>NW_011494881.1:7926566-7958006 GCF_000754665.1 Bison bison bison | reverse complement strand
GTAATGTCTCTGCTTTTGAATATGCTGTCTAGGTTGGTCATAACTTTTCTTCCAAGGAGCAAGTGTCTTTTAATTTCAAGGCTGCAGTCATCATCTACAGTGATTTTGGAGCCACCGAAAATAAAGTCTGTCACTGTTTCCACTGTTTCCTATCTATTTGACATGAAGTGATGGGACTGGATGCCATGATCTTCACTTTTCTGAATGTTGAGTTTTAAGCCAACTTTTTCAGTCTCCTCTTTCACTTTCATCAAGAGGCTCTTTAGTTCTTCTTTGCTTTCTGCCATAAGGGTGGTGTCATCTGCATATCTGAGGTTACTGATATTTCTCCCAGCAATCTTGATTCCAGCTTGTGCTTCATCCAGCCTGGCATTTCACATGATGTATTCTGCATATAAGATAAATAAGCAGGGTGACAATATACAGCCTTGACGTACTCCTTTTCCTATTTGGAACCAGTCTGTTGTTCCATGTCCAGTTCTAACTGTTGCTTCTTGACCTGCATACAGGTTTCTCAGGAGGCAGGTCAGGTGGTCTGGTATTCCCGTCTCTTGAAGAATTTTCGACAGTTTGTTGTGATCCACACAGTCAAAGGCTTTGACATAGTCAATAAAGCAGAAATAAATGTTTTTCTGAAACTCTCTTGCTTTTTTCAATGATCCAATGGATGCTGGCAATTTGATTTCTGGTTCCTCTTCCTTTTCCAAATCCAACTTAAACATCTGAAATTTCACAGTTCATGTACTGTTGAAGCTTGCCTTGGAGAATTTTGAGCATTACTTTGCTAGCATGTGAGGTGAGTGCAACTGTGTGGTAGTTTGAGCATTCTTTGACATTGCCTTTCTTAGGGATTAGAATGAAGACTGACCTTTTCCAGTTCTGTGGCTACTGCTGAGTTTTCCAAATCTGCTGGCATATTGAGTGCAGCACTTTCACAGCATCATCAAAGAAGTGAGTTATAATCTTAAATTCCTTTAGTTTAATTCTTTCATATATTTGTTCACCTAACATATTGAGGACCTACTACATGCTACATGAGTCCTAGAACTAAACTGGAAGGAAGGTGCGCTACACAGCTTGCAGAATCTTAGTTTCCCAACCAGGGACTGAACCCAGGCCACAGCATTGAAAGCATCAAGTCCTAACCACTATACTGCTAGGGAACTCCCTAGACTTTTTTTTTTTAAGTCCCTATTTTTAAGGGGTTACCACCTTGGTAAGACGAGGCATATATATAAACAAATAATTAGTATTTAGAAGTATGCCCAACACATGCTGAGGGGATACAAAAGTAGAAGTAGTCTTCTTTCTTAACTGAGAGATTACAAGAGTTGTGATAGAAAAGGTGCTTCTGCCCTCAGAAGCTCAGCACTACTTATAATGACAATTCTCCTAGTAGCATTTCTTTGAGTTCTTTTTTCCATGGAATCATATTCTCCCCATCTCCTTCTCTCCCTCCCTGTCTTTCTTTCTCTGTGTGTGTGTGCCTCTCTCACTCTCTCACAGGGACACAGTCAAGTGTCCTTTCTGTGAACAATAATAAACATTTGCAGTAGACCCGCTTTGACTAGGGAAGGGCAGTTAACTACTACAAAGGACGGGTAAATCCCTCGCCCTGAAGCCAAATAATCTCAGTCTACTCTGTCAAAATCAATTATCATATCCCAGCTCACTGATTTAAATGAGGAAGGGAGAGAAAGAGAGCTGGAAAAAATAATATAAGCACGCCTTGGAGATATCGAGGGTTTGGTTCCAGACCACTGAAATAAAGCAAATATCACAATAAAGTGAGACACACAAATGTTTTGCTTTTCCAGCACATATAAAAGTTATGTTTATATTCTATTGTAGTCTATTAAGTATGCAATAGCATGATTCCCAGAAGAAAAACTACATACTTTAATTTTAAAATACTATATCACTTAAAAAAAAATGCTAACCACCATCTGACAATGCAGGGTTCCCATAAACCTTTGTGAAAAACACAGTATCTGCAAAGCACAATGAAGTTAAATGCAATAAAACAAGGTATGCCTCCCTAAAGGAGAGAGTCTTATGGGCCTATTTAGACATATATTGCTCCATAACTTTAAACCAGAAAGCTCTCTAAAACACTCAGCAAGTTAAACTTTCACCCCACCCCTAAAACACATGTTGAGGGGTGGTGGAAACTATCTCATATCAAATTCACTATTTGAATAAAACCTAACCTTAGACAGTACAGTCACTTAGGTTATAAACACTATTACAAAAAATGTGTTCTGTTTGCTAAAGACTGCAGTGCTGTGGAGCAGAACACCTGAAAATATGATTTCATGGAAGTCGGATTAGCCTGGAGCACATCCAAGGAAGCAGGTGTTTACATCTTGGGACCTGTCCTCTCAAGAGAGAGAGAGCTGGTCAGATCACAAGCACATCCGATCACTTGAAGCACAGACAACACTTGGTAGATGGAAAGGAAACAGGTGGGAGGAAGAAAGAACACAATCAGCTAGTGATGAGGTTTCCGCCACTGTAGCCATGGCACCCAACATGACCATTTCCAACCAGGCGGACCCTGGCATAATGACCTCACAGGCAAAATCGACTGGCCAGGCTCTTCCTGCTGTCTTCTTAATGCATGTTCAGACCTCCCCTCCCTTCTTATCTGGGCAGGGTCTCTCGGAGATCATGAAAGGGCCAGGTCACTTCCATTTGAGAAACCCATCAAAGAAATGCCAAAACAAGGTTATAAACATAGTAGAATATTTAAGTCTTTACATTGAGAAATTTTAATTGCATGATAAAGATTTTCTTTTAAGACTGCCTTTTTTCCTCTGGGACTATATACATGGTATCATTTGAAGAAAATATTGAAGCCCAGGCCCTTCACAAATATAAGGCCTGGGTGAGAGGCCAGGGGTTGAGGGTAAGGGGTAAGCACTCAAATATCCTCTGCTTTCCTAAATTTAGAACCTAACCCAAGATCAGTAAAAACGATTGCTGATGCCTCAAAGATTCCCCCTTTCCTAGGTATTCAAGCATTTAAACTGTTAACCTGACAAATGAGCTCTAATGAAATTCCAGGCATAAACAACTGAGAGTACAGTCCTTCTAGTTCCCCTCAAACAGGAAGAATGGCCTGTAGTCAACCCAGTCTATCCTCATCTCTTTTGTGCATATACATAAAATTTTTAAGAAATGATAATAATATATATACAGATTTCAAAAGACTCTGGGAGATATGAGAAAATATTCTTTTATATACTCGCCATTTGGCACAAATTTTACTTTAAAATAGCAAAAGCTAGACTCATTCTGTGGCAACCCAGGACAAACCAATATGCTTTGCTCCTGGCATTGCCATTTTGAGAAAGGTCAGGGAGCCTTAGCCATTGGTCATCCAGAAACCTGAGTGAAGGCCACAAGCAGTTACAGTTTTTAGGAGGGAGTCAGGAACACTGAGTTCAATGATAAACTCTAATCTAGCTCAAGTAGCAAATGCCCAGCACCAACTGACCCACGTGTACGCTGCATGGTAACACACTGTTCCAACCCTGGGCTCCTAGATTTGAAGATCCTACAGGGCTTATCCACAAATCATTCCTTTCCTGACCTAACTCAGTGACAGTAATTTTGACTAAAATTAAAAACCACAATGAGTCATGAGTCATACTGAAAAAATTCAAAACCCTTTAAGGGCAACACCAAACTGTTTTTGCTAGAACATGTACATTGAGATAACAGAGCTAAAACACACATAAACATCAAAGGCTCACTAAATTCTTTTATTTCATATGATATTAGAAGCTATGCAGCCAGTTTCAACTTCCCCTTCAAACAAAACCAAAGCCCAGAGATAACTGAAAGAGAAGCAGCGTGGTGGGGATGAGAAGGTTTGAAGTGTCACTGCTGCCCAAGTTACATCCTCCTCAAGTTTTGGTGGCAGGTTATTTGAAAGACAGTGTGAGTCACAACCTTTTGTATCCTTTAAAGCCTGAATGACTAGTCCTAGTCTTTCTCCCCACCTTCTTTCACCTCCTGTTCAAATCTAGCATCTGTGAAGGAAGAGGGGATTCAGAGCCTACAAGGTTCAATCAAGAACACTGCTATTTACAGGTCCATCAGCTCCTCTGGTCTTTCTTCCATCTCATGCTAGGGTTACGGCAGAAACAGATAAACATAGAAATAAGTGTGTCTTACAGATACTGCTGCTGCTGCTGCTGCTAAGTCACTTCAGTCGTGTCCGACTCTGTGCGACCCCAGAGACGGCAGCCCACCAGGCTCCTCCGTCCATGGGATTTGCCAGGCAAGAGTACTGGAGTGGGGTGCCATCGCCTTCTCCATTACAGATACTAGTAGTTTTCAAATAGTAGTTTTCAAATGTATGTTGATGTTGTCACGATAAGTAAAATCAAAATCTACTTTAAAACATTATAAATTCATTGTAACCTTTATTCTTATATATTCTTAATTAACTCGTAATAGTTTACCATTATTACTTGAAGGTCTTATGCTGAAAAAAAGTTAACAATCACTATTCTACACCAGTATGTAATGACTGCTAATGTAATGACACAGCAGAAGTGTAAATACCTAAACACAAATGAAGTGGAATAGACACCATAAGAGATTCCTAGGTGGTTCAGTGGTAAAGAACCAGCCTGATAATGCAGGAGAATCCAGTGGGTTCAATCCCTGGATTGAGAAGATCCCTTTGAGGAGGAAATGGCAATCCACTCCAGTATTCTTGCTGGGATAATCCCATGGACAGAGGAGCTTGGCAGTTTACAGTCCACGGGGTTGCAAAGAGCCAGACACAACTGAGCACAGACACAATAAGAAAATATTTTTACTTATGAAAAAAACTTACAAAATCTAAGATGTGGTTTAAAAAAGAAAAAATCTGGAAATAAAAGTCAACAGTAGGCTTAACATCAAGCAACAGTCATTCTTAAGAAAGGCAAGTAACAAAATAATGAACATAATTTAGGACCCAGAGAATCATAAGCTTGTAACGACTAAATAATACTGCTTTGAAACATATAAAGTTAAAATTGACAATTATGAGGAAAACTGACAAATCTACAATTATTGTAGATTTCAACAGACCTTAATCATAAACAATTTATGATCTATAGTTAGACTATATAACAAGTCAGATCAATAATATTTATATGTTGGTCTAATTGATAAAAAGAGAACTCTACACCCAAGCAGAAGAGAATACACTTTCTTTTTAAACACACACAGTATACTTACCAACAGTGACCACTTATTATGTCACAGAATTTCCAAGAATCAATAATACATCTTGACTGCTGGTCATAAAGCAATTAAATCAGAAATATTAACAATCAAAAGATACAGACATATCTCATTTTACTGTGCTTCAATTCACTGCATTTAGCAGATACTGTGTTTTTTACAAATTGGAGGTTTGTGGCAGCTCTGTGTTGAACAAAACTGTAGGCACCATTTTTTCAACGTCATTTGCTTACTTTATGTCTCTGTGTCACATTTTGATAATTCTAACAATATTTCAAGATTTTTCATCATTATTATATTTGTTATGGTGAACTTTGATGTTATTACTGTAATTGCTTTGGCATTTTTTAGTAATAAGATTTTTTAAATTGAGGTATGTACATTGCTTTTTTTAAGACATAATGTTATTGCACAATTAACAGACTATAGTGTAAATGACTTTTATATACACTGGAAAAAAAAATTCATGTGACTTGCTTTATTGCAAATACTGCAATAATCTGGAACTGAACCTACAATATCTCTGAAGTATGCCTGTAGCAAAAGGAATTTTTAAATGTACTACTAAATAATGCACATAGGTAAGAGGAATTCACATCAAAACTACAAAATATTTAGGGCTGAACTACTATATGTAAGTGGGCTTCCCTTGTGGCTCAGCTGGTCAAGAATCCACCTGCAATGCAGGAGACGTGGGTTCAATCCCTGGGTTGGGAACACCCCCTGGAGAAGGGAAAGGCTACCCACTCCAGTGTTCTTGCCTGGAGAATCCCAGGGACGGGGGAGCCTGGTGGGCTGCCATCTATAGCATCGCAGAGTTGGACACGACTGAAGCAACTTAGCAGCAGCAGCAGCAGCGTAAGTACCTATAAGCTGTTTACAAGCTTGTAGTCAGACTTAGAGCAAAACTGAGAGCTCAAAATATATTTATTAAAAACAAGAAATACTGAACATAAAAGAAATATTGAAAATAAGATATTCATATAATAAACTTAACTAAACAATGAATATAAGAGCAGAATTTAATGAAACAGATTTTGGGAAAAAATAATAAAATATAAACCCCCCCTAAGAGTGATAAGAAAAAAAGCAGAAGTCAACAATACTGAACAAAAAAGGAGAGATGAAATGGATAATTTCTTAGAAAAGAATCAGATTGCTAAAGCTAACTCAAAATGAATTTAATAAAACCTGAATTAGATAATAAAAGGAATCTGAAAGAGTAATCGAATTTCTTCTTCCTCTAAAGGACACCAGACCCAGAGAAAGTTTTAGAAACAAGTTTTGCCAAACTTTCAAGGATAGACAATCCTTTTGTTATATAAAATGTTTCAAAGACTAGAAATCTTATTTTATGAGATCAAAATAACCTTGATAACAAAACAGGGTAAGAAACAGAATAACAAAAGAAAATTATAGATCAAGACCCCTCAGGAACTAAGAAGCAAAGCCTTTTAAAAATATTAAAGTTGAATTTAGCACTGCATTTTCTTTTCTAAATCACAATCACATAGTGTTTGTCTCAGAAATGCACAGGTGGGATAATTCCCTGGGGGCCCAATGATTAGGCCTTCATACTTTGACTGCTGGGGCCTAGGTTTGATTCCTGGCCGGGGAACTAAGATCCAGCAAGCTATGCAGAGTGGCCAAAAAAGAAAAAGAAATGCATATACAGGTCACCATCAGAAAAGCTGATATTTATGGAGTAGACCAAAGACCATCTTACAGAGTAAAGGATAAAAACCACATGATTATCTGAGCAGATACAGAAAAAGTATTCAATAAAAACAAGCAATCATGACTTTTATTTTTAAAAAAAGGTCTTACTACAGGAGAATAAATTAGAGGAGACTCTTCTATGAAAAAAGCTTAAAAAGTAACTGAGTTTATTTGGAGAAAATGATTGAGAAAAAAAGATCGAGAAGTTCAAGAAGGAAGCTAATAATCAGGAAAAAAATTTTTCAGGTATTTTTACATATATTATCTCACTCATTTAAGCCTCACAGTAACTAATATGTTATGAGAAGAGATTCTTACAAGGAAGGGCAAAAAACATTCTTAGCATGCTAGATTGAGTACAAGCCTGGGAGTCAGATAGTCTAGGGTTTGAATCTTAACTCTGCCATTTATGTACTGTGTAACTTTCAACAAATTACTGTGAACTACTGAGTCTCAGCTTCCTCATCTGCAAGATGAGGTGCATTAAACAACAAAAGAAAGTACCAGCTCATAAAAGGTATTCAAGAAATAGAGCTATTTTTTTTTCAATTTGTTAATGTCGGAATTTTATTTATTTTCCATAGCTAAAATGTATTTACATTATTTATATATGCATTTCAAAGGCATTTTACTTTGTAGCACAGAAAATACACAAAACAATTATCCTCCAGGTATAGTTTCTGAATATTATTTTATAAATAAATCTTGTCTCATTTATATGCATATTGTCCATAACAGAAATAGAGCTATTTTTATAAGGTTCTCTTGCATCTACTAAGAAAAGAACAATAAAGATTTTAAGTAGATGGGGAAAAAAGCGCTAATTTTGCGAACGTCTTAATTTGAGAATGGACCTTTATAGCAATAGTGAAGGTAATAAGTAAGGGAATTTTAGTCGCTAATTACTTTTAGTGTTTCTGTTTATATTTGCAGGGTAGTGTTGGGGTAGCCAATGGCCTCAATTCATCTATATAATAAAGCAGTTGGATTATATAATCTCTATGATTTTTTTTAATTTTAAAATATTATGACTTTAACTTCTATATAGGTTAAGAACTGTGTGTGCAGTACATCACAAATTACATCCGTAAAATTCCTCCTTTGGAAATACTTAAGAAAACTGTAAATAGTTATCCTCAGAGTTGTATAAAGTTAGTTAAAAAACAAAAGGAAAATGTGAAAGTCACTCAGTCGTGTCTGACTCTCTGTGACCCCATGAACTATAGCCTACCAGGCTCCTCTGTCCATGATTCATGATTCTGCAGGCAAGAATACTAGAGTGTGTAGTCATTCCCTTTTCCAGGGGATCTTCCTGACCCAGGGATCCAATCAGGGTCTCCTGCATTGCAGGCAGATTCTTTACCATCTCAGCCACTAGGAGAGCCCATAAAGTTATTACTGCCTAAAAAAGAGAGGGGTGGACTACATGACTTCTTGGAAGTCAGATTATGAAAAGAACACGCACTTGGACACCACAAGACCATCAACAGGAAACATGCTCTTCCATTTACTTGAGCAAACTTAGGTGAGTTAATGTTTATCAAACCTAGACAGCAAAAGAGACACTGATGTATAGATCAGTCTTATGGACTCTGTGGGAGAAGGAGAGGGTGGGGAAATTTGGGAGAATGGCATTGAAACATGTATAATATCATGTATGAAACGAGTCGCCAGTCCAGGTTCAATGCACGATACTGGATGCTTGGGGCTGGTGCACTGGGACGACCCACAGGGAGGGTATGGGGAGGGAGGAGGGAGGGGGGTTCAGGTTGGGGAACACAGGCATACCTGTGGCGGATTCATTTCGATATTTGGCAAAACTAATACAATATTGTAAAGTTTAAAAATAAAATAAAATTTAAAAAAATGTTTATCAAACCTTAGTTTTCTTATCTATAAAATGAATGTATTAATACTTTGAAGTTGGTGTTCTCAGAATTACATGAGAAAATAAAAATACGTAAGTACCTCACCCAATAATACATAATAAATGTGAGTCCCCTTGGCCCCTTGAGTTTTCCTCAATCATGTTACTATGACTAGTCTGTTGGCAATGGAAACCAAAGTATTGCATGTTTCAAGTATTACTTGTTTACCTCTTAATTATTAAGGTATACAAAGTAAAATGAGGGTTAAATCCCTGCCAACATGTTTAGAACTCTCCCACAAGTTAATAAAATACTCAGAGTTCATTACTGAGAAGACTCAAAATTTCAATCATTTTTGTTTGAGAAAGTCTATGAAAAACAAGTAGTACTCAACTATGTTTAATATGGCAAGTTCAAAGGTGAACTATTTAAAGTCTAAATGCTTGCTCTAGGTCAAAGGTGCAACAAATCAGCTGGCAGATGCTACTTGGTCAGCTACGTTAAGTAACAAAAATCTCTTAAAGCAGCAATGGAAAGGATCACAAAAACACTTGGAAAAAAAAATTAGAATCACACCTTAGCCCCAGAGAAGCAAAGTGCATTGAGTATTAATCAAAGAATTAATACTTTAAAAAGATGTGCTGGCCACTTTCACCAAGAAGAGTGTTTGAAAATTCAGATTTCGTCACAAATTATTCAGAGTGTTCAAGATCAAAGCAATGAAAAAAGCTAATTATGAGGGCTTGTGATCTAAAAATACAGCACTACTACTTTTGGTCAGAAGAGACCTAAATTAAGTGTAAGCATGTTTAAATCCTTTAGAAATTTCTTTGTACATGAATATCAGTCAAGATAAAATTATATCAAATACAGACTATAACTGTGCTTACCTAATAAAGTTTAAGGGTCAAAACAAGACAATTTCCTAGGAAATATGATTAATGGCCATTCTGTACATTTCCAATACCACATACACCCTTTTACAAAGTATTTTAGGAACATTCTTTTATTTGATAGGCATAAACATTACAATATGTTTCAAAAATAGTCCAAACTAGTGACTCAATCCAAGTTTTGATGATTTCAAGCAGACTGTGCAGAACAGCCCTGAGACAGAGTGGCGACACCTCCCAGCTCTAAATGAAACTGTCATCTGCCTGCCAACAGACAAAATGCACTGTGCCCTTTTAAATAAGTTCATACCGCAAGACTACCTCACAGGTAACACTTTTGGACATGCTCAGACACTTTTGGACGTGCTCAGACACTGAACACCCCTGGGTAAGAGTCAAGAACTGCCTTCCTTATCCATTTCTGCTCCATTGCAGAAATAAGAATGAAATTCCACTGTATACCACAACAGCAATTTTTCTGAGGCAAATAAAATAGTTTGCCATAAACATTTTTTTACCTACAAGAAATCAACCTGAAGCAAATCCATGCTGACAGAAAATGAATCTGGTCGTTTTGACATACAGTTTACTCTCCTTCACTAACACCTACCTATTATTCACCTTGTATCGGCTATGAATCTTCCTGAAAAACTGCCTTCATTTTGTCATTCTACTTACTGTTCAAGAAGTGCAAAGTTTCCCTGCACCCAACTCCAAATTCCCCTACCTGGCCTCCAAGGGCTGCATCATGCGGCCCAGCTACCCAAGCTCAGTTCCCATCACTCCCACTGTGACTTCCTTTCCTCACAGCCCCCATGGCTGACTCATGCTATTCATTCCACCTGGAGTACTTTCCTTTCTCACCACACCTGTCCCCATTTCCAGTATGCTCCTTTTTCCCTCCCGCTATCCACCCAAGTCCCACTTCCTACATGAAACGTCTTCCTACTATTTCTACCTAAAATGATAGCACTCCTCAGAACTTCTATTACAGTTGAATCAGTCTGTTTTACACCTCTTCAATTTGAAACTTCTTAAAGCATTTTCTCAAAAACCTCTTTGCAGGGACTTTCCTAGTGGTTCAGTGATTAGGAATCCACCTTCTAATGCAGAAGATACAGGTTTGATCCCTGGTCAGGGAACTAAGATCCTGCATGTCTCAGGGCAACAAAGCCCATGGTCAGCAACTGGAGAGCCCTCATACCACCAACTAGAGAAAGTCCATGTGCTGCAACAAAGACCCAGTACAGCCAAAATAAATAAATATTAAAAAAGGAAATAATACAATACTGTAAAGTTTAAAAATAAAATAAAAAAATAATAATAAGAGAGCAGGAAAAAAAAAAAAGGAAATAAAAAATCTCTCTGTAATAGCAGGTCACCTTATTCACTCCATGATACACAGAAGAATAAAACTCTCATATATGACCTATCCTCTTGGGTATACCTGGAATTATGCACAGTTTTCAGCCACAATATCTATATTTCCACTAATTTCTCCCCCACTAAAGAAAGCATAATAAAAAGCTGGTGAACATATTATACTTCAATAAAAGGTAAAAGGAAAAAACTGAAACCTAGTGAGTTGGAATGAGAGGGATGTTATTATATATGTGATCTTGAATATGATCAATTTACACTGAAAAAAAAACCAAGCGCTTGTAAACTTTGGCACTTTATCACTATTACTAAATAATTTGTAATACATCTTACCAGTGATCATTCATAATAAGAATGATACAAACTGTTATTCTATGTAGGACTTAGCACACGACACACATAAAAAGTCATCAGTAAATACTCAATTAACCAATTAGTGTGTCTAGCCCATTAATCAATCAATTGCACATAAATATTATCGCTGCTGCCACTGCCTGATAACAGTGATTGATGACAATGACACAAAATAAAACATGGAGTACAGCAGCTGACTCTCCTGCTGCCAGACTCTAAGGGAACAAATGACTTCTTATAGGGTGAGTCTAAGCAATATTTTAACAGTATAGCATGACCATGGCACTGCTGAAGTCCATGAAGATCACACTGTCTATGGCAACCATCATGCAACCCTACACCTCTTGTGCAACAGCGTGGCTATTAATGCAATCTTCGGTAAAATTAGTAAATTGTAAACTCTATCTGCCAGTGCAGTCAGGGATCAGATAACTTTTGCTCCACCCAAGAACAAGTCTTCGTGTGACAAAGCAAATCTTGTTATATATTAAAATGGCCTTCAGTTTTATAATAACAAATTGCCAATCATTAGAAGTCCCTTATCCATAGTTACAACCCAAATGTATAATCTTTAGCTGATACTAAAACATTCTGTAACATTCCAGCATGCCCCCTTAATTGCCAGTCACACAATTAGACTATGATTTTAAGATCCCCTCAAAACCTGATAAAATCAAAGAATCTGAAAATGACATCTTTCCCTTTAAAAATCTCTACATCTACATCAGATTGCTTAGGTATAAATCCATCTATAGATCACCAGTCTTCTGTTTTCTTTAGCCCTGACATTTTAACAATCTAGAAGAGACTGATCTAAGAATAAATTTTTTAACTTATTTTTTAGTGTTCCCAAAGCAGACACTATTTAGAAACGCTTGTGAAAGTGGAGGCAGAGGAAGCACCAGTCTATCATGCCCTGGAAACTTCCAAACATCAACCAAACAGCCCAAAAGAATGTCCTACTCAACAGTTCCAAGGATGTCATTAATTGCTTCCATCTGTTTCCCTCTCTGTCCCCTCCCCATCCTAGTCAAGGCATCTACTAAAGCTATTTTTTGCTTCATTTTGCATTCCAAAGAAAAGTATAAAGAGGCCTGATGTTTTAAACCAAAGAATATTTATTTTTCTCCATATCTGGTTGATAACCACAGTCATATTATTTCTGTACTCCAGGTTATTTTCAGGTAACATTTCAGAGAGTGGCATATTAAGACATGTACTTTTAAAAAACTGCTCAGTAATTACTTCAGTTGGTCATAACACAATGTTTTCTTCTGACTCCTCAAGGAAACCAGGGATTTCCCCCCATAGTATGATAAAGGTTAAAACCTCTAAATGGTTTCATCCATTGATGATCCTTTCCTAAATCAATGGTTTCATTAAATGTTACACAAAGACAACTTCTAATTTGTCATTTATTCCACATTTACTGGTTAGAATTCCCCTCATCAATTAGGGCTATTAGGTTACTGTGAAATAAAGTACACATAGGAGAGAAAGGATAGTTATAATTTTTTTTCTCTTTTGATGAGAACTTTTAAGATCTACTCTCAGGAACTTTCAAATATACAATACAGTATTGTTAACTATATTCACCATGCTCTATGTTGTATCTCCATGACTTATTTATTTTATAACTAGAAGTCAGTGCTTTTTGACACATCCCTCCACCTCCCCACCTCTGACAACCACCCATCTGTTCTCTTTACCTACGAATTCATTTTTCAAAATATTCCACATATAAATCACACAATATTTGTCTTTCTTTGACTTATTTCACTTAGCATAAGCCCTCAGGGTCCATCCATGTTGTTACAAACAGCAGACTTTTCTTCTTTTCTATGGCTGAATAATATATATCTCACATCTTCTATATCAATTCACCCATTGATGAATACTTAGATTGTTTCCATATCTTGACTATGTAAAAGATGCTGCAATGAACAAGGGGTGCAGATAGATTTTCAAGATGAGTAATTTTGTTTCCTTAACATAAATACCCAGAAGTTGAATTGCTGGATAATGTGATAGTTCTATTTTCAATTTTTTGAGGAAGCTCTTAACTCTTTTCTTTAAATTTTCCATTACCAGAGTAAGGGGCTGGGGACCTAGTTACCACCAAGGGTGATCAACGAAGTTTTGCTTTGTTTTAAAGTTACCTACTCTTTTGAGAATGTCATCACAACTAGGGTACTCCTTAATTTTTCTAAGTCCCCAAGGAAGCCTGTGAGACAGCACACAGTGTATTTCAAAAGTTTATCTCTGGAAGTGAAGTGTGAACTGTTAGTTGCTCAGTCATGCCCGACTCTTTGCAACCCCATGGACTGCAGCCCGCCAAGCTCCTCTGTCCATGGGATTTTCCAGGCAAAGATACTGGAGTGAGTTGCCATTTCCTTCTCCAGGGGATCTTTCCGACCCAGGGATTGAACCTGGGTCTCCTACACTACAGGCAGATTCTTTACAGACTGAGTTCTGGGAACAAGCAGAAATCAGTTTCCTAAAGAAATTCATTTACCAATCAAATGATATTCAAAGACTTGAATGTGAAGGGTTAAAAGTAACTTTTTATAGGTTCATCAAGTCTAACTTACCAGATATTGAATTTCCCTATACACTATCTCATCAAGCTCTGTACCTTCCAGGGGGTGAGGGATAAATGGGTATAAGCTAGAGTTGTGTTTTTATTATAAACTAAATACAAGTTTAATTATAATACATTTAACTGCCAGCATTGGACTCTTAATTATTACCATGATGATGAAATGGCACATAAAGTAGGCTCATACTGGTCAGACCCGGAAGAAACCTAGGAGGCCACCAAGTCCAAGGAAGGCAAGTTTGAAAAGATACTCCCACAAAACAGACTGCAAAAAACAGATGCTTCTGGTACCTTACTTCCTAACACATGAACATTCTGCAGAATTAACAAAAACATAGTTCTGTAGAAGCACCCACTCAAGTAAGTTAGAAATAAGGCACCAATATGGGTGAAATTTTGCATCTGTTCAATGAAAATAATAAAGCATAAGGGAGATAAAAATAAAGGAACACTTTTTGCTTTATTTTGAATTGTGATATATCACATAGATACAGAAAATTGCAAAAGCCTATGTATAATTACAAAATAACCACTCATGTAACTGAACAGTTAAATCAAGAAATGGAACATTATTAACACTTTAGAAGCCCCTGCATTTCTCTCCCTCATATAGCCCTCCTTTTTCATTCTCAAAACACTACTACTCAGACTTCTGTGTTCATTATTTCCTTGTTCACCTTTATCTTTTTACCTTACAGGCATCCTTAAACAACACAATCTATTTCTAAATGGTTTTGAACTTTAAATAGATGGAATCTACCTACATATTATGAGATGGTTAGATGGCATCACCAACTCAACAGACATGAATTTGCGCAAACTCTGGAAGACGTGAAAGACAGAGAAGCCTGGCATGCTGCAATTCATGAGGTCGTCAAAAGTCAGACAGGACTTAGCGACTGAACAACAACAACCTATATATCTCTATCTCTATCATTCACTTCCCTAATTATTTTTGAGATTCATTCATTCTTTTTTTTAATTCATAAAATTGACCATTTTAAAATGAGATATTCTCATTACTTTTTACTACTAATATTCAACGGATGACTATACCATGATTGTTTTTATCCATTCCAATGTAGATAGACAAATGATATCATGAACAATGTTGATATCAGTATTCTTGTATATAGATCCTAGTGTACCAGGGTATAAGTTTCTTTAGGGAACATACTGGGAGGCAGTGAAACTGCCTATCTTCTGCTTTACTAATGACACATTGTTTCTCAAAGTGGTTGTACCAATTTACATTCCCAACAGCAGCATAGGGGTGTTCCAGTTACTCCACATCCACACCAACAACGGACAACATCAGACTTCTTAATTTAGGAGCTTATAATAGAACAATTTGTACTTTTCTGGTGACTAATGACATAGAGCACTTTCTCATCGGTTTAGTGGCTATTTGGATTTCCTTTCGTTTGAATTGCCTATTCAAATTCTTTGCCTCTTTTGTTTTTTAACCGAATAGTCATCTTATTCTTAATGACTTGTAGAGGTTCTTTTTTTTTTTTTTTTTTTTTTTTGTCTTATGCATCAGCCTTTACTTTTACTTAGGACTTGACTGTCATAAAGAAGCTTTAACTAATCAAAAGTTAGTAACTCTGCTTACTTTAGATAGGATAGGTCAAAATGCTTAGAAATTTAAATTTAAAATGCTACTGAAATATGTTACAATATTTTTTTTAAGTTTATATCTACAGTTATTGCTGAGCAAAAGTATTCAGTACATAATCCAGACTCATGCATGCTAAAATCAGAATGTTTCTAAATCATTTCCACTCTGAAAAACAAAATTCAGAAGTCATAGTTTGATTAAAAATTATGTCAAAAATGTTTAACACCAATGAATAAAATCAACAGTAGAAAACTTGAGTGTTGAAAAATGAAAAACTGAAACTTCAACTGTTACCAGAGCTTTATATATTTTAAAATTTCCTTCTACGATCACTATTTTTCCTTTCCTAACAAAAAGACTATTCTGCTTAGCAATAGAAGAATGTTTAATTACTTACTTAATAAATGCTGGTGGCATATCTCTCTTCAAAATCTGATCCTCAGTGGTTTGAACAGTCTCTTTTCCAACCTACAGGGAAAAAAAGATTCACAATTCAATTATAAATTCTCAGACTTTTAAAACTATTACTTAAACATATGGGAAAAATCACAAATAATCTATCATTTAAGCTTCTGGATTTGAAGATAATTTCTAGTTTTATTTTTAAATTATCAGGATTGATCCTGTATTTCCTTCCGTAATATACTTGGATAACAATATGGAGTGCAAACATAAAATATAATCCTTTCTCTAGAGTAATTAATTTGAAGGCACCATTGAGCACACTGAGTGAAAAAAAGAAATTCATCATTGAGAATATGTATGTGTGTATTTATTTATGTTTAATCATAAACTGCCACATCTCTCAAAGACTACACGAAGTACATGAATCCAGTTAGGTAGGTTAAAATGTCTATTCAGAAAATAATTGACATTACTGGAACTGGGAAAATATATCAAGCAATTATAACTCTGAAACTAGAACCAAATATATGAAAATACACAGCTTAACTAGTAATCAACATGATGTTTTCCCTAATCATCAGTTCAGTGGCTCAGTAGTGTCCAACTCTTTGCAAGCCCATGGACTGCAGCACGCCAGGCTTCCCTGTCCATCACCAACTCCCGGAGCTTACTCAAACTCATGTCCATCGAGCCAATGATGCCATCCAACCATCTCATCCTCTGTCATTCCCTTCTCCTCCCACTTTCAATCTTCCCCAGCATCAGGGTCTTTTTCAAGGAGTCAGTTCTTTCCATCAGGAGGCCAAAGTATTGGAGTTTCAGCTTCAGCATCAGTCCTTCCAATGAACATTTGGGATTGATTGGTTTGATCTCCTTGCAATCCAAGGGACTCTCAAGAGTCTTCTCCAACACCACAGTTCAAAAGCATCAATTCTTTGGTGCTCAGCTTTCTTTATAGTCCAACTCTCACATCCATACATGACTACTGGAAAAACCATAGCTTTGACTATTGGAAGCTTTCTTGGTAAACTAATGCCTCTGCATTTTAATATGCTGTCTATTAAATTGCATAGCTTTTAATAGACAATAGGTTGGTCATAGCTTTTCTTTCAAGGAGCAAGCGTCTTTTGATTTCATGGCTGCAGTCATCATCTGCAGTGATTTTAGAGCTCAAGAAAATAAAGTCTGTCACTGTTTCCATTGTTTCCCCATCTATTTGCCATTAAACAATGGGACTGGATGCAATGATCTTAGTTTTCTGAATGTTGAGCTTTAAGCCAACTTTTGCACTCTCCTCTTTCACTTTCATTAAAAAGCTCTTTAGTTCTTCTTCGCTTTCTGCCATAAGTGTGGTGTCATCTGCATATTAGATGTTATTGATATTTCTCCTGGCAATCTTGATTCCAGCTGGTGCTTCTTCCAGCCTGGCATTTCACATGAGGTACTCTGCATATAAGTTAAATAAGGAGGGTGACAAAATACAGCTTTGACATACTCCTTGCCAGATTTGGAACCAGTCTGTTGTTCCATGTCCAATTCTAATTGTTGCTTCTTGACCTGCATACAGATTTCTCAAGAGGCAGGTCAGGTGGTCTGGTATTTCCATCTCTTGAAGAATTTTCCACAGTTTGTTGTGATCCACACAGTCATAGAGCAACTTGAAATCATATATAATGCTACATGCTGTAATGGAATAGATAGTTTTATCCCCTGCTGGTGGCAATGTAAAGTGGTACATTCTCTTTGGAAAAGCATTTGCTAATATGTGTTAAGCGAAAAGCAAAGGAGAAAAGGAAAGATATTCCCATTTGAATGCAGAGTTCCAAAGAATAGCAAGGAGAGATAAGAAAGCCTTCCTCAGCGATCAATGCAAAGAAAGAGAGGAAAACAACAGAATGGGAAAGACTAGAGACCTCTTCAAGAAAATTAGAGATATCAAGAGAAGATTTCATGCAAAGATGGTCTCGATAAAGGACAGAAATGGTATGGACCTAACAGAAGCAGAAGATATTAAGGAGAGGTGGCAAGAATACACAGAAGAACTGTACAAAAAAGATCTTCATGACCCAGATAATCATGATGGTGTGATCACTCACCTAAAGCCAGATATCCTGGAATGTGAAGTCAAGTGGGCCTTAGAGAGCATCACTACGAACAAAGCTAGTGGAGGTGATGGAATTCCAGCTGAGCTATTACAAATCCTGAAAGATGATGCCGTGAAAGTGCTGTACTCAATATGCCAGCAAATTTGGAAAACTCAGCAGTGGCCACAGGACTAGAGAAGGTCAGTTTTCATTCCAATCCCAAAGAAAGGCAATGCCACAGAATGCTCAAACTACTGCATGATTGCACTCATCTCATACGGTAGTAAGCAATGCTCAAAATTCTCCAAGCCAGGCTTCAGCAATATGTGAACCGTGAACTTCCTGATGTTTAAGCTGGTTTTAGAAAAGGCAGAGGAACCAGAGATCATGCCAATATCCGCTGGATCATTGAAAAAGCAAAAGAGTTCCAGAAAAGCATCTATTTCTGCTTTATTGACTATGCCAAAGCCTTTGACTGTGTGGATCACAATAAACTGTGGAAAATTCTGAAGGACATGGGAATACCAGACCACCTGACCTGCCTCTTGAGAAACCTATATGCAGATCAGGAAGCAACAGTTAGAACTGGACATGGAACAACAGACTGGTTCCAAATAGGAAAAGGAGTACGTCAAGGCTGTATATTGTCACCCTGCTTATTTAACTTATATGCAGAGTACATCATGAGAAATGCTGGGCTGGAAGAAGCACAAGCTGGAATCAAGATTGCTGGGAGAAATATCAGTAACCTCAGATATGCAGATGACACCACCCTTATGGCAGAAAGTGAAGAGGAACTAAAAACCTTTTGATGAAAGTGAAAGAGGAGAGTGAAAAAGTTGGCTTAAAGTTCAACATTCAGAAAACGAAGATCATGGCATCTGGTCCCATCACTTCATGGGAAATAGACGAGGAAACAGTGGAAACAGTGTCAGACTTTATTTTTGGGGGCTCCAAAATCAACGCAGATGGTGATTGCAGGCATGAAATTAAAAGATGCTTACTCCTTGAAAGGAAAGTTATGACCAACATAGATAGCATATTCAAAAGCAGAGACATTACTTTGCCAACAAAGGTCCGTCTAGTCAAGGCTATAGTTTTTCCATTAGTCACGTATTGATGTGAGAGTTGGACTACAAAGAAAGCTGAGCGCCGAAGAATTGATGCTTTTGAACTGTGTTTTTGGAGAAGACTCTTGAGAGTCCCTTGGAATGCAAGGAGATCCAACCAGTCCATCCTAAGGGAAGTCAGTCCTGGGTATTCAATGGAAGGACTGATGCTGCAGCTGAAACTCCAATATTTTGGGCACCTGATGCAAAGAGTTGATTCATTGGAAAAGACCCTGATGCTGGGAGGAACTGGGAGCAGGAGAAGAAGGGGATGACAGAGGATGAGATGGCATTACCAACTCAACGGACAGGAGTTTGGGTAAACTCCGGAAGTTGATGATGGACAGGAAGGCCTGGCGTGCTGCGATTCATGGGGTTGCAAAGAATTGGACACGGCTGAGCGACTGAACTGAACTGAATATGTGTTAAGAAATGAAACTGTTCTATCTAAGAATTCCAGTTATGAGAATATACCCTATAAGCAATAATACCAAGTGTGGTAATCACAATATTTCTAAAAATATTCACTATCGTGCTAGTTAAAAAAGCAAAAACATTTTTAAAAAACTTATCCAACAATGAGGAACAGTTAATTAAATTAAGATATATCTTTAGACTTAGTACTATGCAGCCATTAAAACAATGGTTATAAAGACTCAGCACTATGGGAAAATGTTTATGATGTTATAATTCATTCAAAAGGATAAATAAAAAATAATAAGTACACTATGATTAAAACAAACCCCTAAATCATTATTATAAGGCCAAAACCCTGAAAGAATATAAAACAAAATGTGTTTATTAATGCTTGCAAAATTTTGAGTGAATCTGTATCTGTATACTCTGTCTTCTAATTTTCTGAAATGTGAATATAAAATTTTTATCTTTTAAAAAGTAATATTAACATATTACTCTGGGTTACTTAGGTGCAGTTATTTCCTATCAAATGATTTTAGTAATTATCTGTCATTTTATACTAAAATCTTTCCAAAAAGTAATGGTTAAAATTTTTTTTTTAATTTAAAATACTGTCACATTAACCAGATTGTGTGTATCTTTATATGTTTTTACTATACTACAAATGGTATGTATACTTACCCTTTCTTCAAAATCATTCCTATGTAGGGCTTGGATGTCAATTTTTCTTTAACTATATCATATTACAAAGTAATATAGAAGAAGCAAACTTTTATATAAGGGGTAGTGAAATTTACCCTATTATCAATATAAAACTATTTAGGAGTGTTAAATCACAAATATGAACCAGATTTCAATGCAGAAATTTATGAAATTTTTAAAACCCAGAATGGAAATTTTCTCAATCCTATTATTTAACTTTTTATTGAGTTTTAAGAAGAAAAACTAGTTTAAAAAATCCCAAATGCACAGTAAAGCAGCTACAATAAATAATACAATAAATAATTCTCAAGAATTACCAGTCAGGCATGAGTTAATGAATACAAGTTTTTTTCTCTCAAGTTAATAGCTCAGAAAAAAGCAAGACACATATACCACTGTGTAATAGCCAGTGCTTTTGTAGACAATAGACAGTCTGTATCATAATAAAAGCCTTTCAGATCAGCAGCTAGTTCTCTAGAGTTTCTCAGATCAAAACATGACAGAATATTTCCAGATGTATTGTTCACCAGAGTTTCCAACAAAACTTAGCCATTCAAAAAGCTGTAGGCCATGACTTCATGAAGGAAAAGATGAAGTTCAGGAAAAAAGTCACTAGTTCATTCTAAGCATAAAGGGCTTAGAAAGATACTCACACTTAGATAAATGACAATCCCTTTTATCTTACACACCATGTGTACACATACAGAGCGAGAGCTAGAGAGAGACAAGAGCAGAGAAAGAGTGAGCAAACTGGGGGAGTGGGGGGAGTTCCTCTTATATCTCCTCTAGAAAGTATTGAGATATTCAACATTATTAACATATACTGAATGCAACTGCATGTGCAGTCACTGTCTAGGTACTTTACACAAAGCAGAAGTAAAAATAAAGTTTACTGCCCTCATGGAAGTTATATCCTAGTGGGAGTAGACAGAGATAGCACAAAACTAAACACAGAAATAAACAACAACAACAAAAAATCATGCCAGGTATTAGTAAAGATGATGCTATGAAGATTATGTGGTTGGAGTGAAAAGAGAAAGAAAGTGTAAAGTGAAAGTGTTAGTAGCTCAGTTGTGTCCAACTTTTTGCAACCCCATAGACTACAGTCCACCAGGTTCTTCTGTCCATGGAATTCTCCAGGCAAGAATACTGGAGTGGGTAGCTGGGAGCCACAGAGAGGACAAAGAAGTAACACTGGAGCTGAGACTCTGAAGCTGAAGAAGAACTACATATGCAGGAGCTGGGAAAGAATAATCCAGAGGGAGAAGCAAGAAAATGACCCAATGCAGGAAAGTTTGGGTATACCCAAAGAGCCCTAAACAGGCCAGAGTGGCTAAAGCTCAGTGAGGAGGGGTGTGGTGATAAGGCTGGGTTTTCAGAAGAAGGCAGGCGGGTTAGATCACAAACAGCTTTTTAAGGTCAGGTTAAGATATTTGGAATCTTTTCTAAGTACAAGAAGCCGGAGAGCTAAACAACAGACTGACTTGATCTGATTTCTTTTTTAAGCTTTGGCTGCACTGGGTGGAATCTTCCCAATCCAGGGATCAAACCCGTGTCTCTTGCACTGGCAGGTAGATTCTTATCCACTGGGCAACCAGGGAAGTCCTGATATTTTTTTAAGGTCATTTTGCCTGTTATAAGGAAAAGTGATCTTTGCAGGCAAGAGGAAGCAGAAGGACCAGTTAGGAGGCTACTATAGTCATCCAGAGGAATGACAGCAGTGACTTAAGACATGAAAGTAGAAATGGAGAATTCATTTTCTTCGAGGAAGAGTTAATGGGACTTGCTCTTGGAATGGGTGAAGTAGGAATTAGGGAGTGGACTGAGAGAAAAAAAATTTGAAATGACACGTAGGTCAATTAAGTAAAATGTCTTCAAAGGCAGCAATGCCAGAAGGCTGATATATAGCAAAGATTTAAGATAAAAAGATAAAACAATCATGAATATACCAGGCAAAACAATGAAATAGTTTTTCAAATAGCAAGTATTCTGACCCCAGTAGAGGTAATTACTAACGAATGAATCCTATTGGGACTTCTCTGGTGGTCCGGTAGCTAAGACTCTGAGCTCCCAATGCAGGTGGCCTGAGTTCAATCCCTGGTCAGGGAACTAGATCCCACATGCCACAGCTAAAGAACCCACATGCTTCAGTGAAGACAGAAATCACACATGCTGCAACTAAGACCTGGCAAAGCCAAATAAATAAATAAATTTTTTTTAAAAAATGAATTCTATTAAAATATTTTGTCTCTTTTGTAAAGATAAAGGTACAGGAAGAAGAGAAATAGACAATAAAAACATACTCAAGGGCTACTTATTTAAAAGCTATTTTTAAGTACTGAAGTGATGGGTACTAAATTGATTATTTTAAGCTGCATTCATATCCGCAGTAATAGTATCCATAATTGCTCTGATCTTCAATACACTCAGCCTATAATTAGGTTACATACAATGAATGGCTATTTTTAAGGTACACATAAAACATGTTTATGTAGAATGAATGCCATTTCACTTGGGGAATTGATTTTTGGCAATGCTGTCCAATAGAACTTTCCGTTACAATGGAAATGCTCTATTTATGTTCTATTTAATTTGTGCCACCCAATACAGCAGCCATTAACCAAGTGTGGCTACTGAGCACTTGAAATATGGCTAGTGTAAGTGAGGAACTGAATTATTACTTTTATTTCACTTTCATTAAATTTAACCTTTTTTATTAAGACTTTTTCATTGGAATATAATTGCTTTACGATGTTTTGTTCCAAACTGGGAAAGGAGTACATCAAGGCTGTATATTATCACCCTGCTTATTTAACTTATATGCAGAGTATAAGAGTACCTCAGAGTACATTTCACAGAGTACCTCATGTGAAATGCCAGGCTGGATGAAGCACAAGCTGGAATCAAGATTGCCAGGAGAAATATCAATAACCTCAGATACACAGATGACACCACACTTACGGCAGAAAGTGAAGAAGAACTAAACAGCCTCTTGATGAAAGTGAAAGAGGAGAGTGAAAAAGTTGGCTTAAAACTCAACATTCAGAAAACTAAGATCGTGGCATCTGGTTCCGTCACTTCATGGCAAATAGATGGGGAAATAATGGAAACAGTGACAGACTTTTATTTTCTTAGGCTCCAAAATCACTGCAGATGGTGATTGCAGCCTCCAAAATCACTGCAGATGGTGACTGCAGCCATGAAATTAAAAGATGCTTGCTCCTTGGAAGAAAAGTTATGACCAACCTAGATAGCATCTTAAAAAGCAGAGACATTCTTTTGCCAGCAAAGGTCCATCTAGTCAAAACTATGGTTTTTCCAGCAATAATGTATGGTTGTAAGAGTTGGACTATAAAGAAAGCTGAGCGCCAAAGAATTGATGCTTTTGAACTGTGGTGTTGGAGAAGACTCTTGAGAGTCCCTTGGATTGCAAGGAGATCAAACGAGTCAATCCTAAAGGCATCAGTCTGAATATTCATTGGATGAAGGACTGATCCTGAAGATGAAACTCCAATACTTTGGCCACCTGATGCGAAGAACTGACTCATTTGAAAAGACCCTGATGCTGGGAAAGATTGAAGGCAGGAGGAGAAGGCGACGACAGAGGATGAGATGGTTGGATGGCATCACCCACTCGATAGACATAAGTTTGAGCAAACTCTGGGAGTTGGTGATGGACAGGGAAGCCTGGCGTGCTGCAGTCCACGGGGTCTCAAAGAGTCAGACACGACTGAAGGACTGAACTGAAACTTGTGTTAGTTTCTGTTGTACAATGAAGTGAATCAGCTCTGTGTATACATACATACAACTCCCACTTGGACCTCCTTCCCACTCCACGCCACCCATCTAGGTCATTGCAGAGCACCAAGCTGAGCTCCCTAGGCTATGCAGGGAGCTATCTATTTTACACATGGTAACGCTTTACATCTGGGATGAATTGGGAGATATGACTATTTTTTAAACAGTCATTTTAGGTTTACAACAAAATTAAGGAAAAGATATAGAGATTTCCCATACACTCCCTGCCCCCATACCCTCCCTGCCCCCATACCAATTCAATTCATTTCAGTCACTCAATCATGTCCGACTCTTTGCGACCCCATGGACACCAGGCTTCCCTGTCCATCACCAACTCCCAGAGCCTACCCAAACTCATGTCTATTGCGTCAGTGATGCCCCAACTATCTCATCCTCTGTCGCCCCCATACCAATAGCCTCCCCTATTATCAACACCCCCCACCAAAATGGTACATTTGTTAAAACTGATGAGTCTACAATTGACACATCATAATCACCCCAAATTCATAGCTTACATTACACTCTTTTCTTGGTGTTACACATTCTATGAATTTAGACACATGTATATTGACAGGTATCCATCATCATGGTATCAAGCAGGATATTGCCCTAAAAATCCTGTGTTCTGCGTTTTCATCCCTCTTTCCACCCAAAACCCCTGGAAAATACTGACCTTTTTACTGTTTCTACAGTTTTGCCTTTTCTTTTGAACATCATATAGTTAGACTCACATGGCATGTAACCTTTTCACACTGTCTTCTTTCATTTAATGTGAATTTATGGTAGCTGTGGCTAGCAGCTACCATACTGGACAACTTCAGTCTATGGAACTTGCACTGTTTTCTAAACTGGTCTTCCTGCCTCCAGACTTCCTTAATTCACTCTTCATACATCTGGTAGGTAAATGTTGCTTTTTGCCTTTGCTACTTGGTGTCTTCACAGAAGAAGCGAGCTGGGCCTGGAGAGACAGCAGTTGCCAGGTGGAGGAGAGAGGGATCAGACAGACCAAGCACAAAGAAGAGCACAGGCCAAGGCTCAGAAGTGTTTGAGCACACGGTTAACTAGACAAGAAAAACAGGCTGGAAATGAAAGGCTAACTGGAGTCAGCCTGGGAAGGGCTTTGTATGCCAAAGTGAAGGCAGAGAGGATTATGTAACTTAACCTGCCCATTTATTCAAAGGCTGTCATCCTTTGTACTAGATCTGGATCTTTTCAATTCGGTGTTCCATCACTTTATCAAGTATCAAGTCAAGAACTTCAAAGAAGCCAGTTTCTAAAGATATGCAGGACCATAAAGGTATCTCCTATATGTAAACAGCTGACAAAAGTCTACGGAGGAGAGCCAGAGACAAAACTTCCTGTTTTTAAGCCATCAACCAGGAGATAATACTTTTCCTTCTCTCTCCCCACACTATCAAAACAGAAACAGTTTCTACAGGAGGCATTTTTTCCAAATAAAAAGAATAGAACAATTCAGAAAGGGATTCACAAAATGCCCTTTGTTAACTAGCAAGAATCTTCACGGCTCATAGGAAAACATTATTCCTGGAGATCAACGTTAATATGGGGAAGCGTATGATTTCCTAATACAGACTACAACTGAGCAAACAGGAGGGTCAGTGGTAATCTTGACAAATGCTTCTTGAACCTGTGCAGTACCAGGTCATCATAATTCTTGACAAGTTATGTCAAATGTTTGCTACATACATGTTAAGAGCACATGTGTGGGAATTTGGTGATTTGATTTCTAGTTACAGCTTTTCCCAGGCAAGAATACTGGAGTAAATTACCATTCCCTGCTGCAAATAAATGACTATGTGACCTCAAATAAATCATTAAATTACTCAATTATTTCTTCCATACTACATGATCTCTTTAAGTGTCTCCCTACTTGTCTACTGTGTGCTGACCAAACTCTCTTTTAGCTCTCTGAGGTAGAAAATCTATTTTCTCTACCTTATGATCTCATTTTCTACCTCAAATTCTTTGAAGGTATAAAACGATTAATAAATACAAAATGTAATAGCTCTCATTTCCTACACATATTATACGTATGTTTTATGACTGTGAGATGCCTAAAGTAGATGCCTGATTTTTTTAACCTTAAAATAAGCCTTATTCCCTCTGGCAAAAAAAGACCTGTATGGTAAGGTTTGTTTTTTTTTTTTTAATGAATAAAAAAGAATGACATATAAGGTCTTAGTTTTATATTATAGTCTTAAATCCTGAGCAGGTTTTTCAGGTCAGCATTCAACAACAACCCTTTCAAAGTAATCCAGCTTTACAGTAAATACATTTTATGGCTTCCAAACTGCATTCCTTTGCTTAAACTCAGATTTTTGGTTCTATTCAATGCTAAAATAATTTCTTTTATTTTCTTCTTCAGAGAACCGCTTCTAACTCTTGAGGCCCAATTCCACTTCATTCAATGAATAGGCAGTAAGTGCCAACTATGCGTCTGCTAGGTGGTGAAAGAGAATGAGATAAGAAATAAAGCATCCTTAGACATATAAACTGAAATAATGGTAGTGAATGAGTAAAAGACCTGGGGGCATTTTTAGGGGCTTGGCAGGAAGCCCTGTTTCTTTTGAAGAGCTCTTACTTTGTTCCATAGTTAATTTAAATATCTTTTGTTCATTCTGTGACTTTAGTGCCAAGTTACTTGCAAGAAGCCTTTTGTCTTCAGCTGTTGTTATACTCTTTTATCACTATTTATCTCAATTTGGTTCAATAATAGAGATATGGTTTCTTTTTAGCAAAAAAAAAAAAAGCTTGGCTGATTCAAGTCACTTCCCAGACTAAAAAGTATGTTAATGCAGATGTCTCCCTTAGCGAGACTAAGTGTAAGAAAACTGGAAGACAAAACACAGCAAGTTGGACTTGTGTTAGTGATTTGTACTGTACAAGCGGTAACTATAGAGCATTATATTAAAATGGTGGCAGGGAGATGGTAATCAACAGAAGTTGCTAATGTATTTAGACAAGAAGATACAAATGATGAAAACGTAACCCTGACTTACAGTTAAGGTGACAGTGGGCCGAGCCAAGGTATGAGGTCAACTGACGGACCTATTGATTGTGACCAGACAAGGGAATATGCATTCATCTGCCTATTAGCTTGGCTCAGTATGAGGCTGATCAATCTATTATTTGGAACAGCCATTCTGATAGGTTGTTGTTGTTGCTGAGTCACTAACAAAATGAAAAAGCTGATATGACACCAGAACAACGACATTTCCGATTCTTTGAGACCCCATGGACTGTAGCCCACCAGGTTCCTCTGCCCATGGGATTTCCCAGGCAAGAATACTGAGGTGGGTTGCCATTTTCTTTTCCAGGGGATCTTCCCAACCCAGGGATCGAACCTGCATCTCCTGCTTGGCAGGTGGATTCTCAACTACTAAGCCACCTGGGAAGCCCATTCTGATACATAGCCATGTCCAATACTATCTGTGGGTCATACAAGGGTAGTAAAAATGTATGTGTTTCAATATCAGCAACACTTTTGATTGTTTTCCTACAATGGTTGGTGACGGACTTGTGATCCATCCACTCGCTCACTGGTTCCTTTTGTATCATTCAAAGATGACACACCAGGGACTTCCCTGGTGGTCCAGTGGTCAAAACTCCACGCTTGCAATACAGGGACTGGGAATGCAATCCCTAGTCGGGGAACTAAAATCCCACATGCTGCCCGGAGTGGCTAAAAAATAAAAGCAGAAGCAGGGTTTAAAAAAAAAATGACACACCAGAGCCAAATGTCTATGTATTTAGTTTTAAAATTTATTTTTGGCTACACTGGGTTTTCCATGCTGTGTACAGGCTTCCTCTAGTTGCACTGAGGGGGACTACTCTCCAGTTGCGCAGGCTTGTCATTGCGGTGTAGAAAGCATGGGCTTTGTAGTTGTGGTACAGGGACTTAGTTGCCATGCGGCATATGGAATCTTCCCAGACCATGGATCTGGATTCCTAACCACTGAACCAACAGGCAAGTCTCAGAACCAAGTTTTTAAAAAGCCACATATACCAGAAAAATTAGGACTCTTTAACCTACTGTGATTTCTAACTCATTCATTTAATCAAGCACTTACTGAGAACTTCATACATAATAGCCATGCACAACACTGAGTGTGATGGGAACAAAAAAAATAAGTGAGACGCAGGCCTTGCCCTTCACAGACAAGACAAATGCTTAAATAAATCATTGTAAGACAAGATAATGCTCTAACAGAGTTACATCCAAGCTTCACAGAGGAAAAGAAACTCTAAGAAGGCCAATAAGAGTTCTCCAGGAGTGATGGGACTTGGGGAAGAAAGAAGAGGTTTCCAATGACGGAGAAGCATATGTGAAATTATGGCCAGTTCAGGGGACATAAACCTACCCAGCTGGAACAAAGGGTATTGGGTGGAGAAAAGGTATAGAGAGTAGGAAGCTGGAGGAAAAAAAATGCCACATCAGGGAGGGCCCTATGTGCAATGTACTTAGACTTCACTCTCTAAAGCAGTGGGAAATTATTTTATGGTTCTAAGGAAAAGACATATTAGGTTTATATTTCAACAAGAAAAACTCAGGAGAAACAATGGACCAGAGGGAGAAAAACTAGAAATACAAGTTCATTTGTTAATTCATTTATTCAATCAAATATTTATATAACATACCATGTGCCAAGTATTAAGACATGGCCCCTGACCTCAGGGAGCTTAGAGTCTCAGTAAAAGATAAACTAAAAGTGAACTAAAGCAGCAGCAGTACAGATGGATATGAGGGCAGATGTAAGAAATCCATCTAAATCCATCTACATGACACTCAGTCCAAATAGAGGGCAACGGACATGCCCAGACTTCTGAATCAAGTGACTTGGTAATGTCAGGGGAAGCACACTGACAAACTGCCCATCCTGGCCAGGCACCATGGTAAACATTCACATGAGTTATTTTATGACAGGAGGTCTCAGAACACGGAACTAATAAGCCACCACCAAACAGAAGAATTTGGGAAAGGTCAAAAGGAGAACCACATGTTTGACCACCTCCCAAAATCCTTCTTGCTGGCATCCATCTTGGCTAAGCAATGTGTGCGCCACCAGGAAGGCCTCTAAGTCAGAATGATTGGCCAAAGACGACTAGGAAACTAATCCTATCACCATAAAACCCGAGGCTGCGAGCCACGCGGCAGAGCAGTTCTCCTGGGTTCCCTTACCCTACTGCTCTCCAGCCGGGTGCCCCTTCCCAATAAAATCTCTTGCTTTGTCAGCTCATGTGTCTCCTTGGACAATTCACTTCCAAGTGTTAGACAAGAGCCCACTTTTGGGCCCTGGAGGGGTCCCCCTTCCTGCAACAGTCATACCTGTAACGGAGGACGACAGCCAGCTCCAAGACAGAAACTAATTCTTATCTATGGGATGTTCAGACGCAGATAAGCAAATGTTCAAGGAGAAATCATAGAGATGATTCCTTAGTTTAATTAACTGGGTTGAAGAAATAGGTTGTGGCTGGTGGAATCAGCTGATGAAAAGAGCTGAGAAGGGAATGTGTGAGTGCAGGGTCAGGGAATGGTAGAATTGTGTCACGAAAATCAAAGGGATAGAGTTTCAAGAAAGTGAAAAATAGTGTCAACTCTAGAGAAAGGTTAATGGTTTCCAGTACATTTACAGAGTTGTACAACCATCACCTGTATATTGTCACCCTGCTTATTCAACTTACATGCAGAATACATCATGTGAAATGCCAGGCTGGATGAAGCACAAGCTGGAAGCAAGATTGCCAGGAGAAATACCAATAACATCAGATATGCAGATGACACCACCCTAATGGCGAAAGTGAAGAGGAACTAAAGAGCCTCTTGATGAAGGTGAAAGAGGAGACTGAAAAAGTTGGCTTAAAACTTAACATTCAGAAAACTAAGATACGGCATCTGGTTCCACCACTTCATGGCAAATAAATGGGAAAATCACTATGAACAGTGACAGCAGCCATGAAATTAAAAGACACTTGCTCCTTGGAAGAAAAGCTATGACAAATCTAAACAGCATATTAAAAAGTAGAGATATCACTTTGCCAACAAAGGTCCAGATAGTCAAAGCTATCGTCTTTCCAGTAGTCATATATGAATGTGAGAGTTGAACCATAAAGAAGGCTGAATGCCGAAGAATCGATGCTTTCAAACTGTGGTGCTGGACAAGACTCCTGAGAGTCCCTTGGACAGCAAGGAGATCAAACCAGTCAATACTAAAGGAAATCAGTCCTGAATATTCACTGGATGCTGAAGCTGAAGCTCCAATTCTTTGGCCACCTAATGCGAAGAGCTGACTCACTGGAAAAGACTCTGATGCTGGTAAAGATTGAGGGCAGGAGCAGAAGGGGGCGACAGAGGATGAGATGCTTGGATGGCATCATCAACTCAATGGACATGAGTTTGAGCAAACTCAGAAGACAGTAAAAGACAGCAAAGCCTGACATGCTGCAGTCCATGGGGTCGCAAAGAGTTTGACAAGACTGAACAACCCAACCATCACCACAATCAATTTTTGAACATTTTCATCACCCCAAAAAGAAACTGATTAGCAGTTCCCCCTTCATTTATCCCCAACCCTTTCCCACCTCCATCTAGCCTTAAGCAACCACTAATCTACTTTCTGTCTCTATAGATTTATCTAGTATAGGTATTTGATATAAATGAAGTCATACAATACGTGGTCTTTACTGAATGGCTTCTTTCACGTTGTAGCATGTATCAGTACTTCATTGTTTTTCATTGACAAATAGTTTTCCATTGTATAGTTATACTACATTTTTATTATCACTCATCAGCTGATGGACATCTGTATTATTTCTACTGTAGCTATTATGAACAATGCTACTATGAACATTAGTGTAAATGTTTTTGTGTGGACATATGTTTTCATTTCTCTTGAGTAGATACCTAGATGTAGAATTAATTGCTAGATCATTCCCACAAGCAATGTATGAGAGTTCAAATTTCTCTACATCCTTGGCAACATTTGTTATCATTTGCCTTTCTTATTACTATAGCCATTCTAGTACAGTGGTGTTATGACCAACCTAGATAGCATATTGAAAAGCAGAGACATTACTTTGCCAACAAAGGTCCGTCTAGTCAAGGCTATGGTTTTTCCTGTGGTCATGTATGGATGTGAGTGTTGGACTGTGAAGAAGACTGAGTGCCGAAGAATTGATGCTTTTGAACTGTGGTGTTGGAGAAGACTCTTGAGAGTCTCTTGGAC
>NW_011494881.1:7872521-7926466 GCF_000754665.1 Bison bison bison | reverse complement strand
TCTGAAGGAGATCAGCCCTGAGATTTCTTTGGAAGGAATGATGCTAAAGCTGAAACTCCAGTACTTTGGCCACCTCATGCGAAGAGTTGACTCATTGGAAAAGACTCTGGTGCTGGGAGGGATTGGGGGCAGGAGGAGAAGGGGACGACAGAGGATGAGATGGCTGGATGGCATCACTGACTCGATGGACATGAGTCTGAGTGAACTCTGGGAGTTGGTGATGGACAGGGAGGCCTGGCGTACTGCGATTCATGGGGTCGCAAAGAGTCAGACACGACTGAGTGACTGAACTGAACTGAATGGCTAATCATGTTGAACAACACTACATGTCCTTACTGACCATATACATATCTTCTTTGAAGAAATGTATATTTAAACCCATTATTCAGGGGAATTCCCTGGCTGTCTGTTGGTTAGGACTTTGCATTTTCACTGCCAAGGACAGGGAACTAAGACTCCACAAGCCAAGTTGTACAACCAGTAAATAAATAAAAATAATAAATTCTTAACTCATATTTTAATTGGTTGATATGTCTTTTGCAAATACTTCCTCCCAGTCTGTGAGTCTTCTTTTCACTTTCTTGATAGTGTCTTTTGCAACACAAAAGCTTTTTAATTTTGATGAAGTTTAATTTATCTTTTTCTTTTGTTTTTTGTGCTTTTGATAAAGTATCTTAGGTTTTGACTAACCAAGGTCAAAAAGACTTATTCCTCTTTATTTTTTTATTTATAATTTAAGCTCTTATATTTAGGTCCATTATTTGTTTGGTATTAATATTTGTGTAAGATGTAGGGAAAGTGTTATTTATTTTGTTTAAATAGGAGTAAATCAAGCATGTTGACAGAGTGAAAAAAAAGAGGCAGGAAGCAAGACTCTGGTTATGAAGCAAGGTTCCTGAAAAGGTAGGGATAGACTCTGAAGAGCAGGTAGAAACCAGCCTCTATCAGAAAGCCACCTCTTTCTCAAGAGACAAGAAGAGTACTGGGGGAAAGGAGTGGAGACAAGACAACTGAAACTATGGAGTCTATGAGCTGCGTGTTCTTCTTAGGAATTTACAAGGCATGTCAGTATATTAAAGGATCTTAAATAACCTTCAGTCAGAGGAAATCTGCTTCATTTTGTTTAACCCACATTTTCCAAATTCATTTGACCAAGAATTATTTCTTTCTTAATACCTATTAGCCTATGGCGGAACTAGGATTTGTAGGATACTCAGGGAAACTGTTCTAAGCTAGAAGTTGCAAACTAGCGGCCTTTGTGCAGAATTTGAGTCTGCACAAATCACAGAAGGGTGATTTTTGTTTGGTCCTTAAAAAAAAAAAATAAAACTTCACAAAGATTCAAATTTCTGACATCTCTTAAAATATCAAAAGCTTTGGCCATATGAGATCTGAATCTCAGTAAGAAAACAATGTGTAGGAACCCCAAATGTCCCATATGGGGAGTATACTTTCTGCATCACTCCCTAAAATGTTAACAACCAGACCATTTCACTCATTTCTGTCACTGTCTGGTCCCTGTGGATATCAGAGTTTTTCACTCCTATACTAGGCAACCCTCTCAGTATCTACACAGAGTTAAAAGTTCCTAAAGCCACTCTTAGAAATTCCTTATCCAACTCTTCTCTAAATATTTTCTAAAAGTGCTCTTATGAGAGCTATGAGAAAGACTGAGAAGTATTTATATCAGGAATGACAAAATGGGAGTGCATGGGACAAGTGCAACCCACAGACCTATTTTATTGATTATCAGGAAAATCTGGAGACATTAGGTCCTGTTTCTAGGTGGCAACAATAAGCTGAAGATAATAACAGTATTCTTCAATCAGGGCCTGTACTTTCCAGTTGGCCACAGTCTCTACCACTCCCTGGTGTCCTATAACTCCCCTGATTCACTCATTTTCTACTTGACTCTGCAGGTATTTGAGTTTGCGGCACTTGATATAACAAAAAGACTCCATTTTAATTAGCACAGTACACAAGGCAAGCTCCCCAATATCAGGAGAATCATGTAAAATTTTACCATGCCTCAGATATTTCACTAATAATGAAACACCTCAGTCACTCCCCAATATATATCCACTTCAAAAAACAAAAGAAAATGACTGGAAGGAATTACATCATGGAGAGTAGAACTTCAGATGATTTTTATTTTCTTCTCAATCCTTTTCCATACTTTTCAGATTTTTTTTTTAAATGAGTATGCAATGCTTTCATATCAGAAAAACATAAATTAAATTTTTAAAACATGTCAACAATACTCTTGGTATGAAACAATCCATAAAGTAATGAAACAACACCAGCACCTAAAAGGTTCAAATTTTGACCAATTGCCCAAAACTTAAATGTGCATTAATAAGAATACAACCGAACAGATTAAAGAGCAGGTGAACTACATCAGTGGCAAATTCTAATGGCAAACAAGCTCACCTGATGCAACATGCTTTCCTTAGAACTCGGGTTAAGCTGCCTTGGCAGCAGTTGCTTGTTTTAACACAACATGAGATTGAGTGTATCAATTAGGCTAGATAAATGTTAGCAGAGCAGCCTTGCTCACTAGATCTCTTATTTATGAAGATACTGTGGACAGTCTTCCAATTCGCAAATACTGCATTCTCTCCCTCAACTCCAGATTCTTCTGTGGACACAACCATGGACACCTGCGCACTGGGCGGCCACCAATTTCTTAATAACAAGAAAGCAGGTCATCAGCACAGATAACTTTCCACCACCCACTTTCTCCCACAATTAATTCAAAAAGATCCTTCATTCTTTTCATTATTTATTCGACATATCTATAAACTAGTCCTCTATGGCTCTATTAAGGTGACTAGCTCCATGGATTAAAAACATGAAAAAAAAAAAAAAGGAAAGCTAAATATTGCTAAGAGAAATTAGGTCAACTCTACCACCTATCCTATGTATCTCAAATAAGATTATAAGGAAACAATACGTACGAATGTGCTTTGTACACTATGGAAGTGTTACAAATGCAGGCTGTCTCTGTGCCATAAATGTTTAATCCCTTAAAGTATCCTAGAGGCCCCATCAGCATCAAAACAGTCTTTAAGACTTTCCTGGTGGTCCAATGGTTAAGAATCCGCCTGCCAATGCCAGGGACATGGGTTCAATCCCTAGTCTGGGACGATCTCACATGCCGTTGACAACGAAGCCCAGGCGCCACAACTACTGAGCCTGAGTACCCAGGGTCCCTGTTCTGCAAACAGGGAGGCCACCACAATGAGAAGCCCTCGCACCTCAATGAAGAGTAGCCCCTGCTCACCGCAACGAGAGAAAAGCCCACACAGCAACAAAGACCCAACACAGCCAAAAAAAATAAATTACTCTTCAGGAAAAAAACAAAACAAAAAACAGTGTGTATTTTCCTCACTGCCCTCTAACTAAATCTGCTTTTCCCAAGCATTCCACAGAATACACTCTTATTTTTCCTGTTTTTCTACTTTAATAGCTAGAATTGCAAATGTGTTTTTTTCTTAACAAATTTAGTTCATTTGTAATACTGTCCCTACGGAAAAACACTGTCTTCAAACCAATTTGTAAACGAATTTTGAAACATTACCCGTTTTTATGTTGGAAAACTGGGACCAAGGGCCCATCCTAGACAGTAACATGGAGAGGTAGGAAAAGAACTGGGGTTTTTGAATGAATCTTCAAAGTTTTAGCTGCTTAGTCATGTCTGACTCTTTGCGACCCTGTGAACTATAGCCCACCAGGCTTCTCTGTCCATGGAATTCTCCAGGCAAGAATACTGGACTGGGTAGCCATTCCTTTTTCCAGGGGATCTTCCTGACCCAGGGATAAAACCCAGATCCCCTGCATTGCAGGCAGATTCTTTACCACTGAGCCACCAGGGAAACTGTTGAAACTAGTTCTGTATCCTGGGGCAAGGAATAATCTCTTTGAGCCTGAATCTCTTTATCAGTAAAAGGGAAAAAGTAAAATGTCTCTCATGGCTGAAGGATGTAGCAATACACATGTAAATCACCTAATATATACGCATCTGTCATGGCCTGGAAAGATAACAGATACTAAATAAATATTAGTCCCTTTTTCTTTCCCTCTGCCATTGCAGTACTCATTTGTGACTTCCATTTTATCCTTAAAAAAATTATTTTTTAATTAAGAACATTCTACAAGTCAGGAGCCCTTTACTACTTTGTTAAATCCTTTTAAACAACCCTATGAGGGAGGTACCACTGCTATCTCATTTCACAGATGAAGAACAGAGGCACGGAGAGATTAACTGACTTGCCTAAAATCACTCAGTTGCGAAGTTCAGTTCAGTTGCTCAGTTGTGTCCGACTCTTTTGAGACCCCATGAACTACAGCACACCAGGCCCCTCTGTCCATCACCAACTCCCTGAGTTTACTCAAACTCATGTCCATTGAGTCGGTGATGCCATCCAACCATCTCATCCTCTGTCATCCCCTTCTCCTCCTGCCTTCAATCACTCCCAGCATCAAGGTCTTTTCAAATGAATCCGTTCTTCACATCAGGTGGCCAAAGTATTGGAGTTTCAGCTTCAGCATCAGTCCTTCCAATGAATATTCAGGACTGACTTCCTTTAGGATGAACTGGTTGGATATCCTTGCTGTCCAAGACTCTCAAGAGTCTTCTCCAACATCGCAGTTCAAAAGCATCAATTCTTCGGCCCTCAGCTTTCTTTAGAGTCCAACTCTCACATCCATACTTAACCACTGGAAAAACCATAGCTTTGACTAGATGGACCTTTGTTGGCAAAGTTATGTCTCTGCTTTTTAATATGCTGTCTAGGTTGGTCATAACTTTTCTTCCAAGGAGCAAGCATATTTTAATTTCATGCCAGCACTCACCATCTGCAGTGATTCTGGAGCCAAAAAAAAATAGTCTGCCACTGAGTTTCCACTGTTTCCCCAACTATTTGCCATGAAGTGATGGGACTAGATGCTATGATTTTAATTTTTTGAATGTTGAGTTTTAAGCCAACTTTTTCACTCTCCTGTTTCACTTTCATCAAGAGGCTCTTTAGTTCTTCTTTGCTTTCTGCCATAAATGTGGTGTTATCTGTATATCTGAGGTTATTGATATTTCTCTCAGCAATCTTGATTCCAGCTTGTGCTTCATCCAATCCAGCATTTCTCATGATGTACTCTGCATATAAGTTAAATAAACAGTTGTGTCCTACTCTTTGAGACCCCATGGACTACAGCCCACCAGGCTCCTCTGTCCATGGAATTCTCCAGGCAAGACTACTAGAGTGGGTAGCCATTCCCTTCTCCAGGGGATCTTCCCAACCCAGGGATCAAACCTGGGTCTCCTGCATTGCAGGCAGATTCTTTACCATCTGAGCCACCAGGGAAGCTGGCTTAAAACTCAACATTCAAAAAACAAAGATCATGGCATCTCGTCCCATCACTTAATGGCAAATAGATGGGGAAACAGTGGAAGCAGTGACAGACTTTGTTTTTTGGGGATCATCACTGCAGAGGGTGACTGCAGCCATGAAATTAAAAGATGCTTGCTCCTTGGAAGAAAAGCTACGACCAACCTGAGCAGCATATTAAAAAGCAGAAACATCACTTTGCCAACAAAGGTCCATATAGTCAAAGTCACGGTTTTTCTAGTAGTCATGTACAGATGTCAGAGTTGGACCGTATGGAAGGCTGAGCACCGAAGAATTGATGCTTTTGAATTGTGGTGCTGGAGAAGACTCTTGAGAGTCCCTTGGACAGCAAGATCAAACCAGTCAATCTTAAAGGTAATCAACCTTGAATATTCATTGGAAGGACTGATGTTGAAGCTGAAGCTCCAATACTTTGACCACCTGATGTGAAGAAGACACACTGGGAAAGACCCTGATGCTGGGAAAGATTGAGGGCAGGAGCAGAAGGGGGCGATAGAGGATGAGATGGTTGGATGGCATCACTGACTCAATGGACATGAGTTTGAGCAAACTCTGGGAGATAGTGAAAGACAGGGAAGCCTGGCACGCTGCAGTCCACAGAGTCGCAAATACCATTATTCTGTGTTTTTCAAAAATGTGGAAGACACATTCAATGATGTCTCAAGTTTTCTGCTGTAATTCTGCATGATTTTACAATTCTTTGGAACTTTCAGATGGCAAGAGGGACAAGAAAAACTTCAAGCTCACAACAGGCAAATATAAACCATCAAGATGAAGTTTAAACAACTGATGTTGTTTGATTTTCCTTCCCAGAAGTTGGAAGATTTACACAGCAAACAGGGGTCAAGGTCATTAGGGCTTCAGTTGCTTAAGCTTCTTAACTGTTACTTGCTTAGAGATGATCAACTGAGTCAACCTGGCTACAACTAGCTTTCAAATTTGAATCAGAAATGATCAACAATATAGCCCTTTAAAACACACACACACACACACACACACACACACACACACACACAGTACAGTCAAACTTGAAGTAGTAACCCAAAGGCAAAAATAAGTATTGTTACTACTGTTGGGAACCATCCTGCTTGGTAACTGGAAATTATTCAGTCACTTTACAGTATAGTAATTTAATTTGGCTCTAGGCTGTAAAGACACTCTGATCCATTCAATTAAGGCCATAAGTAAAACTATTCTATTTCTTACCTCAAGCTACAAACACGCTTCTTACAAGCAACCAGAACTGGAAATTCAATGTTTTGTAATATTAATGTGTCAAATGGTTAAGGCTCCCAATATAATGCTTATAGGAAAAACTCCTGTGTTATAGTACCTATAAAACCCCCAAAGTTTTACCTTTAGGCTTTTCTTAATGTTTTTATTTTTCTTCTCAACTATTATAAATATAACTTAGTGAGATTATATATGGGCTGAGCACACTTAGTTTTAAACTTGTTGAAAAGTGAAATAAACTGGCCCAAGATGTATAGATAGAAAAAAGTTATCAACCATCTACAGCAATACTAGTCATGTCTATGCCTTTTGCAGATTGCATTTCATCACTGTTCTTCATATAACAGTAACAAATTAGACAAAGCCTTGGTCTAATCAGTCTAATCAAAAAGACTTTGACAAGAATATTAAAGTCAATTTCCTTTTGCTTCATTTGCTTCCTAATACAAACTATCTATACTGCAGCCTAGATATCTATCTGTTCAGCAGTTGCCACAGACAACTAAACCCATTAGGAAGTTCTGGCGCTATTATCTTAGGAAACTTATTCTCAGTTGGGCAAAAGGAAGAAATAGAACTGAGAGAATTACACTACGATGAGAGTCCATTCATCCATCTAGTTTTTTGTTTTTTTTTTTTAACAAAACTAAAAACAATGCTGGCAATACACCTAAACATTAAATTACAATCTTCTTCTCTTCAGTCCTTACTAAACATCAAGTATTCTCCTAATGGTTCATTACAGGGCAATAAATGTCTATATTTAGTTCATAAATGGAAGTCATCCCAAATTGAGAGTTCGTATGGAAAGCATGACAGAAGAAAATCCCTGGAGATTGAAAGAGAACATGGAAGGTTTTTATTGTTGAATTTGTGTGTTTTCCTACCTTAGCAGAAAGTTTCTATAAGCCTATGGCTGTGCTTAGTCGCTCAGTCATGTCCAACTCTTTGAGACCCCATGGACTGTATGTACCCTACCAGGCTCCTCTGTCCCTGGGGATTCTCCAGGCAAGAATACGAGTGGGTTTGCATAACCTACTCCAGGGGATCTTCCCAACCCAGGGATCAAACCCAGGTCTCCCACATTGCAGGCAGATTCTTTACTATCTGAGCCACCAGGGAAGCCCTGTTGCTGCTGCTAAGTCACTTCAGTCGTGTCCGACTCTGCGTGACCCCATAGACGTCAGCCCACCAGGCTCTCCTGCCCCTGGGATTCTCCAGGCAAGAACACTGGAGTGGGTTGCCATTTCCTTCTCCAATGCATTAAAGTGAAAAAGTGAAAGTGAAGTCGCTCAGTCGTGTCCAACTCTTAGCGACCCCATGGACTGCAGCCTACAAGGCTCCTCCATTCATGGGATTTTCCAGGCAAGAGTACTGAAGCCCTAGTAATCAACAAATATACTAAAGGCTTAAATAATCATCACACAGTTAGATAATCCTCCTTAGGACAAACCCAAGTTCTCTTCCCAGGGTGTATATACTTCATTAATAGCCAGGTGAATATGGTGTAGGTAAATTCCCTATGAACTCTTCTATATAGCTGATCCCATCAAAAATACTACTCAGTTCTGTTTCATTTTTTCTCTTTCTTTTTTAATAGAAGAGAAGTAAATTAGAGATCTTGAAAGTGCCTCTGGATCTTGACATTTTTAGATTGGTTCATTATGTCCTCAGAATTTTGTGTGTAAGGCAATGTGCTGGTGACACTTCCTCAGGTGACATACAGATGCACTGTTACTAAGTTTATGGCCTGGAAGAGCATCAGAACTAAATGACTCTGGTGAGTTCTATCGGGGAGCTATAACTTAGTATTACTGGGGGTAGGTGGACAGAGAGCTCAACCAGTTGCTGAGATAAGGGCAATCTTCAGTATTTGAGATGAGCTTTAAGGTATGAATGGATAAAATCTCTGGAGGGAAGAAGGCATCTTGGAAGGAAATTCAGCATATGCATAGAAGCGGAGGTGACACAAACTGGAGTTTGTTCATGAACAGCCAGCAGTCTAAGCAGGCTGGTACAGACTTCATGGAAGGGTACCATGGGAAAACAGGGCCAGCAGTGACTCTGATCATGGCTTTCCCACTGCCAAAGGGACCTTGCTTTAGACATACTGTTGACTGCGTCTGAGAATACACTTTCTCATTTTTAAAATGAAGAGTTGGAGCAGAATATCTCTGAGGTCTTATTTCCAACTTTATAAATCTATGACTCTAGGTCGAGGGTTGGCAATTTTTTCCATGAAGGGCCAGAGAGTAAATATTTTAGGCTCTGTGGGTCATATGGCACAGCACTTCTGTGCCAGCACTTCTCACCACTACTGCAGTGTGAAAGCAGTCATAGAAAACATGTAAATAAGTGTGCAAGGCTGTGTTCCAATACAGTTTTATTTATGGATATTAAAATTTCAATTTTATATAAATTCATGCATCACAAAATATTCTTCTTCTTCTGACTTTTCAAATACTTCAAAATTAAACACTATTCTTAGCTCCTGGGCAGTATAAAATTTGGCCCACAGGCTGTAATTTGCTAGTTTCTCTACTCCATAAAGAAATATGAACAAAAGGGGGTAAAGTGTAATAACCATCAAGAGCTAGAATAAGATAGACAAGATTGTACTATAATTATAAGTGATAAATAGTACTAAACAGCAACATATTGCAATATATGAACATATAAAATATATTTCTTTGATAAGAAACATTGTATGCCTAAAATTTTAACAATGTTATATGTCAAATATATTCAATTTTTAAAAAGAGCTGGAAAAAGGAATTTAGATGAATTTAGAAAACAATGGGAGGAGGTGCCGGTTTCTGGACAAGAAAGTGTTGAGATCAGAGTTGATCCTAGAATCTTTACTTGCCAGTAATAGATGAGAGTGAGAAATTAGTACAACTCTCAAGAACAGGTAATATTAAAGCCTAATCTAGGCAAGTAGCTTTAAGAAAAGGGGGGCGGGGAGATGATATGGAAGGATCAACAAAACACTACTTTTAAAAATGATGAGGAAAAGGTTTATTTCACAAACATAATAAAAGAGGTCAATTTCCAGGGACGGGGAAAAAGGTTATTTTTGCATTCCCATTCCTCAGTGCCTGCAGTCGAGTTCATGACTGAGGAATTTGCCTTTCTGTGGAAGCTTTCAAACAAACAACCCAAATTAGAATTTCCAGTTCCAAGATAAAAGTTCTCGGGTAAAATGTAGCTTTTATGTTTTGGTTTTAGAGATCCAATAGATACGGCAGTTATAAAGGTGATGTCTATTTATTTATGGCTCCTTTCACTCCAGATATTTTTCAGCAGCCTTCTCAAATTAGGAAAGAGTATTCACCCAGTGTACATAGATATATCATTGCTCTCAGAATTTAAAAATCACCCTGCTGATTGTGACTCAGAATTTATATCTATCTTTGTTTGCTCTGACAGAGGAAAATATTGCACTGCTACAAATACAACCAATTCAACATTCTAGGTTCCATCAAGTGTGAGCAATCAGAGTCAATGGGAACACTACATGTTTCTAGAACTCAAATTTGGAAGCTGGGTGGAATTGGAAGAAGAGGGGTGCAAACAGGCACGCACACAGTACAGCAGCTCTAATTCATGGTGGTATTTAATAGGAAACATGGCCATGCCTCATGGAAACATAGCAAAATTAGAGACTAATTTCAACTAAGCAACCTAAACAGAGCTTCATGGAGAAGGTGACATCAACACTGGACCCCTTCTAAACAGGAGAGGAAGAATAATTCCAGGCAGTGAGAATAATGCAAACAATAATGATACAAAGATGTGGGAAAATACTTGCTTATCTCTTTTTTTTTTTACTTCAAAAGTTGTACATGTTTACTGTTAAAAGACAAACATGAATTAGGGTAAGAAAAACAAAAAATTTTAACCTGAAATCCCACGACTCAATCCCACCACATTTTAGTATATGCTCTTCCATATATAAAATAATACAAAATGGGATCATTCTAAACATATCTGTCTGCTGTTTTGTGCATAATATCTTAGCATACAAATCTTTCCATGCCATCTTGGAATACACATTGGAGTAATTAAAAACTATTGGCATACCTGAGTTCAAGGGTAAGTATAGTCAGTCCTTCCTTTACAGACCTTTCTTTGAGCTTCCAATTTCAATTAGATCTTTTCTTTCTGTCTTCTCTAGAGTTTTCCTGCTTCCACATGAGATCAAAAAAGTGTGGATACAACTTGCTGTGTCAATAAAATTGTTGACTTCTTTGAAATTTGATAAGGATTCTAGTTATTCTGTCATGCAGTTCAAAGTGATTTTATTTGCATAATTAAAACTGGCCCTGCCACTTACTAGCTCAAGGTTCTATGAGCCTTAGTTATCCCACCTATAAAATGGGAATGATAAGCACACAGTATAAATAAAATAATTGAGGATACGTAAAATAGTTTTAAAAACATTTGTTTTACTGACATATTGTTGAGAATACTATGAATCCAAATGTAAATTACATAATAAAGACGCTCTCTCTAGAATGTCCCCTCTTTATCTGCATCCCTCCCGCTGCTTGAAGGCAACCTTAACCATTTTTAATGGGTGGCTCTCCAACTCCTGTGTCTCACTTGCTGATCTATCTCCTCACCACTACCAGGGATGTCTTACTAAAGCTCAAAACTATCCATGTTAAACGTCAGCTTAAAATCCCTCCACTGCCTAAACATCCAGGGCTTAGAATGTTCATGAAACAGAGTTCATGAACATAATATAACACGAAAATAATTCCCTTTCTAAAAATTATCCTATAAATGTACCTGCACACATATAAAATGACATATCTATGTCATTCACTGCCACACTGCCTGAATTAGTAAAAGATCATAAGTAACTTAAGGTATTTCCACAAGGGTCTAGTTAAATAAACTGTGTTACAACCATCAGTGAATCATCATGTAACTATCAAAAGAAGAGAAAGCTTGGATGGAGCAAGTTAAAAGGATATACTATTCAATACAGAAAATATTCCCCATATCTTATAATAACTGTAAATGGACTATAACCATTAAAAATTGTGAATTACTCTACTGTATCTATAACATATAATATTGTACATCAACTATACTTCAATTTCAAAAAAAAAGGAAGATAGGACTTTTTTGGTGGACCAGTGGTTAGAACTCTGTACTTCCACTGCAGGGGCCTGGGGTTCGATCCCTGGTCAGGGAAATAAGACCGCTCATGCCACGTGGTATGGCTCAGAAAGAAAAAAAATGTAATTTAAAAAAAGAGAAAGTTCTACATAAACTGATAAGAAATGTTCTTCTAAACAGGTTGCTGCTGCTGCTGCTGCTGCTAAGTCGCTTCAGTCGTGTCCGACTCTGTGCGACCCCATAAACGGCAGCCCACCAGGCTCCCCCGTCCCTGGGATTCTCCAGGCAAGAACACTGGAGTGGGTTGCCATTTCTTTCTCCAGTGCATGAAAGTGAAAAGTGAAAGTGAAGTCGCTCTGTCGTGCCCAACTCTTAGCAACCCCGTGGACTGCAGCCTTCCAGGCTCCTCTGTCCATGGGATTTTCCAGGCAAGAGTACTGGAGTAGGGTGCCATTGCCTTCTCCATCTAAACAGGTTAAGGGGGGAAAAATCAAGGAACAAAACAAGGTAATAGGTCACCATTTGTATAAGAGGAATACAACTGCCTGAATATGCATAACTATCTCTAGAACCACACTCAAGACATTTGGTCTCCTTTATCCATTAGTTTCCTCTGAGGAGGGAACCAAGGTGGCTGGAATTCAAGGGTGGGACGGAGACAATTCACTATTTTAAATTCTGAACCAGGGTAAAATTTTCACTTATTCAAAAATTGAAGGTTTGTTCAGTGATTATGGCATGTAAGTCCCTTCACAAACTAGCACAATCTACCTTAACAGTATCATCACTAAAGCTTCCCCACTCCCTACGGCACACTCACACTCTTCCATCTTTTCATTCTCTCTGCTCAGAAGGCATTCCAGGTTTTCTCTGGCTGGAGCACTCTCTCATGCTTCAAACACTGCTTCTCTGTAACACAGAATGAACTTCCCCTCTTGTCTTCTTTCCACCTTACTCTTTAAAAGGTCCTTCAGACTTTGATTACAAGTTTGCTCCCTTATATTAGAAGTTGGGTTTGCAGTCCCCCATGAGTTCGTCAGTTTATACCCCTCGGGGACAGAATCCAGACCTCAGAAAGCATTAAAAGTGTGATGAAATAGCAGCATTACTTGCCTTAGCCAAACGCTGGAAGCCAAATGTGATGAAATGGAATATTATTCAGCCTTAAAAAGGAAGGAAATTTTGATACTTACTACAACATGGATGAAATCCAAAGATACATTGCTAAGTGAAATATGCCACTCACAAAAGAACAAATACTGTTCTTACAGTATGATTATACTTACATAAGGTACCTAGAGAAGTCAAATTAAGTGGGATGGATAGTGGAATTGCACTTACCAAAGAAAGAAATGGGGAGTTAGGGTTTAATGGGTACAAAGTTCCAACTGAGAAAAATAAAAGATTCTGGAAATCATGGTGATGGCTAAAGAAAAATGTGAATGTACTTAATGCCACAAAACGATATACTTAAAAATAGTTAATACAGTAAATTTTATGTATATTTTACTACAATAAAAACTTTTTAAAAGAGGGAAAAAAAAAAAAAAACGAATCAGTGACTTCAACAGTAATGATTTCCTGGCATTTCAACAGATTTTATAAGTGCCTTTCTACTCTCATAATTCCTTACACTCCAAGATGTTTTTCATCAAACAAAATGAAAATAAAAGCAATCTTTTTAAAAAAGTATGATGAAAGAACAAGAGACTACCAATACTGACCAGATTTGAAAAAGATACAATTCTAAAAATGAAAAATACTGCCATTTAAATTAAAAACTCAAAAAAAAAAAAAAAATTAAAAACTCAGTGGCTGAATTAAATGGCATATTAGACCCAGTTGAATGAGAACGAACAAACTGGAAGAGCTGAAGAAATAACGAAATGGAAAATATAAGCAGTTCAGATATACAGAGGATAGAGTGAGAAAATCTCTACGCTTCCAAAGGGTGAGAACAAAATGAAGAAAGGCAAAAATTCAAAGAGATGATAGTTAAGAATTTTCTAGCATTGATAAAAGAAACTGACCCTCAAAATCAGGGAGCCCAAAAAATCCCAAGAAAGATAAATAAGGACTTTAAAACTCACTAAGGAAAAAAATCATCATCTGGAGCAAAATAACAATTAGACTGATGGCAGACGTGAACGCAGAAAACACTGGAATAATATTTTCAAGGTGCTGGAGAAAAATTACTACTGGCCTATTTTTGTATATCCAATGAAATTATCTTTCAAAAAACAGATGGCAAAATAAAAGATATTTTCAGATAAAAGAACTAGAGTGTGTACTGCCCAAAGACCCACCTAAAGATATTAGTAAAGGAGAGACTTCAGGAAGAAGGGAGATTTGTTCACTGTTTCTCTTATATCACAAAGAAAACGGTGAACACATAGGTAAATGAGGGGGAAAGCAACAGTATAAGAGAACAACAGTGTCTAATTTATGGGGTGAAAAAAATCAAGAGAGAAACAAAATCTCAGACAACCATATATAAGGGGACAGTGGGATTACAAATACTTTGCCATTTTATTCAAGTAAACAGTAAAGGTGCCAATTAATTTAAGATTTTGAAGCTAAATATGCATGTTAAAAGAAAACCACTGAAACATTAGAAATAATAGTTTTTTCTAACTCACTATTTCTTCTGGTGGGGGACGGGGGCGGCGGGGAGAGAAGGGCTGTGCTGGGTCTTTGGTGTGGCACAGGGGCTCGGTAGTTGCAGCACACCGGCTTAACTGTCCCAGGGCATGTAGGATCCTAGTTTTCCAACCAGGGATCAAACCCACATCCTCTGCATTGGAAGGTGGATTCTTACTCACCAGGGAAGTCCACCTATTACTCTTATATTGATGGGACATTTGAAGAGATTCTATCCTTCCTTTCAAGCTAGAGATACTAACCTTTTCCAGTATCCAGCATAACATGTAGTCATTAAATATTTGTTAAATCAATTTGGCTGTTCCAGAACAAGATGAATTCTATCTCACAAATGCATGATAGTTTTCAACCCCACCTGTAAGAGCCAATTCCATTTATTTTAGTGACTACCCCTTCAGTGTTTTTCTTTTTTAGAAAATAGGATAATGAATGCTTCGAATACAGCTCAAATCCTAAGTCTCAATTTTTGCTTTTAAATTGGGGTGGGTACCCTCACTATTGCTCCAAATAAAGGGGATATCAATCATAAATTTAGATGTCTGATTTAAATCGCAAGAAACTGGCAATCAAAGGCTCAGGCACCTAAACTGTGAGATATATTTTCCCCACAGTTGATAAAACTGTATATTCCACAACATATGGAATTCTATGGAAAGCTTTCACTGGCACTTTGCCTTGTTCAGTAAAAGTTAGGAGTTAGACATTAAAAAAAAAAAATCAACATTGCCTTTTCATTAGACTAACATTTAAAATATAACTTAAAAATCATGGGAAAATATATTAATATATCTAACACTCACTGAGCTCTTACCTGTCAGGCATAGTTCTAAACATTTTTATGAACTCATTAATCTTCACAATACTACACTCTAAGTCAGATACTAATATTAGCTTTGTTTTACAGAAGAGGACTATGAGAAACAGAAATTAAATACTTTCTCCAATGTTATATATGTTGTAGGTGTCAATCAATGGCAGGATTTAAACCTTAAGTGTTTACTCTTAACCATTATATTCTAGGCTGAATTACCTTGCGTGCGTGCATGCATGCTAAGTCACTTCAGTCATGTCTGACTCTTTGTGACCCTATGGACTGTAGCCCACCAGGCTCCTCTGTCCATGGGATTCTCAAGGCAAGAATACTGGAGTGGGTTGCCATACCCTTCTCCAGGGGAGTACCTTATATCTATATCTGATTTTGGTATTTGCTGACTCATACTAGATGCACGTTGCCAAAGCTATTCATTTACAAAGCATCAAAACTAATAGAGAATCCCAAACCCACGCTATATTTTTATTTACATTTACATACCCTGCATGATTCTGTGCTGAAAAGGATTATCCCCATCTGCACTCCAGGACTCTATACCTAGAATTTATTCATTCAGGAAACATGAATTGGATGATCCTACTGCATGCAATACCCCATGCTAAGCAATGATTTACAGCTGCTTTCCTAATTGACAGCTAAATTTTGCCAAGATTCACCCACGCATGATATACATTTTTCCAAAGAAGCAAAGAACAGTCTAGGGGTAGGGAAGCAGCAAGTGGTCTTCCCTCTTGTTCATTCAACAATCATTCCTTAAGACTCTTCTATGTGTCAAGCACTTCAATGGGTGCTGGAAATTCAGGGGCAAACACAGCAGAGCCAGTATTTGCCCATGGGACTCTAGAGGGAAAAAGATGTTAAAGAAGTAATCATCACACAAATAATGACTTATAATTATAAAAAGCACAATAAAGAAAAAAATAATTATATGATAGAGTGACCTAACATAGTTTTGAAGGCAGAGTCAAGGAGGTCAACCTTTGACTTTTTAGAGTCAACCCTAAAAAGCTGATATTTAATATGGATTAACAGAAATGATCCAAGTAAAGAACAGCTTTACTTCGAAATCCAAGTAAAGAGTAGCTCAGGCAGAGGGAACAGCCCATGTGATAGCCCACAAGCAGCACCCAGCTTTGAGGAAATGAATACCCACTGTGCCTAGAGAATCACAGGAAGAGGGAAGCTGAAGCCAATGATCAGAATTCTTTTCCTAACTGGGGGCACACCACCTGAGCGTTCTGCTGCTAGACCACTCATACTTTCTCCATGGCTCCAAGGAATAAAAACTATTGTTACCAACACACAATCCTTTAAGTAAATAATTTAAATTCCACAATAATTTGATGCATGGAGAGAATGTGGATAAGCTAAATCTTTTATAAGATCATAAATTTCACCTGTGTTTTAACAACTTGAGGCCACAGACCATATCTGAGTGTTGGACCATAAAGAAGGCTGAATGCCAAAGAATGGATGCTTTTGAATTGTGGCACAGGAGATAACTCTTGAGAGTCCCTTGGACAGCAAGATGAAACTAGTCAATCCTAAAGGAAATCAACCCTGAATATTCACTGGAAGAACTGATGCTGAAGCTGAAGCTCCAATACTTTGGCCATCTGATGTGAAGAGCCGACTCATTAGAAAAGACCCTGATGCTGGGAAAGATTGAGGGCAGAAGGAGAAAGGGGACAACTGAGAATAAGATGGTTGGATGGCATTACTGACTCAATGGACATGAATTTGAGCAAACTCTGGGAAATAGTGAAGGACAGGGAAGCCTGGCATACTGTGGTCCATGAGGTGACAATGAGTTGGACACAACTTAGTGACTGCATGACAACAAATCATTCAGAACACCAGGCAATGTGCATAGTAGAGTCTGATAACTAATTTTGCTGTTGAGTGACAGCCATACAATAAGAAAATTGAGTGTTACTAGAAATTTACCGGCACATTCAGATATCCTTATCTATTTGAATTAAATGAATAAAAACGTGTTGTCCACCTTACAGATAAAAGATGATCCAGTTCTCCAGGGATGGGGTGGGGACAGAGAGAAGGCTGGAAATACAGGGAAGCTAGATAAGTTGCTAGTTGGTCCCTCAACTTTCAAATCTAAGAACAAGTATACCATTTTTCTTTCTTCACAGAAAGCCTACCTATGGGAATAAGTTAAGCTTATTTCAAAAGAAGGAATGACTTTGGCTTGGACTGTGGCCAACTGCAATGAAATTCAGCCACTTTCCCCTTAAAAATCATTCAACTGGAAATCTTATCAGTGGGAAATTCTCTAAGGGCCAAGAGTCTATTTTCTGCAACTTAACAATACTTGTAAAACATTTTTAGTTCTAAGATTCACTTCTTCTCATCCTCTATACATACACACATCCCACATTCATACCAATCCAAAAAGCTGACTTCTGATAGAAGTTACAGTTTTTGGAATCTAAAGTTCCAATTATGTAACCAACACAATATAATATTTATGAATCTGTTTTTCCAGTGGTCATGTATGGATGTGAGAGTTGGACTGTGAAGAAAGCTGAGTGCCAAAGAATTGATGCTTTTGACCTGTGGTGTTGGAGAAGACTCTTGAGAGTCTCTTGGACTGCAAGGAGATCCAACCAGTCCATTCTGAAGGAGATGAGCCCTGGGATTTCTTTGGAAGGAATGATGCTAAAGCTGAAACTCCAGTACTTTGGCCACCTCATGCGAAGAGTTGACTCATTGGAAAAGACTCTGGTGCTGGGAGGGATTGGGGGCAGGAGGAGAAGGGGACGACAGAGGATGAGATGGCTGGATGGCATCACCGACTCGATGGCCGTGAGTCTGAGTGAACTCCGGGAGTTGGTGATGGACAGGGAGGCCTGGTGTGCTGCGATTCATGGGCTTGCAAAGACTCGGACACGACTGAGCGACTGAACTGAACTGAACTGAACTGAAGGGCAGAAGAGAATACCAAGTCATCCAATGGAGGCAAGAGATAGTGAGCTATCTTTATCATCATGAATAAACCTAGGATGACTAGCGGCTACAGTGAATATCAAAGCACAACACATTTATCACAGGAATACTATGAGCACAAGATGGGATAAGTGTGCATGTGCATGTGCACTCAGTCATGTCTGACGCTGTGCTACCCTATGGACTGTATGGACAGAGGATCCACCAGGCTCCTCTGTCCATGGGATTTTCCAGGCAAGAATATTGGGACCGGTTGCCATTTTCTCTTCCAGGGGAACTTCCAGACCCAGAGATCAAACTCCAGTCTCCTGCACCAGCAGGCAGATCCTTTACCACTGCACCACCTGGGATACCACGATAAGGACAATGCTGGGAATATCAAGAATATAACCAGTCTTTGCCCTCCAGAAACCAGCAGTCTTAGAGGGAGACAGCCTAGGGGAGTAGGGAGAGAGAGAGTAACAAGCACACAATCAATCAAATCAATTATCCAAAGATTGATGACCCAGCATATAAGAACAGAAGATCTACAAAGTTTTACCAAGGGACTGGAAAGAAAGCAAGCACTCCCTAACTGCCTATATCTAATTATACAAGTCCTCTTTTATTCATTACTCTATCATACCTTATCCCTTTGTGTACATAAAATGCACAAACTTATTCAACGTAAAGACCCCATATCTTTAAAGAGGATGTTGAGATTAGAAGTTCTTTCCGGACCCAGCCCATTATTTTGAACTTATTTCATTCGTCACTCACTTAAAGAGCTGTTGCTGCTGCTGCTGCTAAGTCGCTTCAGTAGTGTCCAACTCTGTGCGACCCCACAGACGGCAGCTCACCAGGCTCCCCCGTCCCTGGGATTCTCCAGGCAAGAACACTGGAGTGGGTTGCCATTTCCTTCTCCAATGCATGAAAGTGAAAAGTGAAAGTGAAGTCGCTCAGTTGTGTCCGACTCTTAGCGACCCCATGGACTACAGCCTACCAGGCTCCTCCATCCATGGGATTTTCCAGACAAGAGTACTGGAGTGGGGTGCCATTGTCTTCTCTGAAAGAGCTGTTAGCTAAGTATTATGGCTCCCCAAACAGCACATAGCAGTGAAAATCCTGGATAGTTATAACAGACTGGGTTTCCTTGCTTTTGTTTGCAAATTTTTGAGCAGTAAAGTGAATTAAATGGTTTGGGAGGAGGGGTGTTAGTGGTGGAAAAGGATAAGAACTGGTGCATCTATATATAGTTAAGTTTGTATTTATATCTGTGGAAACAAATGGGTTTGGACTAGAGGAAAAAGACTGGAAAAGGCTGAGAAACACTGTAAGAAGACTGTGACTATAGATTTTTATAAATTTCAACAACAAAAAGTATAATACTGTTGTAACAAGAAAAACTGTTCTTTTTGAAAGACTATATGAAGGTTCAGCATGACAAAAAATAATTATTGATAGTATACTATTCACTAGTATTATTTTAAATGAAAGATAAAACAGTTTAACTATGATAAAAATACAAATGAACAAAAATCCTCTACTTATATATTTATTTCAACTTCCTTCCCTAATTAACTTCTTTTGTAAATTATTAAGGAAAAACAAGTAAGATAGCCTTCCTCTCATAACCATTCCCAACAGAAACTGAATAAGAAAATTACAGAAAAAAAATCAGAGGAGTAGTCACCTAGATAACTCAAAACGTATGTTATCTGAACTTAACTGTGTGGCCCAATATACCCAAATGTATACTGTAAGGATTCTACAGGTCCAGACAAGTAACAGAAAGACAGATGAAAGCCTCCAATGGGAGGTCCTTCCTCACATATATAAACTTTCATCTCTGGGTGTTTCAGAGTCTTATTACAGATTTGAACTTTACCCCTTAAAGCTCACTCTGAAATATTTATACTACATAGCACTGAAGGCTGTTGGAGCTTAAAAAAGCCAAGGCTAAAGTTTGTTTTCTTCTTTTAGTCCTTTCTATTTGGGAAGATTTAAAAGCAGACTGGCCTGAAAGCAACATGAACTGACAGAATAACCCTTCTCAGCAAGAGTCCTGAGCATGGAGCATTATCCTAGAGAGAAAACTTGCTGGGATACCAACTGATCTCTGACATTTGCTCTTTCCATACAGCTACTTCTTTTGATATTGCTCTAATGCTGGTTTATTATGTAAAAATATACCCCACCGTCGTGACCATGACATAAGGTTCACTGAAAAAGTTGGGCCGCAGATCAGCCAAAACACAAAAAAGAACCAGATCAACTTTCTGAAATCTTTGTCTTCTGCCATATCGTTCAAGGAAATAAAAATCTTTTAATGAGGCATTGATGACTCATGGTATGATACTGCACTGTAACTAGCAGAGCTCTAAACACTATATCAACCCCTGGACTAAACTGTTAAATTTTAAAAAGACAAAACAATTCAAAAAGAATGCAAAATCTCAATGCCACTTTCAGACAGGAGGCAACATATTCGCACATTATGAATTTAGTAAGTGGCCTGCATAGTTGAAATGACTCTGAAACAGAGAACCACAACCCAAAATAGCCTAACACTTTTGTTATCTCAAACAATGGGCAGTTAGCCATTCATTCCTCCCTCTCAGTATACATTCTACTTGTTTCAGATGAGGCCTATTATAAATTTGAAGAGACTGTTCAAATTCAGTACACCAGATGTTTAAAAGCTGGGGATGGAAGATATTTGCCACACAAAAATTTCTATTATAATATTTTGTGCATAAAAAATGAATGATATGTATTCAGTATTTTTTAAGTTATATTTCATACCTATTACCAACTTGACACTGGAAATAAAGAAGCAAACACACAGACATGGTCCCTGCCATTGAGAAACCTTCAACCCAGTGAAGACAAATACTGACCAAGTATGATGGCTGTCAAAAGAGAAAAACAATACCCGCTATGCTAGCTGTATACTGTATTAAGATGTTCCCATCCTACCCTCTTTCAAGGTGTGCCAGCAAGACCAGGAAGTTGTCAGAAAGCTTTTAAAATAATGACCCTCTCAGTTGTGATACATATAAAACATAAGTATTATAGATATATATGTGTGTGTGTAAAAATAACCAGTAATTAAGTATATAAAATTACCAGACTACTCTTTTAACAAATATACAAGAAATATTAAAATCCAAATTAGTCCCATATCCATAAAAGCAGTTGCCTTAAAGCCGTCCTTACTCCTGACAAGGGCAAAAGGAGTCAGTTTAGGATACTGTGGTTGACAGCACAGGACTTTAACTTTTATTTTGTCCATAAAATATAAAATAACTTTTATTTTGTCCATGAAATATGAAATAACTTTTATTGTGTCCACTGTTATACCAGTGCTATTTATAAAACAGCTTTAGAAAAGCCCAACTTTCTATAGTGTCAGTATATATATAAACAAATACTTAAACTGGGGCTCCACTAAAATTATAAACATAGTTGTAGAAACAGAGTCTCCAAAACTCTTCCATTCTCTCAGTCATGAGCAGATTTAAGTCCCATTTGTATATCTCTTTTGATCTGTTCCAAATGAAACTTCATAATTCCCCAAAGAACCCACAAGCCTACTTTAAATATTATTTAAATATAAAGAAATCCTACAAACCTACTTTAAATACTATTTAGTTATAATAGACTTCAAGCTAAGCAGCTAAATACACTAGAAAAAGTCTTTATCTTTTACAGACATAAATACTTTTGTACTATCTGTATCTATTTTTTTTTAAGCTGCAGAATTAAATGTCACTGTGAAACAGAACACTACCTTCACATCATTTTTTTAATATAGGCCCTTCATACAGGCCATGCCAAAGGCAGGCTTTAAACAGATAATCTTGCCAGATCCAGGACAAGTGGACACAGCAAAGTAAAGTGAAAAAAGCAGAGGGTCCAGAGTGAGAGAAACAGAGTTCGAGTCCAAGCTCCACTACTAAGCAGCTGTGCCACTGCAGGCAGGTTACGTAACTGATTTACAGTATCTTCATCTGTAAAATTGGGAACATAGCAATATCTACCTTAAAGGATTGCTATGAGATTATATATATGTTTATATGAAAGCATTTTATAAACTATAAAGAATTATATATTCTTATTATTTACCTTAATTTTTCCTTAATATAGGAATGAATATTTCCATTTTAAAAATTAGAAAATACAGAATATTAAGAGAAAGATCACCCATAGCCCTGTCACCCAAACATTGCTATCTATTTTAAATGAAGTGAGTCCAACATCAACCAAAAGAAATTAAAGTAGGAATAATTTCAGATGTTAATACAGATAACATATTAACAACAAAATAAACTGCTGATTTCTTTTTAAGAACAGAACAGTCTTTCCCATTTATCAGTTTAAAGACAATGCTGCTATTTGTCCCAGAGCTGGTCCCAACAGGGTATGATATATGGGTGAGGCTCATAAAAGTCAAAGCCACAAAACTCCCAAAATAAATATTTCATGAGCCCCAGGAGTAATTACAAAACATGCCCTCAGATGCAATGGAGAAGGCAAAGTGTATGAACCCCATTAACAAAACTGGCATGACTTTACGGTCACAAAGACTCAGATTTCTATGGGCCACTTCAATGGGAAAAAAGAAAAATTTATATACCATGCTACAACACAGACAGCCGAAGACGTCTGAATTTTTCACATTGCTTTTATTTTTTTTTTTTTCACATTGCTTTTAGAACTTGTACCCCTCCTCTATTTTTCCTTTCCCACCCTTCTTTCTCCTAGGTCCCCTCTTTGTTTTATTACTGCATTAGAATCACTCTCTGTGTTTAAAATGGCCTTATTTTATACAATGGAATATTATTCAGCAACAAAAAGGAATGAATTTCTGACACATACTACACCACAGATGAAAACATTATGCTAAGTGAAAAGTCAGACACAAGAGGCCACATATTTTACGATTCCATTTACATGAAATGTCCAAAATGTGCAAATCCATAAAGACCGAAAGCAAATTGATGGTTGCCTAAGGCTGGAGTATTAGGGGATGGGAGAAAATCAGTGAATGTAATGGGTATGAAGTTTCCTTCTGAGGGAACAAAAATGTCCTAAAATTAGACTCTGGAGATGTTGTACAATTCTATAAATACACTGAGAAACAGGGAATTGTACACTTTAAATGAGTGAATTGTATGGTATGTAAATTATATATCAACAAGCTGTTTTTTTTTAAATGATCTTATTCACTAGAAAAAAGACATGTAAATAATCTCATCCTACCCTCTCTCTAAGGGTGGAGTAAAAGTGATGACTCAATTGTGATGATACATATATCAAGTGACCAGACTACTTTTACTTAACAAATAACATGAAAAATTGCAAATCCAAATGTTTTGCTTAATGATTCCCTAAGTCAAAACTTGGTCCTCCCTCAGATTCTCAGTAATTCTATGACTCTGTTCAGGTAGTCCTTTCTACCTATAATGCCTTTCTTAAGCTAAGCTAAGCTAAGTCACTTCAGTCGTGTCCGACTCTGTGCGACCCCAGAGATGGCAGCCCACCAGGCTCCCCCATCCCCGGGATTACCACATCCTTAAATGTTCAAATACCATCTTCTTTAAGGCCAGTTCAGAGGTTATCTTCTCCATAAAGTCTTCCCCATGTTCTCAAGAAAAGTGACCTCATCTTCCTCTGAACTTCCATACATCACTTTCTCTGGGCCACTTATGACTTTCAATCCAATATTATACTTACTCTGGCCAACATAATACTTACTGCTTTGATGTTAAAAAGGGGTTCTCAATAAATACCGATCTGATAAGTGGATGACCACTGCTTAACAATGCAGAATTTCATCATCATTGGGTATATTTTCATTTTGGAAATATTCAAAAGTCACTTTAGACTCAAAAATAGTAGTAAGGTTAAGCAATACCCACTTCAGACAAAATTTTCTTGACCAAAATAAAACAAATTTATTTGTATATATATAATCTGTTAAAAAAAAAAAAATCCCAAAGAGAAACATTGGAATAGGGATATAGCCTCCCAAGGTAACTGAAAGAAATGTGAATTGCATACATTTTGGAATACTTGTTCAAAAATCAGATTCATTAGAGGAACATCACATTTCTTCCCTGAGAGTTCTATAATCAGGCTCTACTAATTCTTCTTCCACTGTATTTCTAAAATAGTCCTATTTCCTGCTCCATTTTGCCTGCCAAACCCAAAGTCCTCTCATTTTCTTCATGACCAACCAATTTTTAGTCTCCTAATTTATCTGCCTTCCCATAGTTCCTTCTTTCCTTCAACAATATCAAGCCATCCCATGTGCCAATGTTAAGGGTAGGAACTGGGGAGCACATACATATCATATGAGACACAATCTAGTTAGGAACTTGACACATGTACACAATTCATCACAATATTCAGTAGCATATACACAAGGGCCACAACAGTCACCCAGAATTCCAAGCAATGGGTAAATCCTCTGGGCTCCCCAGAACACAATCTATACAGTTTCCCTCACACACTCTTATCCTCTCCCTTCCATTCTTTTTCATTTTATTGGACTTGTGTTAAACTGCCCATACAGCATGCACCAACTTCAGCTCCAGTTTCTCTCCAGCTTGCCTCCCTGAGCAAGTCAAGACAATCTACTTGCTGTAACCTGGAAGTGACTTAATCACAAGTACTTTTGTTCACCACTGACTATCAACACAATCCTCCTCACTTTCTCTCTGCTAACTCCTATCAAATTTCTTCTTTTGTAATGTATTGTAAAGTATGTAATAATTTTGTTTTTAGCTTATCACTGCCCTCGTTTCTTCTGTTTGTCTCACGGAATCTATTACAATGTTTACTAAGGGACTGTATCACAGCCATCTATGGAGCTTCTTAAAAACACAAAGACCTTGACCCAACCTCCTCAGTAAGTCTGGGATGGGAGCTGGACATCTTTATTTCTAAAAAGCCCCACTGGTGATTCTAATGCACATTTCAACCTGAAAACCTGATTTATTAAAATGTTCCCTATACAACAGACATTCAATTCTTATTAATTCATGCACTGAAGCTCATAAATAACTTTTCTCTAAATAGCCTAGCCAGATATCAGCCCCTAGACTACACCAGCTCTGTTCCAAGTGCAACATGTGGTTTTAAGATTTCATTTCCTGAAGTACTCCTTGGAGGGACACTATTACCTTGTCTCTTTACATTGTTTCCTATTTGTTGAAAAATGGAGGCCTGGAATGCAGCCATGTTAGACAACACTACATAAGAATGCACTCTGGAGCCTTAGATTAAAATAAGTTATAAAAAAAATAAGAACAATGTAGAACTAGAGATTTTGAGTGAACACAGTATTCTTCCTGAGTACAGTCTAACTAAATACAGGGAAAACAGATGGGGAATTTGGTCAGTAGTGTCTTCTAGTTACCAGTCTCCTGAACTGGGCCCCTGAAGACTGAGGAAGACTTTCAGCAGCTGAAGTGCATTGAAGTGCTCTAATCAGATAAGGAGCCCAAGCCGCACCCAGACTCACAGTGGCCTCGCAGCCTCCTAACTACCCTGACACACTCTATTTACACAGCTCGGTGGGGAAGCCTTAGGAACTTTTTCCGAAGTTGCTTCTCACAGGCAGCAGCCTTCTGAGTCACCCACCCAGGGTGGGAAAGAAAAGTGTGATATTAGCCAGCGGGGTGTTAGGAGACTGGGCACCTCTTTTCCATTTCAGAAGCGGGCTCTGCCTCCTCCAGGAACCACCTCAGTTACGAGTCACCGCTGTGGGCGACAGGGGTCTGCGGAGCCACTTAGCCATCCAGGAAAGTTGTGGCTTGGGGAGGAGACGCCCCGTTCTTTTCTCCGGCAGGGGCCGCAGATCCCAGATTCCACAGGCCTCTCCCGGCAGCTCCATCTTGCTTCCTGTCAGGAGGAGGGGCCGAGGAGGAGGGCCCCCGGGTCTGGAAAGGCCCCAGGGGGAGGAAGCCGTGTGACAGCAGGTAAAGCCAGGTGGAAATCTCCACAGGAGTTGGGGGAGGGGGCGGTAATGAAAAGCAGCGGGGTTAAGCGAAAGGGGGAAAGGGATTGGTGCCCACGAATTACTGCATAAAGAAGTCACCCGGCGTTTGTGAGTGCCAGAGGTGTGAGCAGAAGTAGACTCCTCAGGAAGGGAGGAGACAGACATGAGGGGTCAGTAAGACAAGTGGACAAAAGGACCGGACCCGCGGAGCTCTCGGAAGGGGTGGTGGGTGAGGCAGGTTTCAAGGTGAGGGGCAGAAGTATCAGAAGGGAGAACAACGTGGCTCCTATTTAAGAATCCCTGGAAGGAGAGGCAGGGAGTCAGTAGAGGAACCCGCCAGCCCAGAGGCCAGGCTGGGGAGGCCTAAAAAGGAGCTGAGAGCAAGGCTGTCAACGGGAGGGGCGACAGCCAGCTTAAGGAAAGGGGCTATCAGACAACCTAACACCTAGCATTTACTGAGCGGTTACTACAGGTCATAAGCGGGGCTAAGCACTTTATAAATACCACCTCACTGAATGTTCACAAGAAACCCGCAAGGCAGGCATTATTAGGATTGTCCCCATTTTATAGATGAGGAGACTGAAGCTCAGAGAGGCCCGAGGGCTCGCTCAAGGTCAGAGAGCGGGGGAGTCAATATTCAAACCTGAGGCGATCTGGCTCCCGAGTCCACGCGCAAACTCACAGGCAGTGACCGGGAACCGTGAGGCGAGCCAGGACCCCAGGAACGTCTCCCGCCCCCGATCCCCATCCCAGGCCCAGCGCACTCACCCGAACGAGGTTGCTGACCGCCGCCTGCACGGCGGCCACAGGCGCGGTGAGGTCAGGGATGGCTTTGCCGTCCACCTCGCCTTCCTCGTGCATAATCACCAGGTGCGAGATCTGCTGCGCCACCGGCTCCAGAATGCTCTCAATCGTGCGCGTATGAAACACCGGCATCGCGGCGGCGAGCGGGGCGGCGAACCGCGGGCTACAGAGAACTGAGAACCAGGGGCCGGGGACCCGCACGGAGACGGACTCGGAGCAGCGACTACAGAGTCGGGGCTTCCCTCAGTGTAACCAGCCTCACGGGCGCTCCGCCCGCTCCCGCCGCCGCGCCCAATGGAAGCGCCGCTCAGACCCAGGACTCCACTCCTATTGGTCCCTCTTTGATATGCTCCGCCCCCGCAACCGCGCCGCCAAGACCCCGCCCCGCCCCCATTCCCAAGGGAGGGGCCTGGGATTGGGGCTGCGCCGCAGGGATTGCGACCGGATTCCCGAGCCCTAACGCCGGGCGCTCCTTATAAGGGCATGGTGGGAGCGGAGCGAGCGGCTGGAGCCGGGGGCCCCGCCCCCGAGGCCGCCTCCCGCTTCGGCTCTGCAGAACTCCGCCCCTCTGCAGAATCACCTCAGTGGGGCGGGGTCTCCTCACCTCTGGCGGCGCTGGAGTCTGAGGAGACCCGAGAGCCATTAGTCTGTTCCCTGCTCCCCAAGTTTTCCCTTCACACGACGCCCTAAAAATACTCTTTCCACTTCCTCTCCGTAATGCTTTCAAACAGCAGAGGTGCCCAGAGGAACATGTGTCCCATTCATTCACACATAGCGCAGGCACACACACACACACACACACTTCACCCACTCCCATCCTCAGAGATAGTCACTGTTAACAGTTCGGTGTGCAGGATTTACACCTTTGCTTTAGCCCTGTCTACTCACTATCTTGTACATATATATTTTCTGAGTAAGTGGCATTAAACATTTTCCAGGAATTTGATTTTTTTTTCCCCTTAAATAAAATCCCCTTGGTTATCTCTTTCTTGGTAAATACAAGTCTAGGTGGATCTCATTCTTTTGATGGCTGCATGATATTCCATTGCATGAAATCAGTTTCCTAGTAATGGACATTTTGATTTTTCCCTATTCAACAGTTCTGCATGAATATAATGGTTCTTGCTTCTGTATTGTTATTTTTTAGTCACTAAGTCATGTTTGACTCTTTTGCCACCCCATGGACTTCCAGGCTCCTCTGTCCATGGGATTTCCTAGGCAATAATACTGGAGTGAGTTGCCATTTCCTTCTCCAGGGCATTTCCCAACCCAGGGATCAAACCCACATCTGCATTGGCAGGCAGATTCTTTACCACTGAGCCACCAGAGAAGCCCCTCGATGTATTTAAGGAGAACCTAGAAATGAAGTGAAAAATGCAAAAATCCATACATTTTGATAGATAAGACCAAATTGCCTAATCTTCTCACAGCATGCTGTGTAGAAGACATCTTCTAAATGTCTTCCTCACCTCAAAATCTCTTGCCTAAGCTTCCCCATTCCAAGATGAAACACTTTCATTGATACCTCCAAGCAGAAGATGCTCAAGTCAAAGGCAAGTGTTTTTCAAGGACCTGTATTTTGCAAGAGGCTAAACTAGTGTGTGTTTCACTGTGCAATTCTTGTTTTTGCCTAGTAGTATACATCTTGTTTCTACCTTGTGTTACTAAGTCCTCTACTTTTCCTTCTCATAGTAGCTCTACGTTTTTGTTACTGCTTTCATGTCCTTATAGGCAATGGATTTCTCTATTTTAAGCTAACATTTATTTGTTATTTTCTAAGTTCTACAAGGAGATCCAACCAGTCCATCCTAAAGGAGATCAGTCCTGGGTGTTCACTGGAAGGTCTGATGTTGAAGCTGAAACTCCAATACTTTGGCCACCTGATGCAAAGAGCTGACTCATTTGAAAAGACCCTGATGCTGGGAAAGATTGAGGGCAGGAGCAGAAGGGGATGACAGAGGATGAGATGGCTGGATGGCATCACTGACTCACTGGACATGAGTCTGGGTAGGCTCTGGGAGTTGGTGATGGACAGGGAGTCCTGGCGTGCTGCAGTTCATGGGGTCGCAAAGAGTCAGACAGACTGAGTGACTGAACTGAACTGAACTGAACTGAAGTTCTAAGAAACTTAGAATTTGATACTTTGTAATTTCTAAGATCACACACAGGACCAGCTACTAAAGTTGTGGGGCTCAGTGCAAAATAAAAATGTGGATCAAAAAGCAGGAAAAAGTGCAGTTAAAGATGCTAAAATGTAAAGCTTACTCCTTTCTTTGGTGGTCTCTCTCTCAACCTGTCATAGTATTTTTATCTGCTATTTAATGTCACACTTCCTGGGCAGGGGTATACCTTTGGCATAAATTCAGATCCCCCCATAGGAAGTTGGGGGCCCATGCAACCTACTGGCTGCCTGAAGCCCCCACCTGCTAGCTGCTGGACTAACATGCTATTCCCAGCGAAGGACAAGGAGGCCAAGTCAAGCATCTCCCCTTCCCATAGGCCTGCCTCCTAAACTCACAGTAATTGGGTGACCTCCAAAGGTATTACAACCTCCACACTGAGACCCTCTCTGTAATGATAAAGAAAGGCAAGAAGCTCACCCCCACTGAGTTAAGTGCAAAGAAATGCTGCGGCATCGATATTAAATAGCTTAGGTTGAGAATAGCCACCCACTTGCCTAACCCTAGATACTATTGGTGGAACACACAGAGCCCTGCCCAAGGCAGAGTAAGGCAGAGTAGTAGGTAATAGTCACTAAATTGGGCAGGGGAGCCTGACTGGGGTCTAGGGGCCGTCGTCTAGACCACCAAGGGATGTGGTGGAAGGGAGGACCATGCAGTAGCTGAGGGCCAGCGTCTAGACCATCCAAGGGATGTGGTGGAAGGGAGGACCATGCAGTAGCTGAGGCTCCTAGCCCCTGGTGTCTGTTCCAGTTGTCCCAATGGACTTCTCTGCTAAAGTACAAACTCAAAGATAAAATTATTAAGAATCAAGACAGTGACTGCAAAGCATGTGGCCCCAAATATGAAGTTCTGAATATAGGGCGCTGTGTAACTATACTGATTGTGTACCCATGAACCTGGCCCTAGTTACATAGCTGGTAACCTACATCTGACCATGACTGACTTAATTATTAAACAGCTCCCTAGGAACTCCCATTCCTTATGGAGCCTCGTATCAAATCTATTAAAACTGTTATCTAGCCCTACCACAGTTGGGCTTCCCTGGTGGCTCAGACAGTAAAGAATCTGCCTACAATGTGGGAGACCTAGGTTCTATCCCTGGGTCAGGAAGAACCCCTGGAGAAGGGAATGGCAACCCACTCCACTATTCTTGCCTGGAGAATTCCATGGACAGAAGTCTGGTGGGCACAGTCCATGGGGTCCCAAAGAGTCAGACACGACTGAGCAACTAACACACACCACAGCTACCAAAGCTATTTTCCTGTTTGTTATTTCACATTAGTAATAGCAATATTTGGATGATGAAACTGTATATGATTTGTTATCTGTAATCCTCCTTTTGCCTCCATTCTGCTGATTGTATACTTATGTGCAATTTAACATGTTCTTCTGTTCTGTGAACTTCCTGCAAGTTAGCAGTGAGATTCAGAGGCTTGGTCACGCAGTAGTCAACTGGAACATATCATCTCTGCCTACAATCTTGTCATCCAGGATCCTCCTGACTGATCAAACTAACCTCCCTAAAATACCATACTGCACAGCCAGTCCATGTGTTCCCCTCCATCCACATCCATATCTACTTTTGTCCCCTTCCTCTCCCACAATTCACATGTTCCTTCTAAAATCTTCCATGACACCTGTTAACACATGTTAACATCCATGCCTCCACAGACTGAGCTCAAACCAACATGACTGACTTCTGCTTTCCCATCCAGACCCACAGTCAGGTGGGTTAAGCAATGGAAAGAGCACAAACTTGGAAGTCATCCAGAGCTCAAGCCATAGTGCCAGCTTTACTACTTGATTGAAATAGAACTGTGGTGGGTGGCTTTTCCTCTCTCTGCCTGAATTTCTTTCTTTATAAAAGTGAAATAATACCACCCTCATAAAGCTGATATAAGGATTAGTGAATAAATTTGTGTCAAGCACCAAGGAGACCTCAGTAAAAGGAAGCTATTATTATTGGAGCAGTCACAAACAGACATTCTAATATCCAAGAATCTGTTGTGCAGTTTCTCTTTTGAGTTTTGCCTGCTTTTCTTCCCCATATAGAAAGTTCTCTCTGCTTGTCTATGTCTTATGGAGCTTCCCTATAACTAAGAGGGTTAGCCTGCAATGCAGGAGACCCAAGTTCAATCCCTGGGTTGGGAAGATCCTCTAGAGAAGGAAATGGCAACCCACTCCAGTATTCTTGCCTGGAGAATCCCATGGACAGAGATGGCCTGGCAGGCTGCAGTCCATGGTGTCGCAAGAGTTGGACATGACTTAGCATCTAAACCACCACCAAGTAAAATTCCAAGATGTTCCCCTAGATTTATGGCCCCTGGTATAATCCCCGGTACAATGACTATAATAGGTTTTACTTACATGATTGACATTATATAATACAGCTGAATTTAAGATAGGAAGGTTTTCCAGGCAGGCCTCGCCTAATTACATTAACCCCCTTAAAGCAGAGGGCTTTCTCCAGCTGATCACGGAGAGGAAGTTAAAAATTAGAAGCACAAGAAGGATTTGACAAGCTATTGCTGCATTAAAGATACAAGAGGCCACATATCAAGGAATGTAGGCAGCTTCTAAAAGCTAAGCCTGGCCCTGGCTGACACACAGCAGGGAAATACAGACCTCATTCGCACAGCCACAAGGAACTGAATTCTGCCAACAAGAAGAATGATCTCAGTAACAGATTTACCCCAGAGCTTCCAGATGAGAACTCAGTCCAGTTGGCACCTTGATTATAGCCTTGTGATGCTGAGCAGAGAACTCAGCCACACACACAGGACTTCTAACCTATACAATTTTGAGATAATAAGTGGGTGTTGTGGGATAATTTGTTACATAGCAATAGAATAACTAATATACTTGTCTTCAAGGCCCACATCTAGTTTTCTCTCTTTGACTTCTTTGAAAGCCTGAACTGTTTATACAATCCTTCCTCCTTCATAGCACGTATCACAATTGTCCTTCTATTAGATGACCATTTTACGTTTATCTCCCATCTCTCTATGACAGAGGTTGCTAGATGTCTCCCAATGTCTGTTTTCCTCTTCTTCTACAACAACAGAACCCTAGATTTATAGCTAGGCACTTAGCCACATGGTTTCAAATTGACACTTGGCAAGTTACAAAGTTACAAAGCTTCAGTTTTCTCATCTCTAAAAGAGGATAAAATGTTTTCAATCTTATTGAATAGAAAGGATTAGCACCTAATAGCCAATCAAATGGAGAAGGCAATGGCACCCGACTCCAGTACTCTTGCCTGGAAAATCCCATGGATGGAGGAGCCTGGTACGCTGCAGTCCATGGGGCTGCTAAGAGTCGGACTCGACTGAGCGACTTCACTTTCACTTTTCACTTTCATGCCTTGGAGAAGGAAATGGCAACCCACCCCAGTGTTCTTGCCTGGAGAGTCCCAGGGATGGGAGAGCCTGCTAGGCTGCCGTCTATGGAGTCGCACAGAGCCGGACACGACTGAAGTGACTTAGCAGCAGCAGCGGCCAATCAAAAAGTGTTGCCAGAGAGAAAGGTCAATTCATAGCCTGCACTAGACTAAGAACTGAGGAACACTGGGCTGGAGGAAGCACAAGCTAGAATTAAGATTGCTGAGAGAAATATCAGTAACCTCAGAAATGCAGATGACACCACCCTTATGGTAGAAAGTGAAGAAGAACTAAAAAGCCTCTTGATGAAAGTGAAAGAGGAGAGTGAAAAGTTGGCTTAAAGCTCAACATTCAGAAAACTAAGATCTTGGCATCCGGTCCCATCACTTCATGACAAATAGATGGGGAAACAATGGAGACAGTGGCTGACTTTATTTTGGGGGGCTCCAGAATCACTGCAGGTGGTGACTGCAGCCATGAAATTAAAAGATGCTTACTCCTTGGAAGGAAAGTTATGACCAACCTAGACAGCATATGAAAAGCAGAGACAATGACCCACCTCCCAGAATATTGGAAATAAAAGCAAAAATAAACAAATAGGACCTAATTAAACTTAAAAGCTTCTGCACAACAAAGGAAACTATAAGCAAGGTGAAAAGACAGGCTTCAGAATGGGAGAAAATAATAGCAAATGAAGCAACTGACAAACAACTAATCTCAAAAATATACAAGCAACTCCTACAGCTCAATTCCAGAAAAATAAATGACCCAATCAAAAAATGGGCCAAAGAACTAAATAGACATTTCTCCAAAGAAGACATACAGATGGCTAACAAACACATGAAAAGATGCTCAACATCACTTATTATTAGAGAAATGCAAATCAAAACCACTATGAGGTACTATTTCACGCCAGTCAGAATGGCTGCGATCCAAAAGTCTACAAGCAATAAATACTGGAGAGGGTGTAGAGAAAAGGGACCCTTCTTACACTGTTGGTGGGAATGCAAACTAGTACAGCCACTATGGAGAACAGTGTGGAGATTCCTTAAAAAACTGGAAATAGAACTGCCTTATGACCCAGCAACCCCACTACTGGGCATACACACTGAGGAAACCAGAATCGAAAGAGACACGTGTACCCCAATGTTCATCACAGCACTGTTTATAATAGCCAGGACATGGAAGCAACCTAGATGTCCATCAGCAGATGAATGGATAAGAAAGCTATGGTACATATACACAATGGAGTATTACTCAGCCATTAAAAAGAATACATTTGAATCAGTTCTAATGAGGTGGCTGAAACTGGAACCTATTATACAGAGTGAAGTAAGCCAGAAAGAAAAACACCAATACAGTATATCGGAGGAGCCTGGTAGGCTGCAGCCCATGGGGTCCCTAAGAGTCAGACATGACTGAGTGACTTCACTTTCAGTTTCCACTTTCATGCATTTGAGAAGGAAATGGCAACCCACTCCAGTGTTCTTGCCTGGAGAATCCCATGGACAGAGAAGCCTGGTAGGCTGCAGTCCGTGGGGTCGCACAGAGTCGGACACGACTGAAGCGACTTGGCAGCAGCAACGCATATATATGGAATTTAGAAAGATGGTAACAATAACCCTGTATACTAGATAGCAAAAGAGACACTGATGTATAGAACAGTCTTTTGGACTCTGTGGGAGAGGGAGATGGGGGGATGATTTGGGAGAATGGCATTGAAACATGTATAATATCATATATAAAACGAGTTGCCAGTCCAGGTTCGATGCATGATGCTGGATGCTTGGGGCTGGTGCTCTGGGACGACCCAGAGGGATGGTACGGGGACGGAGGAGGGAGGGGGGTTCAGGATGGGGAACACGTGTATACCTGTGGCAGATTCATGTTGATATATGGCAAAACCAATACAATATTGTAAAGTTAAAAAATAAAATAAAATAATAATAAAAAATAAAAAGCAGAGACATTACTTTGTCAACAAAGGTCCGTCTAGTCAAGGCTATAGTTTTTCCTGTGGTCATATATGGATGTGAGAGTTGAACTGTGAAGAAAGCTGAGCGCTGAAGAATTGATGCTTTTGAACTGTGGTGTTGGAGAAGACTCTTGAGAGTCCCTTGCCCTGCAAGGGGATCCAACCAGTCCATTCTAAAGGAGATCAGTTCTGGGTGTTCTTTGGAAGGACTGATGTTGAAGCTGAAACTCCAATACTTTGGCCACCTGATGCGAAGAGCTGATTCATTTGAAAAGACCCTGATGCTGGGAAAGATTAAGGGCAGGAGAAGAAGGGGATGACAGAGGATGAAATGTTTGGATGGCATCACCAACTCGATGGACATGGGTTTGGGTGGACTCTGGGAGTTGGAGATGGACAGGGAGGCCTGGCGTACTGTGGTCCATGGGGTTGCAAAGAATCAGACATGATTGAGCGACTGAACTGAATTGAGACTAAGAACCATCATGAGAGTAAGTCAAAAATAATGTGGAAACGAGCATATGATCAAGTTCCAAGCAAGAGGAAATCAAATCTGGCCTCAAAGGAAGAATAATATTTGGTTAGGCAGGCAAGACACAGATATTCCAGAATGAGCAAGACCTGGAATGGAGCATGCTCCAGGACAGTGATTATATTAGTCAGAAGGAAGTAAATGTTCATACAACTCAAAGATAAAGATAAAAAGGTAAATTTCCACAAGATTATAACATACAGAGGTTAAGGACTCTGTGGCATTTGCTCGTGGTTGTGGCTAGCTCAACATCACTGTTTGCCATGTAATTAGTCCGAAGACCACTAATGATAGGGAACATTGTAAGATATGTAAAAATTTAGCATCGACAGTGGCTGTTTTACACAGTGTCCATGACATGGGAAACTTTAGTTTCTTTTAAGTCCATAACAGTTCTCTGAGGTAAGTGGAAAACAAGAAGTACACATCCTCTTTTTTTACACAGACTGGGAAATTGACACATAATAGCAACTGTCAGTATGAGCACAATTTATAGAAACTTTAATCAGGGATAGAGAGACTTCTGTATTCAGTTGGGATGCTCAGTTTTGCTCCATGTTTTTGTGTTCTCCTTCTGATGAGGTTTTGGACTGCTGTATGTTGGTCATGTGTCTAAGGATTTGCTTACACCTTCTCAGTACACTCCAGTGCACTTCACGCCCACATGGGTGAATCTACAACTCACACGTAGACACACACACAGCGTTCCCCCAGCTCACCACAAATGTACCTTCTCTCTCTAGAACACATTACCAAGCCCTTCCCCAGGCCATCCCCATACGAACCACACAGTGGCTCAGTCAGTAGTCCTTCCTTCCTTCCCTTCCCCAAATGCTGCATGTACACACCACCCCACCCGCCATCCCCACCCAAAACCACAACCACTTCCACCATCATTTTGAAAAAAATGTGGTTCTTTTTCTGTTTTTATTCTGAGCTTTGAGGTATAATTAGCAAATAAAAACTATTTATTTATTTATTTACTTACATAAAGCATATGGTATCATATATGTATATTTACATTTATAGTATAAACTGTGATGTTTTGATATACAGATATATTGTGAAATGATTACCACAATCAAGCTAATTAACATATGCATCATCTCATTTATTGATCATTAGCATTTTCCATGAGTGTTGAGAATACTTAAAGATCTACTCTCAGAAAATTTCAAGTATACAATATGTTATTATTAACTATAGTTAATAGGCTGTACATTAGGTCTCCAGAACTTATTCATCTTATAATTGAAAGTTTGTATACTTTTACCAGTATGTCCCCATTTCTCCCATTCCTTCCAGCCCTTCCCATAGTAAGTACCCTCTACCCTCTGTTTCTATGAGTTTGACTTTTTTAGATTCCACATGTAAATGAGATCATGCAGTATTTATCTTTCTGTGTCTGGCTTATTTCACTTAGCATAATGTCTTCCAGTTTCATCCATGTTGTTGCACATGGCAAAGTTTCCTTCTTTTTAAATGCTGAATAATATTCCACTGCATACATATACCACATTTTCTTTATTGTTGGGTGAACACTTAGATTCTTTACATGCCTTGGCTATTGTGAATAATTCTGCAATGAACGTGGGAGTGAAGATACCTCTTCAAGAACTAGATTTTGTTTCCTTTGGATATATTCCCAGAATTAGGATTGCATTTTCCAAAGAAGACATCCAAAAAGGTGCTCAGTATCACTATTCATCAGGGAAATGAAAATCAAAACAGCGTTAAGGTATCACCTCATATGTGTTAGAATGGCTCCTATCAAAAAGTAAAAAAATAGAGTGACATTGAAACATATACATTACCATATGTAAAATAGATAGCCAGTGGGAATTTGCTGTATGACACAGGGAGTTCAACCCGATGCTCTATGACAACCTAGAGGGGTGGGATGAGGTGGGAGGTAGGAGGAAGGTTCAAGAGCAAGAGTATATACGTATACCAACAGCTGATTCGTGCTGATGTATGGCAGAAACCAACACAACAGGATAAAGTAATTATCCTCCAATTAAAAATAAATGCATTATCTTTTTTAAAGGTGGGGTGAAAAATAAAAAAATAGCAAGTGTTGGTAAGGATGTGGAGAAAAGTCAATCCTTATACACTTTTGGGAGTGTAAATTGGTACAGCCACTATGGAAATCAGTATTGACGTCCTCAAAAATTAAAAATAGAGGGACTTCCCTGGTGGTCCAGTGGTTAAGGCTTCATCTTCCAATGCAGGAGGTACAGGTTCGACCCCTGGTCTGGAAGCTGAGATCCCACATGCCTCACAGCCAAAAACCCAAAAAACCCATAAAACAAAAGTAATACTGAAACAAATTCAATAAAGATTTTTTAAAAATTAAAAATAGAACTACCATATGATCCTGTTCTTTCTTGACCAATCTTTTAAAAATTCAATGTGAATTGAAATCTTTTTCCAGTTTTACACATTTTTTAAGTTTTCTCACTTTTTTATCGCATTTCAACCTTTTTCATTGTGTGACAAAGCTACAAAGAAGGTTATTAAATATTATGTAGAATTATAGCTCCCAGAGATAACTACTAATAACATTTAAAAGATACCCTTTTATCCTTTGTTTCCTGTTCTCACATATTTTGTGTGTGTTCAATTTTTTTATCGTACAAAATTTTGTCTGAGATAATTTACATACTACAAAATTCACTCTTTTAAAATATAGTGTTCCAGGAAGCCCAGCCTGGCTGTGCTCCGCGATGACCTAGAGGGGGTGGGATGGGGAAGGGGAGAGAGGCTCAAGAGGGAGGTGATGTATGTATAATTATGACTGATTTGTATTGTCGTATGACAGACATCAACAGAATGTTGTAAAGCAATTTCTCCCAATTAAAAACAAATTTTAAAAAAGTAAAAATAAATTATGGTGTTCAATTTTTATTCTTGATGTTTTCACCTGAACATTATTATGCCAAGAACTATGCCTATGACATTGAGTATTCATCAAACCTTGATTTTTTTGTAGTTGTTTTATAGACATATTACATTTAAAGTGTACAAGAACCATAAATTATTTAATCAACTTCTTATTTTTGGAGAGTTAAGTTGTCTCTTGTCTCCAACTCTTTATTATTGTAAATAGTGCTTTAAAAAATAGCCTTGGATTTTTATTTTTATAGGCATTGAATTGTTGCTTTAACATCTTTGCCACTTATGAGATGAACAAATATCTATGCCTATTGGTTGCCTACTCAATAGGCATTTTCTCTTTCATCCTTAACTTGTAGAATCTTTTAATTTGGAGCAATATATCAGTTATCTATTACTACATATAAATTACTCCAAAACAATAATGTTTTATTCTTCCTCTTGTTTTCTGTGGCTCAGGAATTTGGAGGTAGCTTGGCTGGGAATTTGTAGATCAGAGTCTCTCATAAATTGCAGTCAGATAGTAGCTATAGCTGGGGTCATCTCAAAAGCTTCTTCGTTCATAGGTCTGATAACTGGACTAGAAAGATTCAAAGAGCTTGGGGGCTTAAATGATGGACTCATCAGGCATCTCTTTCTATTTCTGTGTGATCCCTCCCATGGTCTCTCAAGCATGATGACTTCAGGATAGCCAGACTTCAGAACTCCAAAGGCACATCTCCCAAGAAATCAAGAGCTATGCAGAAGCTGTATTGCCTTTTCTAACCTAGCCTTGCAGGTACCTAATATCACTTTCCACATGAATCATACATGAGTCTGCTCAGATTCCATGAAGGGAACATAGACTCACTTCTTGATGGTGAAGTATTCCATTTAAAGAGAACATTTGAAAACTATTATCTGCCAAAGAAGGCAAATATGCTCAGAGAAGGTGGGCCCCTCCCCAAACCTAAGGGATGAACCATGCTTTGTCTGAACCAACTATGATAACCCCAGTATTTGTTGTTAATATAAAAGACAGTGCTAGAGACTTCCCTGGCAGTCCAGTGGTTAAGACTCAATGCAGGGAGCTCAGGTTCAATCCCTGGTCAGGTAATTAAGATCCCATATGCTTTGCAGCATGCTCCTACCAAGAAAAAGACACTACCTGTTGCTTATCCCAAATTAATTTTCCTCTTCCTCCTATCAGAACTCAGCTAAGGATACAAAAATACTCAGACTTTCTTGCAACTAGAATAGCCAAGTGATCGATTCTGTTCAATGAAACAAAACTCAGAGATCTAAAAAATCTTTTGCTTTTCTGAGGTAGATACAAGCCTCTTTCTGATGCACAGGAACACCACTCCCTTAATGGGCACAAGTCAATCACTATAGTCTCTCCACCTGTTCACAGAGATCGGTTCAAGAATAAGCAATTGATCCAATTTGGTCCATTTTGAGAAAGAGGTATGACTCCCAGGTATAGGAGCTACCAAAGACATGCTTTCTTTTCCCTCAAGGTATGGTGTAAAAATGGAAGCATATGCAGCCATTTCACTTCCATGATGGGAGAATCTAGAACTCTGAGGAACACCATAAAGAGCTTGAATTTGAAGGCAACAATGTGGAGAAAAGAGAGAACTATGTCTTCAGTGAAACTTTTTATTTTGGACTCAATTCTCCCCTGAAGCCAGACTGCCCTGAGGATTTTTCAGTTACTGAATATATTGATCAAGATTCTCCTAAGAAACAGAGCTAATAGGGACCAAAGAGATTTATTAAAAGGAATTGATTCATCGTGGAGGAAGAAAAGTCCCAAGATCTACCAGTTGAATTGGCAATCTGGAGACCCAGGAAAGTGATTAAGTTCTAGTCCAAGTCCAAAAGCTTGAGAACCAGAGGAGCCAATGATATAATTCCTGTCAAGGGCTGACTGGCTCAAACTCAGAAAAAGCCCATGTTTCAGGCAGGGAAAAAATTCCTATCCCAGTTGGAAGGCAAGCAGGAAGAATTTCCTGTTTCCAGGGTGGTTACCCTTTTTGTTCTATTCAGGCTTTTAATTGATCAGATGACGCCCACTCACATTGGGGAAGGCAGTCTGTTTGACTTAGTCTACCAATTTAAATGTTAATCTCATCCAGAACCACTCTCACAGAAACACCCAGAATAATGTTCAACCAAATATCTGGGCACCTCATGGTCCAGTCTAGATGGCACAAAATTAACCAGCACACTGAGGAAACCAATCTTGTGGTTTAAGTCAGTTTGATGTAGTTTCCTTTTCTTTCTTTCTTTTTAGTTTTTTGGCTGTAGATCCCCATAAGGGATTGAATCTGTGCCCACTGCAATGGAAGCATGGAGTCTTAACCACTGGACCGCCAGGAAAGTCCTTGATTTGGGTCTTCTATCACTTGCAATCCAAAGAGGCGAACTCGATATAGGCACCTATTGTGTGCCAGACTGTGTCTGGTGCACAGAAGTAGCGACTAAGACAGAGCTTATAGTAGAGCAATGTGTGTAGGAAAGTCGTGCGTGTGTGCTAAGTCGCTTCAGTCACGTCTGACTCTTTGTGACTCTATGGACTGTAGCCTATCAGGCTCCTCTCTTCATGGAGATTCTCTAGGCAAGAACACTGGAGTGGGTTTCCATGACCAGGGATTGAACTTGTGTCTCCTGCAGCTCCCTCATTTCAGGTGGATTCTTAACTGCTGAGCCCCTGGGGAAGTCCAGGAAGGCTATTGCTTTAAAACAAATTGTTATTAACGCATAACATCCAAGTAATTGAAGCCTGGTTGATATTTTGAATGCAGTCTCACAAAAGACTCCAAAACAGAACCACCTAGATAAGCTGTTCCTAAATCCTGGACCCAGAAAAATTTATGTGAGATAATCAATTTTTGTTGTTTTATGCCATTAAGAGTTTAGGTAATTTGATACACAGAAATAGATATCAAGTACACCCCTCCCCCAGAAGTCTTCACTAATCTGATTTCTATCATCATCATAGATTAGTGTTGCTTGTTCTTAATGTTTATACAAATGGACTCACACAATATGTATTCTTTTTGTGCCTGGCTTCTTCAACCCATTGTTATACCTGTGAGATTCATCCAAACACATCCAGCAGTAGTCCGTTCTTTATTACATGGTATTTCATTTCATAAATATACCAAAATCTATCCTTTCTGCTACTGGTGGACATTTGATTTTTTAACCAAAATTTGGTCATATATGAATAAAACTTCTGTGAACACTCATATGTCTTTTGATCAGACAGATACACTCATTTTTCTTGGAAGCCATTTTTTCATGTAGTATTTCTTGCTTCTTCTAACTTTCCTGACCAACAGCCTGATCTGGTACTTTACTTGTTAATTTGTCCTGCTGTTATTTTGAAAATGACTATAAACTCAATCATACCTTTTAAACAGCTCCAAATAACCCTTAATTTGTACATTTTAAGTACTTATAATGGTAAAGGAATAATCAGAGGACAATGTTTTTTTAGCTGTGCAAATGAGTTCTTCATATCTTATTCATTCCCATGGGTTTTCTTAACCCATCAAGTGGAACTTTCAGTCCTAGATTTTTATGCAGAGAACTTCTTTCAGCAATGTTTTTTGCAGATCCCAAATTAACCCTAGTGAGTTAAGCCACTGCATAGCAGAAGTGCTGGTTAGCTAATTTCTGCATGTGCCAGTAGCTCTCAAACTTTTGGGTCTCAGGACCTCTATACATTCCTAAAAATTGTTGAGGACCGCAAAGATTTTTTTGTTTATGTGACTACATTTATCAATATTTACTGCTTTAAAGAAATTATCAAACTTTCATATATTTATTTAGTCATTTTTAAATAAACCTACCGTATGTTAACATAAAAAACATATTTTTACTGTTAAATTATTGTGAAAAGTAATGTGGACACCCTGGAACTGTTTCAGAGACTCAAAGGGATCCCTACACTACACCTTGAGCCACTGGTCCATGCTGATGAGTTCCTTGTCCATACTGTAGCAATCATCTCTTATTTTTGACTTCCCAGCATCACAGTCATCTTTATTTGGTGACAAAACCCTTTTTTCCTAAAGAGATCCTATTTAAGATGGTCCAAATGAGGCTGAACACACCACTTTCCCAACTCAGTGATACACATGTGACTTCTGATTGGCCAAAGACTCTTGGAAACTATCGTGCTAAACTATTAGATAATTTCTCTCTCTCTCCCCCACAACCTGCCCACATTGTGAATCATAGCTTGACAACAGCTTTCTTTCCCATTACTTCGAGAGCTGGAAAGACCCCATCCTTGATGACATCATTTGAATCACTAAAGCAAGCCATGATTGAAAAACCTCTCCTTCCTCCTCTCAGTTGGGTCAGCCAGTTCACTTAAATTAGGTTTCTATCACTGACAACTGAAAGATCCGTAATTGAAACACACAGATAACGTTTGCACGTCAATTGTAATCTTCAGTATTTAAGTATTACATGAGAATTTCAAGCATTGTGGTAGGACAACAGCCAAAATTTTCAGGGGCATGGAGTCTTCCAGATATCTAGGTCAGTAGTTCTAAAATATGACTACACCTTGAAATCAACAAAGGGAGCTTCTTCAAAATACAAATTTCTAGGCTCTGCCCAGAATACTCTGACTCAGTAGTTCTGTAGTAGGGGCCAAAGAATCTGTATTGTTAATAAGATCCCTCAGTGATCCCAACACAATGAGTCCCAGATCTGGCATTTGCTAAAAACTAACCTAGGAAGCTACCCACTCCATCTGTAAGAACAATACTTGCTACAGTGTGGAGTTCTATGTGCCTATAAATAAAACCTCTTTGGCTGGTACAGGAATGCCATGATTTTCAGAAATTCATTTAAGAGAAAGCCTGAAATTTATAAATTTGGTAAAATGTTCACACACAGCATAGCACCCCCATGCTTCCCATTATTGCCTTTTCTTGCTTCTTTTCTAAGTAGCATTTGGTCAAAGCAGAAGGAAAGTTTAAGAAACTTGACTAGGGCTCTAAAATTAAAATCCAATTCATTTCTCACAGATTTTGTATCTTAACTTTAGATGCCACTGTCTCTTCAAGTCCAAAGGTAATAAGTTATATGGTTATTGCTAAGCTGAGGAATCAGGAAAGAGCAGTAAGTTCAAAAGCTATAGGAAGAAAAAGCAAAAGAGTATTTTATCATGTTGTTTGGAACTGAATCTCATCAGCTTAAGCAAATGATACTTATTAGCTTAAGAAATTGAGACATAGGGAAGACCAAAGGTAGAAAAATCTAGATTGGGCTCTGTATCTTACCCTCTGTGAGCTGTAATATTTAACACTCAATATGTTTCTTATCCTTCTAATGTACAAAACGTTTTGCTTTGGCATATTCCTCTCCTTCTTCATATGACTGGCATGCATGCTCAGTTGTTCAATTGTGTCTGACTCTTTTCGGCCCTTTGGATTGTAGACTGCCAAGCCCCTCTGTCCATGGGATTCTCCAGGCAAGAATACTGGAGTGGGTTGCTATGCCCTCCTCCGGGGGATCTTCCTGACCCAGGGATCAAACCTGCATCTCCTGCATCTCCTGCAATACAGGCGAATTCTTTACCACTGAGCCATTGGGGAAGCCTTCTTCATGTGATCGGGTGAGGCTCCTAATTACAGTTATCCCTTTTCTCTAACATTTTTCCTTCACCATTACCAAAGTAGAGTGACTATGACCCAGGATTGGCCAATCATAATATCCCACCTCTTTGGTAACAGTCAACCATTCAAGAATAGACACACTATCCTGGCAGAGTCAATCAAAATCCTTCCCTGAAATTGACATATAAGAGAAATGGACAGAGAGAGAGAGAGAAATTCTCCATTGGACTTACTGAACTTGAAAGATGTGAAATCGGAGTTGAAGACAGCGTCCCCAGAGGTCTATGTAAAGTAGAAAAAAATAAATAAAAAATAAGGCCAAACCATGGAGAGAAGCAGAGCACAAAGACAAGGAAAGAAGAAAAACTTGTCCCATTGTTTGAGCCCCTGAATCCAGTTATGGATTATGCTTAAAGCCAGAGGCTGCTCTAAACCGCTCCAATGTAAGGACCAATAAATTCCCTTTGGCTTTAGCTCAGTTAAGTTAGGATTCTCTCATCAGCAGTCAGAAGAGCCCTGGTTAACATACCCTGCTATTCCCCAGTCTTGTCTGTGTCCTTAGCCTGAGAAAAAGGAGGAAACAGTATACCAAATGATTTGCACCAGTTTGAGAAGATAAAGGTATTCAATTCACTCGAAGAGAAGAGGTCTTTTTTCCCTTTTCCTACCACTCCCAATACACACCCTTCAGCATCAGGCACATATTTAATATTTTTATTTGGGGGCTCGTTTTGAGGACAGCACAGTATTATAGTTTGGAGTACTGTGAATAACTATATTACTATCTTTTCTAAGCAAACTCTTTTTTTCTTTACAGTAATCTATACAAATGTTGCTTTTTTTTAAAGAAATTTTATTTTTATTTTGCCATGTTTTGTAAATACTGTTATAATCAGCACATTTTAGAGACCCCTGATTTGGCAATTTTTAAATGGAAATCAGTGAGAGAGTGTAAGCCACCTAGCAAAATTCCTAAAATGCTATTTATTTTCCTAAGCAAGGGGAACTTGTGCTATCCTTTATGTGCTCAGAAGTGATTTCTACAGAAATTAAAGTAGATTTGTAAATAAAGCAACCCTGGAGCATGGCATTTTATAGAATGACAGAGAATCTTGGATAGTAGGTGCAAAATAAGTAGCATTAATTGTAGGCCTGTTAAGAAACCCTTACGTTATCTATCTAAGTAACCCAAATGCTTGAGCTTCATCAGCCTAAGTTTACAAATTTAAGCCGTGTGTCCATTAATACTAAAACAAATACTCAATACTCATTCATTGCCAAGAAGTCACCTTTTCAATATGACCTGGTGAGAAGGACTATCTATTGAGGGGTCAGGATTAGATCTGTAGGACTCTGTGACTTTGGTCTCCTTACCTCATGGTCTCTCTCAGGGACCTTGACCAGATCATCAAGGCAGGGGACACCTGTGTGCTCCCTGCTCTACTGCCACAGTTCTCTCCATGGGTATCCACAGTCTGGCATCAGGAAACGGGTGTTGCTCTGCTCTTAGCTACCTCTCTCACAGGTGGTGGTTCTTAGGAGTCAAATGCATTTAAATAAACAACCCCAGAAAAGGCATATGTTGCATAGATAGAAGATTATCTCACAGAATCAAAGTTAGGAGGTACAGCCTACCCTCGTCAGCCACAGAACAAAAGGAGTATGGAGTAGCCGAGTACTGTGGCAGAAATCTATCTCTATATTTTCCTGGGCTCCTGCTTCATCCCCCCCTCTCTGTACTGACTCTCTTTCCTTTTTCATCCACAGTATGAAAAATGACTGTCCCAGCTCTCAGGGTTCCTTCCCCATTTTCTCTCAGACATTTTCCTTAATACATTTCTTTCACATCTAATACCATCTGAGAGGGCCTGGAATAACACATCCAGCATCAATACATTCTAGATTATTCTGTCTTAAAAACTACTGTGTGAAAGTCTGTCACCGTACAATTCCTCCTCTGACCTGAGCTCAAGTTACGCCCACAGTTCCTCCTACAGTTCTCAGGGTTCCCTCATAAAAAACAACTGGGAAAAAATTACACTGTTCTCCAAGAATGAGGAATAATTTGTAAACAAAGGGCAGCCTAAATTCATAGAAGGAAGGAGAGGTTCCCCATCAAGGTTGCTAAAATTATACTCTATTTACATTATCAAACACATAATTTCTTTATGGAAAACCACTATATTTGCGTTCTGTTACTGTTTTCAATTTTTTCCCCAAGACCAGTGGATGGCTAGTTTGTGTACATTTGCATAGTTTCAAGACAACGTGGCAACTTTTCCAGAAAAAAAAGGGCAGTGGATTCTCAATGTGTATCCAAATCTTCACGTCTTACTAGGAAGGAATTGCTTGTAAATTTTAAGTTACAGTGTCCATTCTGCTTTTCAAATGTCAAAATCCAGTCTCTATCAAGACAATCCATTGCATACGTATTGTCTCAGTTAATCCTAAAACAGTTATGTCTTCATCTCCATTTTACAGAAGAGGAAATCATTTCAGAGAAATTAGGGGATTTACCTAAGATTTCTCCACTAAGTCTTAGAGACAGAAATTAAACCCAGCTCCTTCTAGCTCACAATCTCATGTCTTTCCACTGCTTTCAGAGATGCCATTACAAATCTTGTTTGCTGGGACTTCAGTGGTGGTCTAGTGGCTAAGACTCTTGTGTTTCCAAAGCAGGGGGCTCAGGTTAGATCCTTGATACCTCAACTAAAAGTGTTGAATGCTGCAACTAAGACAGGGTTCACCAAAATAAATACTTTTTAAAAAATCTTGTTTGCTAAAGCCTTTATTAATTATAATATATGAAGACTTAAGCAAATTTAATTGTATTTTTTTGTTGTTTAACAAAATGAGTAATCTGTGAACTGCATAGTCAAAATGGTTGAGTATACATAAATATTTGCTTAAACTTCTGGCACATTGTGGGGGAACGCCTTTTTTTCTCCCTCTTACCCTTCATTGATGGAGGAGCCTGGCAGGCTACAGTCCATGGGGTGGCAGAGTCAAACATGACTGAGCAACTTCACTTTCACTCCCCTTCATTGGGGCCAACCTTTGCACTGGTATCCAGTAAGGGGCAGAGGTTGGCATGTCTGGGGTTAAGGAAATAAATAAATATCGATTTTTCACTGGGAAAGGAATTACAACTGTGAAAACTGAGAAATCTAGACTATACCCTAGAACGGTGCGTAAAAATTGGAGATGCTGGTATCATGGCCTGATTAGACAGACAAATATAGTTGTATGTGAGCGGGTGTGTGTGTGTGTGTTGTTTGTTTGCTGGCAAATTCTAGAAGCAATGGCATTCCAATAACAGTGAGCATATTTAGATCTTGGTTTCTAGATACCGTTATCCACTAAAAAGAAACAGGAAAAAAAATAAAATAAAAAGAAACAGGGCTCTTAATTAAATGGCTGACTCCAGAACTGGAGAAGGGAAAACACAAGGTATGTTAGTAACATTTCAGGACAATAGAAAGTAAAGATATCCCCAAAGAATGATGGGAACATGTCTACAAGTTATCAGTTTGAAGGAGCTCTCACTGGCAAAGTCTGGAACAATTGGAGTATTAAAGCAAAGTAATAATAACAGATTGCAGCCCTATGAGTGAAAGAGAAATCACGAGTCTCTACTGATATCAATTAATTAGGAGAAAGGAAAACTCTACTCCATCTGATAAATCTAGAAGGAAATGATAGGATTAGAAAACCCTCATTTTGTGACCATCTGAATAATAATTTATTCAAGTTGGGAGTCATTAATGGATGCTAAAACTGGTGAAATTTTTATAAGAAACAATATAGTCACATGATCCCAAAGTTTTTGCTACAAAATAATTGTTCATTACTTTATAATGGAAAATCTGGTAGTTACCATCTTCACTAAGTGATAAAAGTTAACATCCCCAGTAACGGAACAAACTGACACCATGTGCCTCCTCATATGATGCCCAGAGACCAGCACAGCCTCACTTTTGTGACATTCCTGCTAAATAGAATAAGTTATAAAGAAACATTAGACAAACCCCCATATTTGTAGAACATTCTCAAAACAATTACCTTGGACTCTTCGAAACTCTCAAGATCATGAAAGAAAACTGAGAATCTATTCCAGATTGAAGAAAACTAAAGAAACATGGCAACTAAAGCCAACATGCGACCCTATATTAGATCTTAGATTGGATCCTGGACCTGTAAGAGACATTATTGAGACATTCAGTTCAATTCAATTCAGTCACTCAGTCATGTCTGACTCTTTGCAACCCCATGGACTGCAGCATGCCAGGCTTCCCTGTCCATCACCAACTCCTGGAGCTTACTCAAGCTCATGTCATTGAGTCAGTGATGCCATCCAACCATCCCATCCTCTGTCATCCCCTTCTCCTCCTGCCTTCAATCTTTCCCAGCATCAGGGTCTTTTCCAATGAGTCAGTTCTTCACATCAGGTGACCAAAGTATTGGAGTTTCAGCTTCAGCATCAGTCCTTCCAATGAATATTCAGGACTGATTTCCTTTGGGATGGACTGGTTTGATCTCCTTGCAGTCCAAGGGACTCTCAAGAGTCTTCTTCAACACCACAATTCAAAAGCATCAATTCTTCAGTGCTCAGCTTTCTTTATAGTCCAGCTGTCACATCCATACATGACTACTGGAAAAACCATAGCTTTGACTAGACGGACCTTTGTTGGCAAAACAATGTCTCTGCTTTTTACACTTGATCTTAGCCAAAAGGCTGAGAAGCTATGTCTCCGTTTTTTAATATGCTGTTTAGGTTGGTCATAGCTTTTCTTCCAAGGAGCAAGCGTCTTTTAATTCCATGGCTGCAGTTACCATCTGCAGTGATTTTGGAGCCCAAAGAAATAAATTCTCTCACTGTTTTCATCGTTTCTCCGTCTATTTGCCATTGAGACAATAGGGGATGTTTAAATTGGGTCCATAGATTACATGATATTGTTGAATCAATGTTAATTTCATGATTTTGATTGTTGTACTGTATCCTTACACTCAAGATATACAAACTGAGATGTTAAAGCATAATATAGCACATTGTGTCTACTACTCCTTCTCAAATGATTCAGAAATAATAAGCAGAGAACCAGGGTGAAAGGTATATGGAAGATCTGTGTACTATTTTGCAACTTTCCTTTTTTGGTAAATTTGAAATTATTTCCAAATTAAAAGTTTTTAAAGTGAAAAACTGTGATAGTTTATTCCCTGACTAGCTCTAAGAACATCAAAGCCCACAAACACTTGTGGGATTAGGAGGCTTAGGGAAAACAAAACAGAAATATTCATTTCAGTTATTTATGGCTGCATAATAAACCACACCAAAATTCAATGGCTTCACTGTATGATCTGTCATTATTCTGTGGATTGATTGGTGCCAGCTGGGCAGTTCTGCTCCATGAGGTGTCAGATGGGACTGCCATTATTTGGGGGATGCTTGAGGCTGGAACATCCAAGACAGCACAGTCACATGTCTGGTTCCTTGGTGATGATGGTTGGAAGGCTGGACATGGACTGCTGGGATGGTTGGGCCTCTTTATCCATTCAGTCTCAGGGTCCCTCCCTTTCTACATGGCCTTTCTAAGTCACTTCTCTAAGTGACCTCTCCAGTGGGGAGCCAGATTTCTTGCATGGCAGTTCAAGACTCTTCAAAAGTGCAAAAGCAAGAATTGCAAAGTATTCTGAAGGCTTATGTCTAGAACTAGTCATCGCTTTCACTGTACCGGTTAAAACAAAAACAAAACAAAGTGGGGAAATATTCAAATATACTATATAAGGATACGAGCTTTCATGTACTCATCACCTGGCTTCAAATTTTTGTATCGAAATCAAATTTAAATTATTAGTAATTGGGACTTCGCTGGTAGTCTAGTGGTTAAGAATCCACCTGCCAATGCAGGGGACACAGGTCCATCCTTGGTCTGGGAAGATGCCACATGTTGTGGGGCAACCAAGCTTATGTGCCACAACTACTGAAGCCTGATCGCCCTAGAACCTGTGCTCTGCAGCAAAAGAAGCCACCACAATGAGAAGCCAGTGCAGCGCAACAAAGAGTAGCCCCACCGTGACGCAGCTAGAGAAAGCCTGAGGGTAGCAACAAAGACCCAGAACAGCCAAAAGTAAATTTTTTAAAAATTTATTAGCAGTTTTAAAAAATGAACTACAGGGTCAGTCCAGATTCTATGTGGGAGAGGACTACACAAAAGCATGAATGCTGCTGCTAAGTCGCTGCAGTCGTGACCGACTCTGTGCGACCCCAGAGACGGCAGCCCACCAGGCTCCCCCGTTCCTGGGATTCTCCAGGCAAGAACACTGGAGTGGGGTGCCATTGCCTTCTCCAGTGCATGAAAGTGAAAAGTGAAAGGGAAGTCGTTCAGTCGTGTCCGACTCGTCCGACTCTTAGCGACCCCATGGACTGCAGTCCACCAGGCTCCTCCGTCCATGGGAGTTTCCAGGCAAGAGTACTGGAGTGGGGTGCCACTGCCTTCTCCTAAAAGCATGAATAGCAGGAGTTATATCAGGATCTGTCTTTGGGGCTTAGCTGCCACACCATCACGGTTCATATACCAGCCATTCTGCCAAAAATGTGTTACATTTTAAAATCATGTTAAATAAGTATGTAGTCTGTTGAAAGCCAAATAAGATAAGAACCAAAGTAGTATAGATTAAAGCTGAGACATACTCTAGATTCTTGTACAAGTAGCCTCTTCTTCCTTCTACGTGACCAGTATGTAAGTTGTGGTTGCTTCTTGTGGTTTTTAAAATTTTGCTTTCTCTTCTCATTATAACCTTGACATATCTGAACAGCAAACTAATGACCTTGATTTATGAAGGTGTTCTTGATTAAAATTTTATTAATTATTTAAATTTCAAGGACAGGTTAAAATAATCAAATGGATTTTGATTATAATTCACTATCATGAGTGAAGTTTTAGCAGCTTTAATGAAATATAACTTAGGGCTTCCCTGGTGGCTCAGATAAACAATCCACCAGCCAATGCAGGAGACACAGGTTCAACCCCTGATCCAGGAAGATCTGACATGCTACAGAGTAACTAAGCCCTTGCACCTCAGCTACTGAGCCTGTGCAGCAGAGCCTGAGAGCCTAACTACTGAAACTTGAGCACCCTAGAACCTGTGCTCCACAACAAGAGGGGCCACCACAATGAGAAACTCACGCACCACAACGAGAGAGAAGCCCCGACTCACTGCACCTAGGGAAAAGCCCACACAACAACAAAGACCCAGCACAGCCAGAAAAAAAATAATAAATAAACATTTTTAAAAAGCTACTTTCATTATTTAAAGAAAGAAACATAATTTAAATATTATAAAATTTATATATTTAAACTATACAATTCAACGGTTTCTAGTATGTTTGCAGAGTTGTGTAACCATCGCCACAATCAATTTTGGAATATTTTCATGACCCCCAAAAGAAACTTGCTACCTGTTTTTAGTCACTCCCCATTCAACCGTTCCCACCCACGGTTGTAGGCACCACTAACCTACTTTCCATTCCTACTGAGTTACCTGTTCTAGACAGTTTCTATAAATCAAATTTTACAATATGTAATCCTTTGTGACTTAGTCCTTTCAATTAGCATAATGTTTTCAAGTTTTACCCTTGTAGCACGTATCAGTATTTCGTTCCTTTTTATTGCTGAATAATATTCCACTGTTTGAGTACATCACATTTTCTTTATCAATCAGCAGTTCATGGGCATTTGAATTGTTTCCACCTTGGGGCTGTTATAAATAATGCTGCTATGAACATTCACATTTTTGTGCTATGAACATTTTTGTGTGAATCTGGTTTTTCATTTTGGGGGAGTTGATATCTGGGCCTGTGAATATTGTGATGTATTTTATAATACATTTAATTAATTTTACACAATTATATATAGTTAATTATATTTAATTACATTTATATGTTTAATTGGTTTTATATATTATATGATATACCTGGATCTATATACCTGGATTTGAATGAGAAAGCTAAAGGTTATTTTCCAGTTATTAAATTTCATCTTTCTAATATATGGTAAACTGAAAATAACAGTTAATTTGGAGGAAGAGGATTGGAGAAGTTAACGAGAACTTCACTCAATGTATAAAGGAACTTAGCTTAGATATTGAGGTATATAATTGCCTGGTTTAAAATCATGATTCTACCACTTGGAAGATGTGTGACCTTCAATAAGGTACTGAACCTCTCTTTAGTTTCTTTGTCTGAAAATGGAGGAAAATATGCCTCATAAGATGGTTGTGAGGATTAAAGTAGATAACTGTAAACCTAGTGTTTTACACTTTTAATATGACCATGCATTGCATTTGAAGTTTTAAAAGCAATTTTAAAATGTGTGAAGTCAATCTTAATTTTGTGTGTTTACTAATTTAAATACACTGATATTACCAGATCATGTTTCAAGCTGGAAAATAGAAATTCGATACTACTTACTTGGTATCTGCATTTTAGATTCACTGAGGAAATGGAAACTAATGACATAAGGTCTGAACTGTGCTTTAGTTACTCTTTTCCATTTTACAAATCAAAGAGGGAGAATTTCTTGAGCAAAACAATAAAAATTCATGGAGATGGGGTGCCATTTTTACCAAAATTGATCCTGAAACACATACTATTAAATTTCCTAGGCTACAAAGAATTATCTTTATTATTCCATCAATCACTTGAATCTTTGAAACAAAGCAATTATAACTACTTTTGCTGACCCCTAAGGCTTTTTGTTTTAATGCAAAAGAACTCTGTTAATAATCTAGCATCTTGCCAAAGATCCTTTCTCATCTCCCTATAGCTGATTTGAGCGTTCCATTTTAATTCGTTGCCTGTGGAATTAGTAATCATATGATTTCTCTAGTGACTTCAATCTTAAATAATAATATCCCTCTAATAAGGCTTATTCTATTTATAGGGCTTACAGAGAAATTAGATTTTTAAGAAAAAACAGTAGCAATACTAGAAGCCATTTTCTGGCCTATTTTCTACTGTTTATACATGTTTCCAGCCAGGAGACTAGAAATACAGAATGCAGAACTTGTGAAGTCCTCATCCTGTTCCTCCTATCCATGCTTGGACTCATAAGAGATCACTCCCTAGGATCTCCAAACAGGACACCAGGTTCATTTTCTAGAGCTTAGGAAACCTGTAGCCTCTTAACCAACCAATCTGGAAGTACCTACAAGATAACAAGTACTATGCTATCTTTGTGTGTGTGTGTGTGTGTGTGTGTGTGCGCACGCGCACATGTGTATAACAGCTTTATTGAGTTTATGCTTTGGAGAAGGAAATGGCAACCCACTCCAGTATTCTTACCTGGAAAATCTCAGGGACAGAGGAGCCTGGTGGGCTACAGTCCATGGGGTCACAAAGAATTGGATACAACTTAGCGACTGAGCACTTATATGCTATACAATTCACTCATTTAAAGAGTACAAGTCAGTGGTTTTTACTTTATTCACAGAGTTGTGCAACTACCACACCAATTTTAGAACATTCTCATCACCCCACATAGAAACCCCATACCAATTAACAGTACTCCTGTTTTTGCCCCAGCTCTAAGGCAACCACTAATCTATTTTCTGTCTCTATGGATTTACCTTTTCTAGAAATTTCTTACAAATGGCATCGTATGGTATGTGGTCTTAAATAGGAATAATATTCCATTGTATAGATGTACCACATTTTGTTTATTCATCAGTTGATGAGAGTTTGGATTGTTTCTACTTAGCTATTGTGAATAATGCTGCTGTGAACATTCACATGCAAGTTTTTGTGTGAACATATATTTTTATTTTTATTGGGTATATACCTAGGAATGGAATTACTGGATCATATGGTATCTCTATGTTTAACCTTTTGAGAAACTGCCAGACTGTTTTACAAAGTATACCATTTTACATCAAGACTGTCTTAAGAGCTACTTGGTCTGGGCTAATATTTTTTCCATTTGGGTATGGAATTGGGAACAGGTCTTTGTTGTTCAGGTAAGAAACTTCTGTCAAAGATACTAACCATAGAATGGTCTGGATTTACCAATCTAAAAGATTATGTGTTTTTTAAAAGTTCTTAAAATAAGATTTTTGGGGGCTCCAAAATCACTGCAGATGGTGACTGCAGCCATGAAATTAAAAGACACTTACTCCTTGGAAGGAGTTATGACCAACCTAGATAGCATATTCAAAAGCAGAGACATTACTTTGCCGACAAAGGTCCATCTAGTCAAGGCTATGATTTTTCCTGTGGTCATGTATGGATGTGAGAGTTGGACTGTGAAGAAGGCTGAGCGCCAAAGAATTGATGCTTTTGAACT
>NW_011494881.1:7845313-7872328 GCF_000754665.1 Bison bison bison | reverse complement strand
AGGAGAAGGGGAAGACAGAGTATGAGGTGGCTGGATGGCATCACTGACTTGATGGACGTGAGTCTGAGTGAACTCCAGGAGTTGGTGATGGACAGGGAGGCCTGGCATGCTGCGATTCATGGGGTCGCAAAAAGTCGGACACGACTGAGCGACTGAACTGAACTGAAAATAAGATGATTAGCATTCCTCTGTCTAGGAAAAAAAAAAAAAAGAATGATCTTATTTATCAGATTTCCAGAATACTATAGACTCTCATGGAGCACTTGCTTCTTCTCACCTTAAGAGGTTGACAAGGCTTCATGGCAGGTGGACAAGGCATAGTGGTGTAAATTAAGGGCATTGCAAAATTAAATGTCCCGAGTGTCTCAAGGGAATTCTTCATAGCATTTATAATAACATTCCTGGTTATGGAAGTTCATATGGGCTAATAATATATTTTCACTGTAGTCACTCACACCTTACCACAAATTATTTTAATAATCACATTTTCCTCCTAATCCCTAATTAAGTACTAAATCAAACTAAGGTGTTTCTGATAGTAGAGGAGGTACTAGAGAAAGGATGGAAAAGGAGGACAGTTGATTCCTGAACAACATGGTTTGAGATGCACAGGTCCTCTTATTCACAGATTTTTTTCAATAGTCAAAACTACAGTACTATAGGATCCGTGACTGATTGAATACAAGAATGGGACACTGAGGATACAGAGGAACCGAATACACAGAGAGCTAACTATACCCAGATTTTTGACTGCGTGGAGGGTCAGTGACCCTAACCTCTGAGTTGCTCAAGGGTCAACTGTAATTTTAAAACCTAAAAAGGGGAATTGGGAACATACTATGCACATTCTGTTTGTTTATTTACTCCTCATAACAACTCTGTAAGATAAGCACCATTACTTTTGCTTTTAAAGAAAAGTTGAGCAAATTTATAAGGTCACAAAGATTCTGTGTGAGGAGCTAGGGTTTTAAACTCGGATCTATCTGATTCCAAAGAATGGGAGCATCCTCTTTCTATTCTGAATAAAAGGTAGACACAAGCAGGACTTGTGCGCTGGGAAAGAGGGAGTGAGGAGAGCAGAGCTGTGCCCAAACCAAACTTTGCCTTCTCTACAAATCTATTTTGTGTCCCTGCCACACCACTTGCTGGCAACACCCCCGGCCCCCATTGGCTCAGCTGTGCAGTACTGCTAATGAGCCCTAAGTGCTTTCCGGCTTAGTGGAGCTACTGTATTTGACTAACTTAAGACTCCAGCCACTGTGGCTGCCTGGGCCACACACTCTCCAGCAAAACTTCCTTATTTGGAAAAGTCTTCGATCCTCTTTGGGCAGAAAGAATACAATCTCACATTTAAGAAAAACAAAATGCTTTGACCTGAGTCAGAAGGGGTACATGAAAACACTAAAACACAGAGAAATGCAAAAAAAAAAAAAAAGTATATTTCTAAACGATTTTTTCAGGTGGAAGGTGGGAGTGGTATGAGGGTGAGAATACTTCATCAGAGAGTTAAAAGAACATTCACAAATTCCTTTTTATTTCCAGAAGTTATTCCAGTTAGTCATGTGTTAAATCTCAGTTATATGAAATTTGGGCTTCCCTCATGGCTCAGACTGTACAGAATCTGCCTGCAATGCAGGAGACTAGGTTCAATTCCTGGGTCAGGAAGATTCCCTGGAGAAGGGAATGGCTGCCAACTCCAGTATTCTTGCCTGGAGAATCCCAAGGACAGAGAAGCCTGGTAGACTACAAGTCCATGGGGTCGCAAAGAGTTGGACGTGACTGAGCAACTAACATATGAAATTTAGCATACTTTTTAGTGGAGTTAAGAAAAAAAATGCATTTTGAAATTGTTAATTTATGTCAGGAGGGACCTGAGTGGCAGGAGACTACTTTTTCAGAAGCAATGGTTTAGCATTGCTTTTTACACCCTGGGTAGAGGTTATATTTGAAAAGGCAGGACAGATATTTGTAGATATGGGCCAGTGAGATCAACCTGAGTATTGGCTCTTGTCGTTCCTGGAAAGACAAAAAGAGGAGACTTAAGTCTCAACTCTGCCACTAACCTGCTGGGTGAAAGCGAAAGTGAAAGTTGCTCAGTCATGTCCGACTCTTTGCAACCCCATGGACTGTAATTCTCCAGGCCAGAATACTGGAGTGGGTAGCCTTTCCCTTCTCCAGGGGATCTTCCCAACCCAGGGATTGAAACTTGGGCAACTTAATCAACCTCTCAGATTAGACCTCAGTTTGCTCTTCTCCAAAGAGGAGTTGGACTAAGTGACTTCCAACAGCCTTTCTAGAATTGTCTTTCTGTTTATGGCTTCCATAATTGAGAAAAGGGCTTTTCTAGGCTAAAATATGCTATGAAAATCATGGTTTCCAATGCTGTCTAGACCCACCCCTCATTTCCTAACTTCCTTCTTGGTACTCTTACCCCCTCAGCCCTTCTGAAGCTCAGGGCCTTAGTTGCTTCCTGGCTTCTGGGAGGAACCTCCCAAAGGGCCCATTGGTATGCAAAGCACAATAAACTGGATGTTATCCTCAATGCTTATGAAATCTTATCTATCCCATGTTCCATTCCCCCAAAGTCTGCTTTCAACCACCTGGCCCTCAGCGATGATGGATTAAATCAGATAAAATAACCCTCGTGGATATTTGCTAACATGTAACCCCACTCACAAATATACCTTAAAAGTAATCAGAATATAATCTCTCCCCATAGAGGTCCTCATTTCTGCATTATTTATTTATGTGGAAGGGGAGTATTGATGGAAGGGTCTTCCTGTACCCCTCAAATTTCGTGAAGGTTGGATTGTGCCTTCTCTGATCAGTGACACTTGGGAAAGTTATTTTATCTTGGCAGGAATATGGTAAACTCGAGATGGAGATTTTGTTTTTCTCTGCGTTAATCTGCAGCTAATGCCAGTGAACATTATCCTTGTTTAATTACATTCACTAACCAACTGACACAACTTCCCCTGGGAAGAAGCTTATCCGACTCTGAGTCATGCTTTACAGCATGTTGGATCTGAGGAAATGGATAATATACGCCCCGCTGGCTTTGGAATTTTAAACAGAAACCCACATGCCGCCAAGTCTCCGGCTTACTCCCAAATATGGGAGAATGTGTGCCCCAGCGTGGTTGCAGAAGGCATGCTCAGTGTGACAAAAGGCAAACTTCACGGTGTATGCTGAGCACCAGGCCAGATGTGAAGGGCCAGAGCCAGCATCCACTTAGCAGAAAATGAAAAGCCTTAGGAAAGGGGAGAGAGGCTACCACAGCTAAGGACTATCTCCAGTCTAGAGTTATCTTGATGATATCATGGCAGTGGCTATCTTATTAAAAGTAAGATGAATCCTGAGCTTCAGGGACTAATGAAGAGCATCTTCAAGGAGCTAACCTTTTAGGGCAATTTTCACAGACACAGCCTGTCAAACCAGGAGATAAAATCATACCAACCTTGTGCTGAGCTAGCTAGGTTACCCTGGACCCAGATATGGCAAGAAACCCTCTGCTGGCCAGTGTGTCTCAGGGTTCTATGAGAATCAGAGATGTTGCCAAAGTAGAGCTAACTGGAGCAGTTTGTCTCCAGTTATGTCTTTATGTCTGACCTGAGAGAGCAGGGGGCAGTGTCCCAGAACAGAAAGAGATGGCTCCTCAGCTAGAGTCCAAAGAAGAGGCTCACACTCCCTCCTCCACATCCGAGCCCCACCCTCCTGCCCAGATCCCTACTGCACATGCCCTCTTACTAACTCTCTTCCCCTAACAGCTATACAGCTATCCTTTACTTCTCTTAAAAAAAAGGTTTTTTTTACAGCTTTTATTTTAAAAATATGTTTGTTGAAAAAATTTTCAAATAGTATAGAAATGTAACACCCAATGGCTTAGTGGGTAAAGAATCGCCTGCAATGCAAGAGACACAGCCCATGGGTTTGATTCCCGGGAGGGGAAGATTCCCCTGGAGGAGGAAATGGCAACCCCCTCCAGTATTCTTGCCTGGAGAATCCCATGGACAGAGGAGCCTGGCGGGTTACTGTCTTTGGGATCGCAGAGTCAGACATGACTGAGCGACTAACACATACAGAGAAAATACTCCATAAATGGGAGCTGTTGTTGTGATCATCTGTGTGTTAGTCACATCATTTTGTTCAAACTTCATAATATCCCTATGAAGTAGGTTTATTTTCATTCCCTTTTACAGGTAAGAAGATTCAAGTTCATACAGGAGAAGTAACTTGCTCAAACTTACAATGCTAGTACACAGCAAGGCAGAGATTTGAACCCTAGTGTTTTCTCTCTGAAGGTTGTGGTCTTAAAGGACTTCCTTGGTAGCTCAGCGGTAAAGAACCTGCCTGCAATACAGGTGATGCAGGAGACCCAGGTTCGATCCTTGGGTCGGGAAGATCCCCGGAGGAGGGCATGGCAACCCACTCCAGTATACTTACTGGGGAAGATCCTATGGACAGAGGAGCCTGGCAGGCTAAGGTCTATGAGGTGGCAAAGAGTCAGAGTAAGCATGCACTCATGCTGCCTTAAAAAGTATAAAGAAAAAAAAAAAGTATAAAGAAGAGATATATCATCCTCACACCAGGACTCAAAAGACAACCTCTGCTGTTGTACTTCCAGACTTCTCTTTATATACATGTTCATAGTATTTAATATGATTTTAAGAAAATAAAGTCTGATGCTGGTTAGGCTTCTAGAAAGAGGGAGAATGAGTCACCCACTGTAATTGATCCAGATTTCTCTTGCCCTTAAAAAGCTCTAGCTCAGGGAACGTTGGCTGAGTCCCAAGCCTTCTGCTGGTGTCTGAGAGGCTCAGATATCTTCCTGGGAGTGTCACGCCAAGCATACAGTAGGCACTCAATTAATTTTCTCCAGGTACTGTTAGGGACAAATGCTTCTGGGATCCTTGGCCTCTGCTCCAGTGTAGGTATTTAGGAGCTGTGGGTTGCTTCCCTCTCCAGATGGTGCTGGTGCTAGTGTGCGAGATGAACAAAGAAAGAGCTGCCCCAGTGAGTCTAGAAGTACAGACATGTCACAAATCTGTACAGCAAAATGACAGCTACCACGCTGGACGACTAAAGCCCTTGCTGAACTTGTCATCCTGATTTGTCTCATGACCACTAATGAAGAAAGAAGCTTTGGGGACAGACATAGTCACAGGTGAAGCTGAATGTGTGTTGTTGGACTAGAGGGAGCAGAGTGGGGCCTGGATTCAGTGGCATTTCTGAAATTTGTAGTCACTTTTATCATTTGACCCAGCCTGGCTTCGGGGGATGAAGAGTCACCTCCTAATCAATGAAGGGACTGACTTCAGGGGGAGCAGTGACATTTCCCTGTTTGGTCACAAGACCTTAGGTTAGTAAGCAGAGCAGATGCTTGTCACATCAGGGCAGGCCATGGCCAAAGCTAGTCAAGAATTTAGGAAACCTGTCTTTCCTTCCCACTTTCCCCTAACAAGTATCATCCCTTCCACATACACAATCACACACATTCTCTTTAAAAAAAAACTTATAAAGAAATGGATTTTATGTTGTGGAAATTTTACCTCATTTTTTTAAATGATACCAACCCAGATTAAATATTCTATTTTCTCTCTTCATTCCTGTGTCTACATATTCATCAGGGTTTCTTTTTCTTTTTCCATCTGAGCACATTGTGGAATTTGATCTATTCAACTTGTGATATAACAAAAGTAGTTACCTTTAGTTCCCTAAGCCAGGGACTACTAATTCTTAAAAATTTTTGTGGAAGTATAACTTGTATACAGAAATGTGCACAAATCATTAACATACAGCTCTATAAATTCTCAAAAGGCAAATACTGCTATGTATCCAAAACCTAAATGAAGAAACAGAACATCTCAGAAGCCTCAGAACACCTCAGAAGCCCCCTTTTGACCCATTCCAGTCACTAATGGCTCAAGGCCAATCCCTATTCATAGATTAAAGGTATCTGTTAATTTTTCTTATTTTCTAACTCGACATAAATGGAATTAGAAGTATGAATTCTTTATGTCTGGTTTATTCCACTTAATGTTATATTTATGATATTCATCCTTATTTTCGTATGCAGGTTATTATTCTCATTGTTGGATAGTGGATTATGTAAGTCCATCATGAACTATTTATCTGTTCTATTACTGGTGGACATTTGAATTGTTCCTGTTCTTCAGCTATTACAAATAGTGCCGCTCTGAATATTTTTGTATGTGTCTTTTGGTGAACATATGTATTTCTAGAAATGTAATTGCTAATCATAGGGTACACATATGTTCAACTTTGGCAGATATTGCCAAACAATTTTCCAGAGTATTGATAGCTGTACTGATTTACACCCCCATGAGCAATGAACGCAGCTCCAGTTGCTCATAGTTTCACTAGCACTTACTGTTGTCCATCTTCTTCATTTTAGCCATTCTGGTGGATGTGTACGGATATCATGTTGCACTTTTCATTTGCGTTTTCCTACTGGTTAGTGAATTGAGTCTCTTTTCATAGATTTATTAGCCATTTGAATATTTTAGGGACTCAAAGATTTTTCCTGGTTATTAAAGTAATATGGGTTAATTGAAGAAGGTCTGGCAAACACAGAAAGGAATCATGGTAAATTTGTACTATGTCCATCTAGCTAAATGTTTAAACTATGTTTTTCAGAATTGCTTTCCTTGTCTGGTTCTGGGCTAGGATTAGCCACAAAAACATTTGTATAAGCTCAGAAGATCTGTGTAGAATCAGGTGCTGTTGTAATTCACACACATTCTCACATCTGCTGGCTCACCTTGTTAGCCACAGGTAGCAATTAGGCCCACAGTTCCTTCAGTTCCCACTAAATCTCATGTGAAGCTTTTTCAACTCCTGGGCCCAGTGTGTGTTTAGCTCCATGACAAAGGACCCAATAAGAGATTGACAGAGCTTCCAATTCACCCTTGTGAGCACCATATATATTTTTTCTTCCAAGTTTGCTTTGCCTTTGCTCTCCCACAGTTCACCTCTAGCTACACTTCCTGACCACCTGCCCTCCTAACTTCAGGCCCAGCACCAGAAGCATACTCTACAGTCACACTCAAGCTGTTTAACCAGCTCCCATAATTGCAAAATGTCAAGTCATTATAATAAACTCATTCTATGACATTCTTAGTAGCGTCTCTGATTAAACACTGGCTGATACAGATATTAATAAAAAAAACTAAATCCACCTGTAATCCCACACCCAGGGAGGGCCTCTGTCAACATCTCACTGTGTGTTCTTCTTGCCTGGAATATTTTAACTGAAGAGAACAAACACCAGAGAGGTTAAGGATTGCTCAGGGTTAGGCTAGCTGATGGCTTAGCCTGGCCTTGAGAAGGCTGTTTTTGTCCCTGCTAATTTGGTGTTGCTTCCACTGCATCTCAGAACCCCTTGAAAGCGTTAGTCGCCCAGTCATGTCTGACTCTTTGTGATCATGGACTGTAGCCCACTAGGCTCCTCTGTCCATGGAATTCTCCAGGCAAGAATACTGGAGTGGGTTGCCATGTCCTTCTCCAGGGGATCTTCCTGACCCAGGGATCAAACCTGGGTCCCCTGCATTACAGGCAGATTCTTTATCAGAACCCATTAATAACCACTTACTCTTCCAGCTTTCCTAGGGGCCTCCTAGCTCTGAGCACAAACTCTGGGCCTGTGAGAGGAGCTTTTGAACACATTTTCCTGTGTTTTGAAGCCACCTGCTTTTATAGTTTCCCCATTTTGTTCCGATTGCAGGAGTTCTACCTTCCTGTTCCTCTTAAGAAAAAAAAAAAAAAAAGCAGTCTTCTAAGACTAGTCATTCTGTGTCATCTCCATCTGGAGAACTGACCGAGAAGTGATGGCCACCAGGGGGCCAGAGAGAGCCCAAAGGCCTTCCGCATCTGCCAAACACAGCTCCCCAGACGTCAGTTAGAGATGTAGTTCTTTAATTTAAGCATTACTATCTTGAGTTCTCTTTTAAAACATAAGCACTCCTGAGAGAGGGTGAACCTGAAATCCTTAATTCTTCAGAATGAATTATTTCCCAGATGGTGTATATTGGTGTCATAAAAGCTTTGGTGAAGAACAGGCTGGTCAGAGGAGAGCCAAGGGAATGAGAAGTCAAAGACAAACCTTGCCTCCTTTGCGGTTTGTCCAAGAGCCTCCTGGGCTCTAAGTTCTACAAGAACAAGAGTCAACAGGACTTTCCTGCTCAAGCCTGAAGCTTGGGCCTGCACTTTACTCCTTACCCGGAGGGTGGACTCACCAACAGGACAGATTTGCTTCCCTGAGGAGAACAGAACCAGAGAGAAGCAACTAGAGGCAGAGAGCAACTCAGAAACTAATGATGATGAGAAGAAACTGGCGACACCCTCTCTCCCATCGTGGCAGTTTTGCCTGGCTGGTTTCTTAAACAGGAACAAAAAGGGGATGTTGTGGTAAAGGTCTCTTGCTTTGTTTTGTTTTCTCTTCCAACGGCTATAGATACTGTTGGCCTCTTTCCCTGTTTGCGCATGTCACCACCCTCCCAAGTAGAGGGGACAGTTATCCCATAGGTTGACTGCTAAGCTGAGACCCCCCAGGCTGGTAGGGAGGCCCCGGTCCAAAATGCAGGAGTGCTCAGGGGTAACTTTATCCTGCCAGAGCTAAACAAGGAACTGAGTGTTTAGAATAACTTCAAGAAAGTCGTAGGCGTTTCCTCTGTCAGGGAAACAAGAAACCACAGTGAGATAATGGATAGCTATATTCAGGTCACAGATTATCAGCTGCCACTGCTGCTTCCTGTTCAGAACTCGATGAAGCTTCTTTCTAGTCACTAGAGCTTCATGGGTTCTGCAAGCATGACAACATTGAGTGTTGTTAGGGCTTGGGAGCGCTGCCTGGGGATCTCACACAATCCAGTGGTGTAACTGTTTTTTGAGGGGTGAGGCATCAGAGCCATGTTCCCTTTTGGGTAATGGCAGTAAGTGGTGGATGAGGAAGCAACAGTGAGAATAACTTTTGCCAAACTCTTAGTTTTTTTCCAGGCTCTTGGACTCAGAGAGTTTGGGGCATCATCTCATTCCACTTTTAAAACCACCTTAAGCAAAGAACAGTTAGCAAGGATGTGAAATTAGACCTTTGTACACTGTTGGTGGTAATGCAAAATGGTACAGCCACTAATGGGAAGCAGTGTCAAAATTTCTCAACATTTAAAAAGAGAACTGCTGTATGATCTAGCAATCCCACTCCTGGGTAGCTATCTAAAGAATTAAAATCAGTATCTTGAAGAGATATTAGCACTCCCATGCTCACCATAACACTGTTCATAGTAGTCAAGTTGTGAAAACAATCTCAATGTCTATTAAAGGATAAAGGGATTAGGAATATGTAGTATATATATATACAATGAAATATTATTAAGCCTTAAAAAAAGGAAATCCTAAAAATATGTTACAACATGGTGGAGCCTTGAGGACATTGTACCAGTGGTACCCAACCTTTTTGCTACCAGGGACTGGCCTCGTGGAAGACAACTTTTCCATGGACCAAGGGCGGGGAGGGGTTTGGTCTTGGGATGATTCAAGTGCTTTACATTTACTGTGTTCCGATGAGAAACTAATGCCACCACTGATCTGACAGAAGGCAGAGCTCAGCCAGTAATGGGGAGTGGGCGTGACAAGCAATGGGGAGTGACTGTAAATACAGATGAAACTTCACTTTCTCATCCACCACTCACCTCACCTCCTGCTGTGCAGCCCAGGTCCTAACTGGCCACAGGCCAGGGTCCTTGGGGGTTGGGGACCCCTACATTATACTAAATGAAATAAGTCAGTTACAGAAGGACAAATACTATATGATTTTACTTATATAAGGAATTTAAATAGTCAAACTCATAGAAGCCAAAAGCAGAACGTTGGTTGCCAAGGGAGAGAGAGAAATGAAGAGTTGCTAATCAATAGGTTTAAAGCTTCAGTAATACAAAATGAATAAATTCTAGATCTGTTGTATAGTGTTGTGACTGTAACTATATTGTACTTTACACTTAAAAACCTCTTAAGAGAGTAGATCTCATATTAAGTGCTCTAATCACAGTAAAATGAAAATGTAAGAACCACCTTGTGAGAGAAGTACTATTATTATCCCCATTTTGTGGTTGAGACAAGGGAGTCATAAATAAAGTTAACTAACTTGCCTAGAAGCCACAGTGGTAGAACTGGGAACTAGAATCAGGACTTAAATTCTCTGTCTCTGTCGTCTGTCTCTTTCTCACATACACACATGCACAGAATACTTTATTACACTGTCACTTATATATACTTAACATGCATACACCTATGCGGCCGCCACCCAGATCAAGATTAAAACACTTCCATCCCTCTCAAACTTTCCCTCATGTCGCTTTCCAGCAAATACCCATGCCCCATAAATTTCAAGTAACCAGTAATCTGACTTCTATTCTCATAGATTTGATTTATCTATTCTTGAACTCATATGACTGAAATTATGCTCTTGTATCTGGCTTCTTTTGCTCAACATAGTATGTCTAGGGCTTGTCCACATTGCCATTTATATCAGCAGTTCCTTCCTTTTTATTGCTGAATAGTATATGATTTCATGAATATACCATTCAATTTATTTATCCACCCACTTGTTAATGAACATTTACATTGTTTCTAGTTTTAGGGCATTTTGAATAATACTGTCATGAACATTTTTCTTAGGTAGGAATGTATTTAATTTTATTAAATAACTGCCAAATCATTAGTTGCTCCACATTCTTGTCAACACATGGAATTGTCAATCTTTTCATTTTGCCATTAGAGTAAATGTGAGAATTAGCTCTTTCTGATTCCAGAGCTCATACAGCATCATCAAGCTCTGGATCTGAGCTACTGCTACATCCATGACTCTCTGGCTTCGGTGGGAACAGGAGGCCTAAGTACCACTTTCTTACATGCTGGCAGCAAGAATGGAAAGTGGCTCCCCAGGACAGCTAGGTTCCAGGAAGCTGCCTCCTCCATCATTTCTAAGGGGTACCCAGCAACTTCAAGACTGAGTGTACATATGTCCTTTTCCAGGAAAATCCCTCTAGAAAGCTCTCCTATGGCTTCTAGTACAAGGGTGTGCCAAGTGTGTGGCCACTGTGGTCAGAGCCTACTATGAGGTCGGCCCTGTTCTTCTTTGCTAACAAACTGGAGTGGTTCAAGCCAGAACATCAGAAGGCTCTCAAGGATAGGACCTGGACCAGGAAGCCCTGTAGCCTGAACCATGAAAGCCCTAGAACTATGCTGCAGCTTGGCCTCCTACCCTAATGTGGCCTTGGGCATGTCATTTCTGTGACACAGTTTACTCAACTATTAAATGGGACAACAATGCCAGCTCTATAGCTCACACAATTTCTTCAAAGGCTTCTTATTTTTCCGAGGGTGTCTTTCTCTGGCCCGTCTTCTCCCCATGTCCCCTGTGTTTCCATCATGCTGATCCATTTAATATTCATGAGCAGGATAGCCTCTTAGACTTCTCTAGATTTTTATAAAAGGTGTTTTCATGCAAGGTATTCTTTTTCTGTGGAATACCCTTCCTCACCTTGTCCAACTGGCAAACACCTCCTCATTCTTTAAGATTCAGCATAAGCAGCATATCCTCTCTGAAGCCCTCTCTGGTCATTCTATGGCTCTCCTGGCAGATGGGGGCCTGCCTAATACTTGGCATTATATATCCTCTCACATCACATTGCTTTTTTAAAAATTAATTAATTAATTTCACTGCTCCAGGTCTTAGTTATGGCATGTGGGATCTAGTTCCCTGACCAAGCATCAGACCCTAGCTCTCTATATTTGGAGCACAGTCTTGGCCACTGAACCACCATGGAAGTCCCCGCATTGCTTTCTTGTGAGTCTTCTCCACTAAACCATGAGCTCCGTAAGAAGAAAATGTTTTAGGGAATTTCCTGGCGGTTCAGTGGTTGGGGCTCCATGCTCTCACTATGGAGGACCTGGGTTTGATTCCTGGTCAGAGAACTAAAATCCCACAACTCAGATAAGAATCTGCCTGCCAATTCAGGGGACACAGGTCCAATCCCTGGTCTGGAAAGATTCCACGTGCCAAGGAACAACTAAGCCCGAGTGCCACAGCTACTGAAGCCTGCACACACAGAGCCCGTGCTCCACCACAAAAGAAGCACCACAGTGAGAAGTCTGTGCACCCGACTAGAGAGTAGCCCCCATTCTCTACAACTAGAGAAAGCCCATGTACAGCAACAAAGACCCAGCACAGCCATAAATAAAGAAATAAATACAGCAGTGTGTATATGTCCAAAAAATCCCACAGCCCAGTTTAAAAATGGGCAAAGGATTTGAATAGACATTTCCCTGAAGGAGACATACAAATGATCAATAAGAACATGAAAAGCTACTCAACATCATTAATTATTAGGGAAGTATAAATCAAAGCTAAAAAATGACATACTACTTCCCCCTACTAGAATGGCCAAATGAAAAGAAGAAGAAGAAAAATTTCTAGCACTGGGTCAAGCTGATAGTGCTTGCTCAGTAAATATTTTCTGAATGAATGAATAGGAAGTATGGAATAGTAAAAAAAAAAAAAAAAGAACTTAACCCTTCATTATATATGTATACATATAGATATAGAGAGAAATAGATACAAATTGCAAAATATTCAACCAATAGAAGTAGAACTCAGGGATAGCTCTGTAAGCAGTTTTGCTCTGAGACCCTTTTCTATACACATACAAAATTTTCCCAGGTTTTCTGCCTCTGTGTTTTACTTATTATATCATGAGCACCCTTTGGTAATTTTTTAAAAATATTATTCAAATAGAGATTGAAAGAACAAGTCAGATTTGGTAAATAGATCAGGGAGAGGAACTTAAAGACTGAGTTTTATTTTCCATTCAGCCCACTGAAAATCCTAAAAATTCCCTTATTCATTCATTCCTTCATTCATTTTAATTACAAAACTCACATCTGTGCACTGTAACATTCAGACAATGCAGAAATGTGTAAATAAAAACACAAATGTCTTCCATATATGTGAGTACACAATTTTTAAAAATAAAAGACTGTACTATATCTGTTCCGTAGCTAGCATTTTCCACCTAATAGCTCATGGGCATCTTTCTACATCAGTAAATATGTATCTACCCACCATTTTTCATGCCTGCATAGTATTCCATTAAATGATGTACCATAATTTAGATATTTTATACCTTCTGCTAATACAATATATCTGTTCAGTAAATACTCATTGAGCACCAGTGGGAAAGATTAAGTAACACTGTGGACCTTGTGATGACAGGTTTATCCCAGGATACTGCGGGACATACAGACTAAAAGCCCTGTATTTGACAGCACCACTCACAGCATCAAGGGTGTATCTGGGAAGTGTGACTTGAAAAGGCCAGCTGCCCAGCTGCCTCTTCCTCCCACACAGGCCTTGCATTTCATTGGCTAGAACAAGGAGGATCCAGAAGCCCCAGAGGGAGCTTCTGGAACATGAGCTGAATGGAACAAGCACTGTTTGCTTTAGATGAAGAAATTGGTTTTACAGAAAAAAAACAGGAAATTTCTTTCATACTTTAAGGCCTAAAATAGAATAAATATGCTGGGATGTGCAGGGATTTGGGGAATTTGGTTAACTTTGTGAAGTAATTTGATGTGCATATTGAATCTGACAATCTCTACGTGAGCTGTTACACACTTCTCAAAAAAGCTCGTGTTGAATGTTCATGTAATTATAGAATGGAGGGATGAAAGCACCTCTAAGCATTGCTGGTCTCAAGCATATAGGAAATGAAAGCTTCCTGCTCTCTTAGGGAGACTGATCAGGCAGCCTAGAAGACCAAGCATGGCCTGGTCCAGCCTTATTCTCAGCCTCACTTCCAGATTTTCTCCCCAACACTGGCCATGGTGTTCCTCGAACTTAGCCCGCTATCCACCTCAAGGCCTCCACATAGGCCTTCACCTTTTCTGGAAGGCTCCTTCTCCCTCAATTGTCTCCCAGACCCTCACTCTTCCTCAGTTAAGTTCAGTTCAGTCACTCAGTCGTGTCCGACTCTTTGCGACCCCATGAATTGCAGCACGCCAGGCCTCCCTGTCCATCACAAACTCCCGGAGTTCACTCAGACTCACGGCCATTGAGTCAATGATGCCATCCAGCCATCTCATCCTCTGTCGTCCCCTTCTCCTCCTGCCCCCAATCTCTCCCAGCATCAGAGTCCTTTCCAATGAGTCAACCTTCGCATGAGGTGGCCAAAGTACTGGAGTTTCAGCTTTAGCATCATTCCTTCCAAAGAAATCCCAGGGCTGATCTCCTTCAGAATGGACTGGTTGGATCTTCTTGCAGTCCAGGGACTCTCAAGAGTCTTCTCCAACACCACAGTTCAAAAGCATCAATTCTTCGGCGCTCAGCTTTCTTCACAGTCCAACTCTCACATCCATACATGACCACAGGAAAAACCATAGCCTTGACTAGACGAACCTTTGTTGGCAAAGTAATGTCTCTGCTTTTCTCACTCTTCCTAGTGTATTCCTATTTATCTTTTAATTCTCAGCTTGATGACGCCTGTCTCTGAACCCTCAGTATAAAGTAGATTCCTCCATCTATATTCTCCAGCAGCCTTTTCTTTTCCTTCGGAGAAGTTACAATTGCAGTAATATATTGGTTTGTGTGGTGGTTTGTTTAGTGACAAGAGTCCTCTACTAGAAACTGTATCTGTTTTAATTCATAGCTGAATTCCTAGGGTCTGATACAAAATAATACCCAATAAATACTTGTTGAATGAACAAATGCTTTTAGAAGGAAATCTCTTCCAACATTGTAAATGTGTGATTCACATTTACATGGAAAATATTTCTCCTACAGAAATAGCAAGACTGCGCAAGATATATGTGCAAATGTTGGTGTGGATGTATTTGTACTAGCAGAGGCTTAGAAAATGCTTACAGCATGGTTGTTCTTGCTGTTGCTGTTTGGTTGCTACAGTATGGCACAACATTCAGTGGAATACTATGTAACCACTCAAAGGAATGACAAATATGTACATTTACTGATATGAAACATGTCAAGGAAGACATGAATAGGTGGAGCACAAAGGATTTTTAGGGCAGTGAAATTACTCTGTATGATATGAAAAACATGAAGACATGTGTACATAATGACATGTGTACACATCATTGTACATTTGTCAAAACCCACAGGCTCATTGGTTGTAACAGATGTGCCACTCTGGTGAGGGGTGTTAATACTGGGGGAGGCTGTGTGTGGATGGGGCTAGGGAGTATATGGGAAATCTCTGTACCTTCCACTCAATTTCATTGTGAATTTAAACCTTTTGTTTAAACAGTCTATTTTTGAAAAAGTTCCTGAGCCATATATGGGGATATTTCTTTTTTATTTACACATTTATGCTTTCTGAATTTTATTACAGTGCACATATATTGATTACTTTTGTAATTAAAAAAAATACTAAAGATCAGAAAAGAAAGAAAGAAACACTATCAGTCTATACATACAGTCCACACTCTGCATCTCCGTGTCCAGCAACAGGCAGAATGTGAGCATGCTCAGAGCTCTCTGACCACCAATATGCATCAGTGCTCCTCCCTAAACACTGGCAGAACCACACATTTTCACTGACAGCCTCATAGAAGGAGAAGGCTGCTCATCTGCTGGAGATTTGCTCAAACCAGGCCCTGGGAGAGGAGGGGCCTGGGACCTAGTAGGGGTTGGAATCTATGCAAGACATGCAAGGAAGTTTCTGAGTCAGACCCAGATGAGGTTTTTTTTCTCATAATTATGGCATTTATGTAAAATATATAATACAATATATTATATTGTATTTATATTATATTTGTAATTATATTTGTATTATATAATATGTAAAATATACGATACAAAAAAGTATAAAGAAAAAAATCAATAAGCTATACCATCCACATCCTAGTTATAATATGATCTAGAGGTAATAATAATTGGAGAAGGAAATGGCAACCCACTCCAGTGTTCTTGCCTGGAGAATCCCAGGGACGGGGGAGCTGGTAGGCTACAGTCCATGGGGTTGCACAGAGTTGGATACGACTGAAGCGACTTAGCAGCAGCAGAGGTAATAATATTTTGGTGTAAATTCTTCCAAATTTTAAAATTCATACACATATAAACACGTATGCGTGTTGTTATAGTGTTGTGCTCAGTTGCTCAGTCGTGTCCAACTCTTTGGGACCCCCTGGACTGTAGCCCACCAGGCTCCTCTGTTCATGGAATTTTCCAGGCGTGAAACTGGAGTAGGTTGCCGTCTCCTACTCCAAGGAATCTTCCCAACCTAGGAACTGAACCTGCATCTCCTGCATTGGCAGGCAGATTCTTTAGCACTGCGCCACCTGGGAAGCCCCAGGTGATATGATGCATGCACGCATCTTCGATGTAATATATACCTGATTGATATATTTACTTATTTCCATTTCCTTTTAAGTGTCTTTGGACTGGAGCTTTAACTTTGAAAAAAAACTTTTTATTTCGGAAAAATTTTAGATTTACAGAAAATTTGCAAAGACAGAATTCCTGTCTAAACTTCACTCAGCTTGCCCTAATCCCTTATAGACACCTAACAATGGTCCATTTGTCAAAACTAAGAAATTAACACTAGTACTATACTATTAACCTAAATTCAGACATTCAGATTTTATGAGTTTTTGCACTTCCGTCCTTTTTATGTCCAAGGATAGTACATTGCATTGGGACAAAAAAGTTTTCACAAATTTCACCTGCTTCTTAAGTCTGCTCGTTTTCTTTCCCCACATATATCACTAACCCGGGGTCACAGTGCCTGCCTTCATTTTTCTATCATCTTGCTTTCAGGCCAGACATTTGCTGTCCTTTTGTTCTTCTCAGTTGACTGCCTTTAAGGAACTCAGATATGAGATCTCTGGAAGGACTCCTTTAGTAAAGCAAATCCTGCTCACTCTGAGCAGGTTGATTCCAGGAACCAGAGAATTCCCATCAGGAGACATGTCACCCAAGATAAGATTAGATCCATCGTGTCTCACTTCCCTCCATGTACATCTTCCCTTTCCACTGTAATTTCATCCCATGACTTCCTTGGGCATGGCACTTGGGGGCCTAAGCCTTTACCTGCCTTCTCATTCATATAATTCCTGGGTCACCTTAAAGTGTCTCTGAGATGCCTGAAGAATTTTGTAACAATCTTTGCGGTCTTTCATTTGAACTGTCTATCCAAACTTTATACAACCAGCAACTATCGTTAGGGAAAGCTCCAGATGCACCTTATTTTTGACAGTCTGTATGAAAAGTTTTGACAGTAATTTTTTTTTTTTTTTTTTGGTCTCTGGAACAGAAAGTTGGACAAATCTCTTCAGCTGATGGTACATCATTTCATCATTAGTAGGTAAGTGCCTCTCTGTTGGAGAAGGCAATGGCAGTCCACTCCAGTACTCTTGCCTGGAAAATCCCATAGATGGAGGAGCCTGATACGCCGCAGTCCATGGGATCGCTAAGAGTTGGACTCAACTGAGCGACTTCATTTTCACTTTCATGCATTGGAGAAGGAAATGGCAACCCACTCCAGTGTTCTTGCCTGGAGAATCCCAGGGGTGGGGGAGCCTGGTAGGCTGCCATCTATGGGGTCGCACAGGGTCGGACACAACTGAAGTGACTTAGCAGTAGCAGCAGCAGCCTCTTTTTTATTTATTTATTTTTCCTATTCATTCCCCTAACCATTTATTTTTCTCCCCACCCCATAAGGGGCACTTACTATAATATGTGTAATGTATATCCTCTGGTATATAGGTATTCCTAAAAGATACATAGTGCTCTTTTGTGGAGAGAGATGACTTCAGTCTATGTGAATGATACTGTACCATAGATTTTATTGTATTTCTTCTTTACATGACTCATGTTTTTAAGATTGCTGTGTGACTCTAGGTACCTCTGGTTCATCGTGTCTGGTGTCTACACAGGGCACCCACACATTTCACTGCTCCATCTTTCCAGTGATGACACCCAGGTTTGCCTCCATAAACAATTCCCTGACAAATACACTTGCTTATGTTCCATTATGGGCTTGTGTGAGAGTTTTGGGGGAGCAATATACCCAAGAGTGGGATCTCTGGCTCTTAGGTCATTGCGTATTTAAACTGATGGAAAAGAGTCAGATGGCTTCTAGAATGGTCTACAAGTTTATACTCCACCAGCATTTCCCTTTTTCCCACATTCTTGCCAACGCTTGGTAAGTGATACATGACTTGCCTAATTTTTGCTAATCTAAGGACAAAGTGATATTATGTTTTAATTTGCTTCATTCAGAATGCTTCTAATGTTGAACATCTCTTTACACACTTGCTAGCTTTTCTAATTTCTCTTCTATGATTTTCTAGTCTGTCCATTGCTTACTTTTCCACTGGATGTCTGGTCTCTTTTCTTGTTAATCTTTGGGAGTTTTCTGTACATTGGAGATAGTAATCCTGAGTCTGAACAGATCTGACTCCTAGATACAGACTACTCTAGAAATGGGCTTGTTTTCAGTTATTCCAGATATGCTCTTCCTCTTTACTGTCCCTAGATAAAAAACCAACCACCCTGTTGTGGTTGAACCATCATCTATGTCCTGTGAAATCCACAACCCTGATAAGGCCCCGTGCCATCGAGCAGCCCAGGCTGACCTGGGCATGTGAGTTGAGGAGGGGCGTCATTTCAGGAACCTCTTAACTTCCTCATGGCCTTGAGGGGTTAGCTCTAAAGCAGCTCTCCCCAGCCCTGTGCATGTGTGTGCCAAGTCACTTGAGTTGTATCCAACTCTCTGTGACCCTATGGACTGCAACCTGCCAGGCTTTTCTGTTCGTGGGATTCTCCAGGCAGGAATACTGGAGTGGGTTGCCATCCCCTCCTCCAGGGGATCTTTCCCACCCAGGGATCAAACCTGAGTCTCTTACGTCTACCTGCATTGGAGGGTGGGTTCTTTACTGCTAGAGTCACCTGGCAAGCTCCCTAGGCGGCCCTGGATAATAAACAAAACAAGAGAAAGAGGAAAGAGGGGGAGGCTGCTACCACTAGCAACTTAAGGGCCCAAAGTTCACACATAAGTGTTCTCAGGCCAGATGAAACTAAGCAGCTTTGTCTGCAGTATAAAGTTTCCATATACACTGTTAAATGGGAAAGAGAGCAAAGGGGGAAGCAAGCTATCAAGATATAAACTGCTTTCCTCATGATGACAACAACCTCTGTCTGTTTGAAGTGAGCCTTTGCCAGACCTAAAAGACTCTGTTTTCTCAATAACCCAATACCAGCTTCTGACACTAGCCACGGCAGCTGCAATAAGCTGTGGGCTCCCGTGTGCTATTTTTATTCCCAGTACTCACTGGGACTCACTTGGTCACCAGCAGGTTCAAAGAAGCGATCGGAGGCCTGAATGTTACCATCTACCTCCCAGGAATAAATGCCATGTGCCTAAGATGAAGCATTTTCATTAACTGCCTGGGTAAGGCTACTGCTTGCCCTCAAAACAAGGTCCTTTAGTAAAAGCTTCATCAGAGAACTCAGCTGTGGCAAGAGGCCTCCGGAGGACTTCCTGTTCTCTCTCTTTGAATCAGAGAGGTCATGACCCAACTCTGCTGCAGAGAGGAGAATGGCTGCCCTTTTCAGAGAGGCCAGGCTCTTTTCAGAGAGGCCAAGCCCTTTGTGGTCACTATATGGAGTCAGGGCTTAGAAGAGGAGAAACTGAGTCATGAATCCCCACTCAGCAATACAGCATTTCTCTCCCTGGGCTCAGCCATCTTGCCGTCATACCTAAACTTGCCTCCCGTCCTCAGCACCGCTAACAGAACAGCCCGTTCCAGCAAAGCATGGTATAAACAACCTCGAAGTCTTCAGATCTTATCTTCTTTGAGTTCCTTCTGACACCAATGTCCTTACACTGCCCACCAGAGCATCCCACCCAACTTCCCAACCAGGGTTCTGAGTGCCATCCCATCCTCGGTCGCCTTTCAGCCCCAGCCCAGCAGAGGTCGCTAGAGTGATGCAGGTGAAGCCAGAGTTGGCAGGAGCTGTCAAAGGAGAGCCCAGGAGCTGGCAGAATATCCTGTCTTCTAGAAGCTGAATCCCAGCACACAGCTGGGAAGGCACCCTCAGCCTCCTGCCTGGGGCTCCCCTTATCCTTCTCAAAGGTGAAGATAGCACCAGATTATTTCCATTTTCTTATTTTAAAATGTTTACTACTTCCACTTTTATGGCTCCTGATATGTTTTTTAATTGCCAAAAAACAGTTACTAAATTGTAACCTATTTCAAATGTTTATACTTAGCAAATTAAAGCTTATGACCCTCACCCCCCCGGACACACACACACACACACACATACATACGAATATATAATGTAGCATGTGCTTAGTTGCTCAGTCATGTCTAACTCTTGGTGACCAGACTCCTCTGTCGTGGGGATTCTCCAGGCAAGAATATTGGGGTAGGTTGCCATGCCCTCCTCCAGCGGATCTTCCCAACCCAGGGATCGAACCCAGGTCTCCCTCATTGCAGGCAGATTCTTTACCGTCTAAGCCACCAGGGAAGCCAGTGGTGCAGTTGACAAACCATATGAAAATAATAATAGTTTATACCACTCCTGGAGATAGTGAAGGACAGGGAAACCCGGAGTGCTGTAGTTCATGGGGTCACAAAGAGTTGGACACGACTTAGCAACTGAACAGCAATAAGAAGAAAAGTCTATTCATCAAAACTAAGAAATTAACATTTGTACTATACTTGTAACCTAAATTCAGACATTATTCAGATTTTAAGAGCTTTTGTATTTTTTCTGGCCCAGGTGGTTGGTCTGGTAATGGGACAAGTTTGGGATGCATGTTTTCTGCTAATCTCGGTGAATGAGGCTCCTCGTTGGATATGCAACCACACACATTTAAGGTCTGTATTTGAGACCCTTCACAAATGTGAGGCCCTAGCTAAATGGCCCTCTGATTCACTGCCCCCTCTCCATCTCCAACCACCATGGACCAAGCCATAGCGAAATATTACACTAAGTGCAGAGTAGATAAAAGAGGAAGGTGAGGAGGGTTCAAGAGTTACTGGTCCCCCTCCTCCAGCTCCCAACCTTCACCCTCAGTGGAGAAATGCTCTCAGTTGGCTGGAGGAACATAGCTGGCTAAGGAGGGGAAGGCTTCTCTGTATCAGGTTGTCCCATTCCAAAGTCTCTACTCTGGTCCACTATTCCCTCCCCTTAGGCCCCAGAGCCTTTTCCTGTGTTTGTGTTGTTTTTGTCAGAGCAGGAAGTCTTCCTGGAAATCTTCCAGAAATCCAACATCCTCCTCCTTACCCAGGGGACACTGGCCTTAGGCGTGCACCCTACTCTAGCCACCCCACCTTAGCTCTGGGCTGGGACGATGATGCCAGAGCAACGGGAAGCCTTCTTCCCAAAGACCCAGCATCAGCCCTGGGCCTGCCTTTCTCCCTCAGCAACACTCAGAACAATAACTCCTTGCAGTAGAAAAGAACAATCAGGGAGAGAAAAAAAGTGACGTGTTTTAAGGAAATGAGGAAAATGTGGAAGAGTGTTAAGAGGCAAACTCGAGGCTGTGTTTCCACAGTGCTGTTCTTCCTCACGCTCTTTTTTTCCACCCGGGGCCTGAAGGTTGAGCACCATGACTATCTGACCAGATCTGCTATGTCTGGTCGGAGCTTCGTCTTTTCATCTCTTCCTCCTCATTCAGTTATGAGAATCCCCATCTCATCCAGTTGTCCCCAGAGAAGATGACTAATGTGAGTACCCAGTGAGACGGCAGTGTGTCCCCTCCCCTGGGAAGGTTGCAGTGTAGACCGATAGCTTGAGTGTCCTCCAGAGTCTGTGGATCCTGTTCCTGCAGGATGCCCCTGGAAAACGGGGATTCTGTGGTCAAATATGTTTGGAGTAGGGGGGCTTCATATACAGGTTCACAATCTTTTATCCATAATGTTGAAGTCTAAAAAGTCCTGAAAAATAAATGTTTTTTCATACTCAGGGACAGAACATGACCTAAATTGATATGTAACTTTTCAGATTCTTTATTTAACCTACTTAGTGTGAATATCCATATGTTTTGTTGCAGAAATATGTGATTACAGGGCCTCTCCCATTCTGCTGGGGATGCTATAGGATAAATCATATATTCACCGCATTACCGTATTGAAATCTGAAAAATTTGGAATTCAAATATATCTCATCCCAAGGGTTTGGGGTACAGGATTGTGAAGTGTATAAATGTCCTTATTGGATCTTTATCCTGAACATAATATATCGAGGGGTCTGAGAAACCTTGTTTTAGACAAGAAACTAAGACTACAGAGCATTCCCTAAACTTATTTGGCTACAAACTCTTTTTTCCACTTAATATAAGTTAATGCAGAATTTTTGTGTGGATGCTTTGATATACACAGGATGTTTATAAGAACTTAACTCTCTAAGAATGGACTTTCAGATGTAGGAAAAGGTGGATCTTCCTGAGCGCTCTTAGAACCTAGACCCTGGGGATGATTTTACCTCACTCAGCACTACAACTATGGGCAAGATGAAAAATTATAATGGGAAGACAGAGGCAAGGCTTTGATGATTCACATAGGCCTGGAACAGAGATAAGGCCTGCTGGAAAGTCCAGTAATTAACAGGACAGATACCTCTGTCAAGAGTCAAACCACAGAGTCAGACAAGAACCAGGAGGGAAACAGTTAAGAGTTCAGCTAAAGGTCAGAAGGGGCTTCCCAAGTGGTGCTAGTGGTAAAGAACTCGCCTGCCAATGCAAGAGACGCAAGAGACATGGGTACGATCCCTGGAATATTCCCTGGAGGAATATTCCCTGGAGTAGGAAATGGCGACCCACTCCAGTATTCTTGCTTGGACAACCCCACGAACAGAGGAGCCTGGTGGGCTCAGTCCATGGGGTTGCACAGTCAGATACAACTGAAGTGATTTAGCACACAAAGATCAGAAACCAAGAGATATGCAGGATCAGGAGACCAAGTACCCATCATGAAATATCCTGGAAACTAAGGCAATATTTTGCCTCATCCTCTGAGCTTTTACAAGCCTCCTATAAAGATCCACTTTATAAGAGTGTGAAGTTTACAGGTAGAAAGACTAGTGGGCTCCCAGCCAGTGTGTTAAGTCGGTGAGCAGGCAGCTAACCCACTTAATGTCCTCTCTTGACTGAGGTGGAAGGGATACTTGTAAAAGTATCAGATTCAGGCAATAAGGTTTGCAATATTCTTCTTGTGTCTCTGTTCTCTTGGCTGCTGCTTGTTATCTTTTGCTAAAATTATGCATTGACCAAAAATGCTGGGCTCCAGTACCGTGTGTTGGCAGGACCAGAGCTGGGAGCCCTGGCCTGTCACAATAGGTGACATGGGGGTCGCATGGAGTCCATGGGGTCGCAGAGTCGGACATGACTAAGCGACTAACACATACAGCTGTGTGCTTAAACATCTATACTATTTCCTGTGTGACTCTGTAATATTTCCCACTGCATTTAACCTTTCTGAGCCTCAGTTTCCTCACTCATAAAATAGAGGAAAAAATGATAGTAAATATCTTAGGCTTGTGGCAAGGATTAAATGAAGAAGCTTACTTAAAAAGATTATAGTACCCCGGCACAAAAGAGCATTCCAAGTCTTCTATAGGTTATTATTAACCCCTGTCCCTCGGTGTTCCACCCCTGCGTACAAAGTGACCACTAACTCATCTTAAAACTCACTTATAAAACACATCATGATCTGACTTTACCTCTCCAACTTTATTTCTCCAACACCTCCTCCGAACTCAACATTCCAGACCTATCGAGTGCTTGCAATTCCGGGGATGTAATCAAGTTTCTTTTTGTGGCCCCTACAGTCTTTGTACCTGTGTTGTTCCCTACGCCTCTCTTTCTCTCTTCTCCCCTGGCTAACTCCTAGGTGCTCTGAGTTTCAGCTTGGACAGCACCAGGTCCAAGAAGGCTTCCTCTCCCCAAGTCTGGGCAAAGAAACCTTCTTTGCACCTTCCCCATCATCACGCTTCTGACACTGCATGGTCAATGCCTGTCTCAATCGCTCTCCCAGCTGGAATCTCTGTGAAGCAAGGAACGCTGTATTGCTCTCTGCAGCATCTCCAGAACCTAGTACAGTGCCTGACATCCAACAGGGATGCCATAATGTTTATCCAGTCAATGACTAACATTGTGAATTATTTTAGCACTAATATGGAAAAGGATCCTCTTTTTTCTCTTCTTTCTTGGGTTATCAAGTATTCTTTCTGTTTGAATGGGGAATACTTGCAAATGGAACAAAATTTAAAAGTTATCAAAGGAGAGTAAGAGAGAAGAGTAAGGCTCCCTTTCCTGTTGCCCAATCACCCACTTTCCCTTCCTAGAGACAGCTACAATAGCAGCTACAGAGATGTCCAATGATGCATTTTAAACAGAGCCTTCGTAATTTAACGCTGTCAGGACTCCAACTTAGGCAATCAGCCAGAGTCCTCCTCATTTCCTAAATCCCACTTTACATACTCAAGACAACTGACTCACTGAAAGCAGGAAACAAACTATAGAAGGTGAGAAAATCTGGTAGATCCCAGCATGACCACCACCCTCAAATCTCCTGAACTGCACTGATGTGCACACACACACACACACCCACACACACACAGCCATGCGTACGCGCAGGGTAAATGCAGACGTATGGGCTGCTCTAGGGGACTGCCCTGGTGTGGTCACCTACAAAACCCAACCCTCTCCCTCACTATCTTGAGACATCTGAGTGAGGGGGAGGGCCAGGCCCAGCTTCAGGCTTCCTCCTCTCTCCCCAGTAAGAGGAAGCAAAGTTCAATGCTTAGTCACTTCCCATTGGGTTGGGCTTTACCTGGGGGTCTGAGTCACACACAGGTGCCAGAGAGGGAAAGGCGCTGCCCCACACGACACATCCGCCTGCTCAGGAAGGAGAGTAGCCGCTGGGGGTTTCAAGGACCACCGCAAGCCTGATCATGGATGTTAAGAGCCCCTGATGCTCTGTGAAGGACTTCACAGTCCCAGGCCAGGGGCAAGGCCTTAGGGTAGAGAATTAACAATCCAGGGTTCCTTTGCTTATCTGAGTAACAGGCACTTAGTGGGCCCTCAACAAATGTCATTTCCCTTCTCCTTTCTCTGAATTGAGGGGAAAGTCTAGGGCCTGAGGAACACGAATGAGCATGTTCGACTGGCCAAACATCTCAGTCAGCCAGATATGACCAACCCAACCCTGGGAGAGGCTGGACTCCAAACTGGGCACCCTCACCTCTGCTTGACTTTCACTGTCCCTGAAGCAACTGTTTGCACTCCCATTAAGCTGTGCAAACTATAAAAGGTTAAATAGTGACCTCCCAAAGAGGTCAACATTCTAATCTCTGGGACTTATGAATATGTTACCTTACATGGCAAATGAGACTTTGCAGGTATGATTAAACTGAGATGAGGAGATGTTCCTGAATTATCCATGTAGACCCAATTAGTCACAAAGGTCCTTAGAGAGAAACAATGACCAGAGTGAGAGGAAGGGATGTAATGAAGGAAGCAGAGGTCAGAGTGATATGGGACCATGAGCCAAAGAACGTTGGCAGCCTTTAGAAACTGGAAAAGACAAGGAAATAGATTCTGTCTAGACCCTTCGATCCTGCTGGTTCATTTTGGACTTTTGACCTCTAGAACTATAATACATTTGTATTATTCTAAGGTACTAAGTTTGCGGTCTTTGTTATAGCAAAAATTGGCAACTAACGTAGATTTTGGTACCAGAAGTAGGGTACTGATGTAACAAATACTAAGAGGCTTTGGAGTTGGGCAGTAGGCAATGAAAGGAAGCATTTTTAGAGGTAGGATAGGAAAAGCCTAGGTTGGGACTTCCCTGGTGGTCCAATGGTTAAGAATCCACCTTATAACTTAGGGATGTGGGTTCAAACCCTGGTTGGGGAACTAAGATTCCACATGCCTCAGGGCAAATAACCCTGCATGCCACAACTACTGAACCTCCCATGATGCAATGAAGATCTGATGCAGTCAAATAAATAAATTTTTTTAAAAAGAGTCTAGTTGTCTTGAATAGCCTGTTAGTAGAGCTATGGATGTTAAAAACTCTACTGGTGACGGATAAGAAGGAAGTGAAAAGCAGATTTTAAAAAATTATATTGTTTTAGATAATATTTAAATCATAAACACAATATTGGTGAAAATATAGACGTTGAAGGTATAGTGAGGGCCTGGAAGTGGGGAATATTTAATTGGAAACTAGGGAGGAGGGGCTTTTGTTATATAATGACAGAAAACTTAGCTGAATTGTATCCTAAACTTTTATAGAAAGCAGAATTTGTGAAAAATGAACTTGAGTATTTAGCTTAGAAGACTTCCAAGCAAAATGTTGAAGGTACATCCTGGTTTATGTTTGATCTTTGTAATAAAATATGAGAGGAAAGAGGGAAATTGAGGGAAGAATTCTAAATAAAAAGGAACCAGGACTTAGTGTTTGGGTAGTTCTCTTATCTAGATTGGAAAAGATGTTAAAAAATTAGCATATTCACTGTCAGGAAAGAATACTCTAGATCAGATCATTTTAGTCGCTCAGTCGTGTCCAACTCTTTGCGACCCCATGAATTGCAGCATACCAGGCCTCCCTGTCCATCACCAACTCCCGGAGTTCACTCAGACTCACGTCCATTGAGTCAGTGATGCCATCCAGCCATCTCATCCTCTGTCGTCCCCTTCTCCTCTTGCCCCCAATCCCTCCCAGCATCAGAGTCTTTTCCAATGAGTCAACTCTTGGCATGAGGTGGCCAAAGTACTGGAGTTTCAGCTTTAGCATCATTCCTTCCAAAGAAATCCCAAGGCTGATCTCCTTCAGAATGGACTGGTTGGATCTTCTTGCAGTCCAAGGGACTCTCAAGAGTCTTCTCCAACACCACAGTTCAAAAGTATCAATTCTTCGGCGCTCAGCCTTCTTCACAGTCCAACTCTCACATCCATACATGACCACAGG
>NW_011494881.1:7844146-7845070 GCF_000754665.1 Bison bison bison | reverse complement strand
AGCTTTAAGCCAACTTTTTCACTCTCCACTTTCACTTTCATCAAGAGGCTTTTGAGTTCCTCTTCACTTTCTGCCATAAGGGTGGTGTCATCTGCATATCTGAGGTTATTGATATTTCTCCCGGCAATCTTGATTCCAGCTTGTGTTTCTTCCAGTCCAGCGTTTCTCATGATGTACTCTGCATATAAGTTAAATAAGCAGGGTGACAATATACAGCCTTGACAAACTCCTTTTCCTATTTGGAACCAGTCTGTTGTTCCATGTCCAGTTCTAACTGTTGCTTCCTGACCTGCATACAAATTTCTCAAGAGACAGATCAGGTGGAGATACCCCACGCCCCTAAGCCCGAGGCCAGGGGCAGCGGGCAGCAGGAGCAACCCCACGCCTGAGGCCAGGGGCGGTGTCCGGGAGGACCAACCCCACATCCAAGGAGCCATGGCTGCGCAGGAGCAGGAGGGCCTAGAGGAGCTATCCCACGTTGAAGGTCAGGAAGGGCAGCGGTGGGGAGATACCCCTCGTCCAAGATAAGGAGCAATGGCTGTGCTTTGCTGGAGCAGCCGTGAAGAGATACCCCCACACCCAAGGTAAGAGAAACCCAAGTAAGACGGTAGGTGTTGCAAGAGGGCATCAGAGGGCAAACACACTGAAACCATACTCACAGAAAACTAGTCAATCTAATCACACTAGGACCACAGCCTTGTCTAACTCAGTGAAACTAAGCCATGCCCATGGGGCAACCCAAGATGGGCGGGTCATGGTGGAGAGGTCTGACAGAATGTGGTCCACTGGAGAAGGGAATGGCAAACCACTTCAGTATTCTTGCCTTGAGAACCCCATGAACAGTATGAAAAGGCAAAATGATAGGATACTGAAAGAGAAACTCCCCAGGTCAGTAGGTGCCCAATATGCTACTGGAGATCAGTG
>NW_011494881.1:7840558-7844038 GCF_000754665.1 Bison bison bison | reverse complement strand
GAAGCAAGGTCCAATGCTGTAAAGAGCAATATTGCATAGGAACCTGGAATGTCAGGTCCATGAATCAAGGCAAATTGGAAGTGGTCAAACAAGAGATGGCAAGAGTGAATGTCGACATTCTAGGAATCAGCGAACTGAAATGGACTGGAATGGGTGAATTTAACTCAGATGACCATTATATCTACTACTGCGGGCAGGAATCCCTCAGAAAAAATGGAGTAGCCATCATGGTCAACAAAAGACTTCGAAATGCAGTACTTGGATGCAATCTCAAAAATGACAGGATGATCTCTGTTCGTTTCCAAGGCAAACCATTCAATATCACAGTAATCCAAGGCTATGCCCCAACCAGTAACGCTGAAGAAGCTGAATGGTTCTATGAAGACCTACAAGACCTTTTAGAATTAACACCCAAAAAAGATGTCCTTTTCATTATAGGGGACTGGAATGCAAAAGTAGAAAGTCAAGAAACACCTGAAGTAACAGGAAAATTTGGCCTTGGAATACGGAATGAAGCAGGGCAAAGACTAATAGAGTTTTGCCAAGAAAATGCACTGGTCGTAACAAACACCCTCTTCCAACAACACAAGAGAAGACTCTATACATGGACATCACCAGATGGTCAACACCGAAATCAGACTGATTATATTCTTTGCAGCCAAAGATGGAGAAGCTCTATACACTCAGCAAAAACAAGACCAGGAGCTGACTGTGGCTCAGACCATGAACTCCTTATTGCCAAATTCAGACTTAAATTGAAGAAAGTAGGGAAAACCACTAGGCCATTCAGGTATGACCTAAATCAAATCTCTTATGATTATACAGTGGAAGTGAGAAATAGATTTAAGGGCCTAGATCTGATAGATAGAGTGCCTGATGAATTATGGAATGAGGTTTGTGACATTGTACAGGAGACAGGGATCAAGACCATCCCCATGGAAAAGAAATGCAAAAAAGCAAAATGGCTGTCTGGGGAGGCCTTACAAATAGCTATGAAAAGAAGAGAAGCAAAAAGCAAAGGAGAAAAGGAAAGATACAAACATCTGAATGCAGAGTTCCAAAGAATAGCAAGAAAAGATAAGAAAGCCTTCTTCAGCGATCAGTGCAAAGAAATAGAGGAAAACAACAGAATGGGAAAGACTAGGGATCTCTTCAAGAAAATCAGACATACCAAAGGAACATTTCATGCAAAGATGGGCTCGATAAAGGACAGAAATGGTATGGACCTAACAGAAGCAGAAGATATTAAGAAGAGATGGCAAGAATACACAGAAGAACTGTACAAAAAAGATCTTCATGACCCAGATAATCATGCTGGTGTGATCACTGACCTAGAGCCAGACATCCTGGAATGTGAAGTCAAGTGGGCCTTAGGAAGCATCACTACGAACAAAGCTAGTGGAGGTGATGGAATTCCAGTTGAGCTATTCCAAATCCTGAAAGATGATGCTGTGAAAGTGCTGCACTCAATATGCCAGCAAATTTGGAAAACTCAGCAGTGGCCACAGGACTGGAAAAGGTCAGTTTTCATTCCAATCCCAAAGAAAGGCAATGCCAAAGAATACTCAAACTACTGCACAATTGCACTCATCTCACACACTATTAAAGTCATGCTCAAAATTCTCCAAGTCAGGCTTCAGCAATACATGAACTTCCAGATGTTCAAGCTGGTTTTAGAAAAGGCAGAGGAACCAGAGATCAAATTGCCAACATCCTCTGGATCATGGAAAAAGCAAGAGAGTTCCAGAAAAGCATCTATTTCTGCTTTATTGACTATGCCAAAGCCTTTGACTGTGTGCATCACAATAAACTGTGCAAAATTCTGAAAGAGATGGGAATACCAGACCACCTGATCTGCCTCTTGAGAATACTCTAGAAAGAAAGTCAAAGTTGTGGCTGGGAAACCTTTCGGTAATGCAAAAAGTCAGCGTATTTACTAATACAAAGTGCTCTTAAAATGGATTGGGCATGTTACTCATTGGATCCCCACAACCATCTCAGCAGAATCCAGAAACAGAGAAGGGATCATCTAGAAAAATCTGTGGAGAAACTTCTTATCTAATGGAGAGAATGTTTACGATATATGTGGAAGACCCACAAGACTCTTGAGAATTTTATACCAGCAGAAACACTGCTAGTTTGGACTGAAAGTGACAGGGAGAAAACAAAATTAAAGATTGTCAGACTCCTAACATTCTACAGGTAGGAAATAGGGTGATAAAATTTCTTGCTGGGAATATATTATCCTCCAAGTAAAAGGAAGAATGACTTTGAGAGAGGAGGAGCAAGCCCAGAGGAGAGAGCTTTTAGCCACAGACGCTTATTCCCAGGCCTTGAAACCTAAAGGGAGTTTGTCTAGCAATATTTTGAAATTTCTTGGAACCAGTGACTTCTTTTTTCCTTCCATTTTCTCCCCTTTTGAATGAGAATATCTATAACTATTATCGTATACCTATTCCTAGCAGCAGATAACTTGTTTCTTGAGTTTCAGTGGCTCACAGATAGAGAGAAAATGGGCCTTAGAATTGATTATATTCAGTGCCTCACTCATACTGTTGCAGAAACCAGCACTCCAGAAACCAAGCACCACACTCGGAGAGTTGGAGAACTCAGGTTTATTACACCAGTGGGCCCAGAGGAGTTAACACTCCAAGCTCTGAGCCCCAAACAAAGGGATTACAGAGTTTTTATAGACAGACTGTAATGGGCAACACCAGCTGTTAATAGGCTGGTTTAAACTAAGGGGTTTTGAGCGCGTGGGAATAGCAGTCAAGATGGGGAGGGGCATGCCTGGCTTGGACAGGCATGATTAAGCAGGTTTGCAGGGGCCGGGCAATTGCAAAGAGCAGGACAAGGGTGAGTGAGATAAACTCCATTTCCTAGTATTGCAAGTCCCCACTTTCTGAGACTACATGATTTAGACTTTGCAAAGGGCAAGCTGAGTTACGGAGGCAGAAGGAGAAGGAGTTTATGTAAAATTTTAACTTTTCCTCTTCATTCCCCCCTTTTGATGCTTCTATCACCCATTGTAGAAAGCATCATCTCATGTTTCTAGTAGTACACTCAGAGCTCCCCATCGTTTAGGGGGCTGTTTTGAACTATTATCATTTGTAACTTTATGGATTCAATCCTAGAGGTTATGAACTGAGTAATTGCATTGAGAATACAAGGGCCAAACAAGAGCATCACAAAGAGCATGAAGAGAGGACCTGTTAAACGGAAAAATCACGATTCCCAGCTCCAGATATTGTTCCAGTTACCCCAGGAATTAGTTTCTCTCTCCTTTTTGGAGAAGGAAATGGCAACCCACTCTAGTATTCTTGCCTGGAGAACCCCAGGGAGAGAGGAGCCTGGTGGGCTACTGTCTATGGGGTCGCACAGAATCGGACACAACTGAAGCAACTTAGCATGCATGCTTGCATTGGAGAAGGAAATGGCAACCCACTCCAGTGTTCTTGCCTGGAGAATCCCAGGGACAGG
>NW_011494881.1:7838177-7840217 GCF_000754665.1 Bison bison bison | reverse complement strand
GAAGAAATTCCTCCTATTCCAATATCTATCCCAGCCGTGATTCCCAGACCAGCTAGTAGGGGTATAAGCTGGATGGCTCTTTTTTGACCATGTATGTGCTGCCAAAGGTACTGTGAGAGTCTGGTTGTTAGGGACAATATTCATATGGGGAGTGAGGAAAGCTAAGGTGCAGATACTCATCTAATTGACAGGTAGACATAAGTAAGCATCTGTCCCACAAACAAAGAAAAAATCTTGATGGTGGTGGCATCATCTGTCACAGCAAGGCACACCAAAAGGCTGCAAAGCAGCCTGCACATAGCAGATAACTGAACACTAGCAAAAGGTTTTCTCCCCATCTTTGGGTTGTCACGGCTATAGCAACTGAGACTCTCAGGGAGGGGGTTCAGCTATACTGTGGAGCAGTTTAGTTAGTAGGGAGGATCGATCCTAAGAGACATCTAATAAGAATGAGCCTTCCCACTACAGTGAGATAACAGACAGTTAACCACAGCTTCTGACCCAAATCCCAGTCCTGGAGTGTGACTGAAGTTAGTCCTGTAGCGAAGAGCACAGAAATAATAGCAATCAGGGATAGAGTCCAGGGTTGACAGTGAAAATCCATTGATATTTTGATAGCTGGATCCTCCAGCCTCCACCACGCCGTTGACCAGCCAGCTGCCAGAATGTGGCTGGAACAAGGCTGAAGAATCCTCAAGCTTCTGCAGGGCATGGACTAGTCAGCTTCCAGAGTGACTAGAGCAAGGCTCAGCGTCCTTCATGGGTGAGGGCCATTGTTTTTGGAAGCAGACCTTGAGGGGGTTTTGGGGATCCCAAACTGCTTTCCAGGTGTCCTCATTATAGGAAGCTGCTGCCTTCTTGACTCTGGTGTGGTGGATCCAAGGGATGACACCTATAATTTTAACAGCAGTAGGGATTGCCAGGAAGACTGCGTGATGACCTGTCCAAACTGGCTCAAGTGGTTCCTTTTTCCAGTCTTTAACCCATACCTCATCTCCTGGCTGATAGGGATGAACCCAATTGCCCAGTGGAATGGGTGTCCTTTCTCAGGTTTCTTGGGTGATATGGCGGAAGACTTTCCCAGAGCCTGGAGGTGTTGGGAAATCTACGGGTCAGCTAGTTGTTCGTGGCGTCCCTTGAGTTTTTTATCACTGGGGGTGGTCTCCCGTATAAGATCTCAAAGGGAGAACAGCATGAGGACCTCGGGGTTTGAGGTCAATGAGAATTCACAGAATAAGGCAGCTTGTTCTAGCATTGCTGGGCATTGGCCGGGGGATATTCTTGTCGTACTACTACTTACAGAAACAAACTTAACAAGAAAGTTAAAGATATTTGGCCCAAAGATTAATAGAAGTAGGAAAGCTGCTGAGGGGCTAGCCAGGAGAACCAGGTCCAGACATATAGCTAGCAGTTATTAGTAAGGTCACAAGCAAAAATTTAAGTCAAGAAGTTTCACTGGGTGTAGCCCAATATACCCCAGGTCACCTGCCTCAGTTAAATGATTATAGCCAAGTGTTAATCTCCTGGTTGTACATCATGGAACATCTGACCTTTATCCAAAGACTAGTTACTGAGATAAGTTTTGGAAACAATCTTAGAGTGTCCTTTTTAATAACTTAATTAAACCTTTTAGCAATATAACATAACAAGGATCTATCTCAGAAGTGAGTCTTAATAAGCACAGTCTAGTTCAGTTCAGTTCAATTGCTCAGTCATGTCCGACTCTTTGTGACCCCATGAACCACAGGACTCCACGCCTCTCTGTCCATCACCAACTCCTGGAGTTTACTGAAACTCATGTCCATTGCATCGGTGATGCCATCTAACCATCTCATCCTCTTCATCCCCTTCTCCTCCTGCCCTCAATCTTTCCCAACATCTGGGTCTTTTCAAATGAGTCAGCTCTTCGCATCAGGTGGCCAAAATATTGGAGTTTCAGCTTCAACACCAGTCCTTCCAATGAACACCCAGGACTGATCTCCTTTAGGATGGACTTGTTGGATCTCCTTGCAGTCCAAGAGACTCTCAAGAGTCTTCTCC
>NW_011494881.1:7816024-7838077 GCF_000754665.1 Bison bison bison | reverse complement strand
TCCAAGGAGTAAGCGTCTTTTAATTTCATGGCTGCAGTCACCATCTGTAGTGATTTTGGAGCCCAGAAAAATAAAGTCAGCTATTGTTTCCACTGTTTCCCCATTTATTTCCCATGAAGTGATGGGACCAGATGCTATGATCTTCATTTTCTGAATGTTGAGCTTTAATCCAACTGTTTCACTCTTCTCTTTCACTTTCATCAAGAGGCTCTTTAGTTCTTCACTCTCCACCATAAGGGCAGTGTCATCTGATTATCTGAGGTTATTGATATTTCTCCCAGCAATCTTGATTCCATCTTGTGCTTCCTCCAGCCCAGCGTTTCACATGATGTACTCTGCATATAAGTTAAATAAGCAGGGGGACAATATACAGCCTTGACGTACTCCTTTTCCTATTTGGAACCAATCTGTTGTTCCATACCCAGTTCTAACTGTTGCTTCCTGACCTGCATACAGGCTTCTCAAGAGGCAGGTCAGGTGGTCTGGTATTCCCATCTCTTTCAGAATTTTCCAATTTGTTGTGATCCATATAGTCAGAGGCTTTGGCATAGTCAATAAAGCAGAAATAGATGTTTTTCTGGAACTCTCTTGCTTTTTAGTAAGCACAGACCTTAATTAACAAAACTAGAACTTAATATTTAGTGAAACTTAATTTTTTCTTTTTTTGGAGAACTCATTGTGAGGGCATTAACACTGTAGCCAGGTAAGGCTTTAACCCATCAAATAAAAATGAGGTCTGTCAGGGAGCCCGGAAAAGCCAAGCAGCCATCTTGGATTTCCCATAGCCCTGGCTCTTTGATTTTTAGCTGTTGTTTATTTATTTTTAATTTCCTGATTTAAGAGGAGACTATTGCCATGTTTTAAGGACATCAAGATGGCCAAAGTCTAACCATGAGGGGTTATTTTTTGTAGAAGCAGAATGAGCTTTGTCTACATGTACCATAATCTTAAATAATGTTTATTTACTTTACCAAAGTAACAAAAAGATTTTAAAAACAAATATAAATCATTTAAAGGCAAAGAAATTTATAATCTGTTATTGAAAGCTGGATTTTAAGAAAACTTTGTCCTCTAAACAGAGAGAAGACCAAATTCCAGACTGGATCCAGCTTACTGTTAGTAACAAAATTTGTTTATCTGTTTAGTCTTAGAAAGTCTTTTCCATGAATCTTGAAGAACTGGCAGTATTCTTCTAAAGGCATGAGAGTAAAACCATAGAAGGCATGTTTAAAATCTGATTCTATTGCAATTGACAAAGAAACCTGGTCATAACACTTTAATATGATAACTAGAACTATTATTGACCATATTTTATCAGGGCATATCAGATCCATATGAATTTCACATAATTTTAGAATATCTTTATTAGTAATATCAACTATACAGTGTACCTGAGAAGATTTTTCACCCTTTGAACAGTACTTCCATATAATTTAACATGTCCAATGAACCCAGGTAGCTTGATAGCTCTTTGGGATGTCTCAGGGGCCCTCTGAAGCATCCCAAAGTTAGTTAGAAGTCAAGTTATTTAGGAGGTTTTGTCAATAAATATCAAAAGGGTTTATACCACTCAGTCAAAAAGGATGATATAAGTTACTATGAAATAATAATTATTTACTTAGCCAAAGTTAAAAAGATTTCAAAGGTAAATATAGAACAGATCAATTAAGAGGTAAAGAAACTTAAATCTATTATTTAAAAGCAGTTCAACATTTGAAGAAAGTATGTCCTCTTAACAGAGAGAAAGGCCGAATTCAAGTTTTTGCACTAGCTTACTTTAAACTCATTTAGGTAAACTTAATTAAATTGATTTTAAATTAGTTAGTCCTAACCATGCTGCCGTCTATGGGGTCGCACAGAGTCGGACACGACTGAACTGACTTAGCAGCAGCAGCAGTAACAACCATGCACAAAACTTTTTTTCAGGGTTCACCTTCCACAAACCTTTTAATCACTTTCTGTAACAGCCACCTGGAAGTCAGACGTACTTTCTTTTCCCTTTATAAAATGTAATTTTATTTTTTTATATTTTTTATTAAAATATACATCCTACTTTCTTATTAGATTAGCAAACAAACATGAATACTGGATATTTAATATTGAATATTTCCCATTTCCTGGATTCAAATGAATCTGAAATTATTTAATTTTTCTTGTATTTAGAAGTATTTGATTTGTAAGCGCTTACTTTTCTTTAGGCCAATTAGAACTCATTTACAACTTCAACAATATTATCGGAAAAAAAGACATACACTGAGACATACATAAATCCAGACAGACAGACTGACAGAGATCTTATAGTTTTCTGTTTGAAATTTAAAATATCTCTTTGACCCCTTCCCTTTTTTTCTCTTTGCTTGAAGTCCTAATTTGCCCAAGGCTGAGGTCTCTGGCAAAGCTGTCTGTGTATTTCAAGGACAAGGAAAGTGTTAACTTCAAGCTTTTCCCTGGGAAGGCCTTATAACAAGCTAAGTGAGTAAGTGTTAGTCACTCAGTCGTGCCCGACTCTTTGCAACCCCATGGACTGCAGCCAACCAGGCTCCTCTGTCCATGAGATTTTCCAGGCAAGGATACTGGAGTGGGTTGCCATTTCCTTCTCCAGGGGATCTTCCCAACCCAGGGATTGAACCCAGGTCTCCTGCACTGCAGGCAGATTCTTTACTGAGTGAGCTACAAGGAAAGCCCCTTATAACAAGCTAGTTGTTTTTAATTGCATGTGCAAAAAGAATTGATTTTGCAGTTTCCAAAAAGAAAAATTTCTCTCACTTCGTTCAATCAGCAATCATACACTCACAATCATTCAGAGGCTATCTCAATGCCTCCCTTCTCCTGAGTCCCCAGGTTTCCTTAACTGTTGCTCCCTTCCTGGGAGCTCCACGGAGGTTATCAGTCATGATGCTTCCCTTCCTCCTGAGTCTACAGGTTTCCTTAGTTGTTGCTCCCTTCCTGGGAGCTCCAAGGAGGTTATCATTCACGATGCCTTCCTTCCTCCCAAGTCCCTAGGTCTCTCTATCTGATGCTCCCTTCCTGGGAGCCCAAGAAGGTGACCAGTCTCCTCTTCTACCAGTTGAGGTAGGTTCCTGCTTGGGGACCATCCCCTGGGCCTCACCTTATCCTGTGGCCATTCCTGGTGAGTTGGTCTGTTCCTCCAATGAGTTCAGTTGGTGCTCAGTCATCCGGAGAGCAGGAACACTGGTTGGAAAGAGAACCCAGAATACCTTCAGGTAGCGCGCCACCTTGTTCGTCTCGGGGGTCCTTCACTCCAGCCCTACCAAGCCACCAGTCCGGCTGCTCGAGGGGCTGGCATGGTTGGAATCTCGCTGGGGCCTCCAGAAATGTTGCAGAAACCAGTACTTGAGATACCAAACACCACACTCGGAGAGTTGGAGAACAGGTTTATTACACCAGTGGGCCCAAGGGAGTTAACAGTCCAAGCTCTGAGCCCTGAACAAAGGGATTACAGAGTTTTTATAGACAGGCTATAGTGGGCAACACTAGCTGTTAATAGGCTGGTTTAAACTAAGGGGCTTCACGCGAGTGGGAACAGCAGTCAAGATGGGGAGAGGGATGCCTGGCCTGGACAGGCATGATTAAGCAGGTTTGCAGGGGCTGGGCAATTGCAAAGAGCAGGACAAGGGTGAGTGAGACGAACTCCAGTTCCTAGTATTGCAAGTCCCCATTTTCTGAGACTACGTGACCTACGTGATCTAGACTTTGCAAGGGGCAAGCTGAGTTACAGAGGCAGAAGGAGGAGTTTATGTAAAATTTTAACTTTCCTCTTCGATACCATATTTAAGAATATTTAGATGATGAAATTTGGGGCTTTGGGGGTGATAAGATTTTAGACTTTGAGTTGGTGCTCTAGTGCATTGAGATTTGGGAGGATACTGGAATGAGGGTGAGTGTATTTTGTATATGTGATGATTGTGAATCTTTGGGGGCAAGAGGGCAGACTGTAGCAGGCCAAACAATGATCACATCTTAACCCCTGTAATCTATCACTACATTAGTTTACATGGCAAAAGGGACTTGGTAGATGTGATTAAGTTAAAGACCTTGACATGGGGAGATTATTCTAGATTGTCTGGGTAGGACCCATGTAATCACAATGCATAAGGGGCTCTCCTTATAAGAGGGAAATGGGAGAGTCAGAGTGAGAGAAGGAGATATGATGCCAGAGCAAAGGTCAGAGTGATATCAAGAAATGTGGGGGGCCTCTAGAAGCTAGAAAAGGCATGGAAATGGATTATGCTCCCCTAGAGCAGAATAAATGCAGCAGGAATGCAGCCCTACTGACCTATTTGGATTTCCGATCTCTAGAATTTTAAAATAATACCTTTGTGTTATTGTAAGCCACTAAATGTGTGGTAGTTTGTTACAGCAACAGTAGAAAATTAATACACTAACCCTTTTCCTACACTGAGTTCCACACCATTTGAGCCAACCTGCTCGCCCCCTCTGGAGAAGGCAATGGCACCCCACTCCAGTACTTTGCCTGGAAAATCCCATGGACGGAGGAGCCTGGTAAGCTGCAGTCCATGGGGTCGCTGAGGGTCGGACACGACTGAGCGACTTTACTTTCACTTTTCCCTTTCATGCATTGGAGAAGGAAATGGCAACCCACTCCAGTGTTCTTGCCTGGAGAATCCCAGGGACTGGGGAGCCTGGTGGCTGCCGTCTATGGGGTCACACAGAGTTGGACACGACTGAGGTGACTCAGCAGCAGCAGCAGCTCGCCCTCCCACCTGAGGCCCCTTCCACCTTTCCATTTCTAACTAACCTCTCCCACAGGCTTCCACCAATTGTTCCGTTGGCACTCCTTCACTTTCTCTTGTTTCCTGATTCTTTCCAGATCTGAATCATCCTTTTAAAAAAATATTGATTTGTTTATTTGGCTGCACTGGGTCTTAGTTGTGGCATAGAAACTCTTAGTTACAGCATGTGGATCTAGTTCCCAGACCAGGGATAGAACCCAGGCCCCCCTGCACTGAGAGCGTGGAGGCTTAGCCACTGGACCCCTAGGGAAGTCTGGCACCATCCTTTAACCCGATGGTTCTTAACCCTAACTATATGTTAAAATCACTTGGGTGGGGGTGGGAGGAACAACTTGTATAAAGTACTGAAGCCCCGTATCTGACCAATTGTATCAGATTCTCTGGAGGTGGGGTTCAGATATCAGGTCATTGTTAAAGCTCCCCAGGTGATTCTAAAGTGCATCCATTGTTGAGAATGCCTGCCGACCTATCGTTCTAGAATTGTCAAACATTCACATGCATAGCAATAACCTAGAGAACTCTGAATATGGCTGCCAAGGCTTCAGGGCCAGAGAGTTTGGGTCACTACATCTGATACTCAGATTCTGCTTCTCTAACAAGCTCCCCAGAGGTTCTGATGCAGATAGCATTTGGAACTTTGTGACATTTCTACAGCCTTCTGTCTCCTCCCTCCCCAGAAGATTCAGCTAACTGATAAAATGAATTCCTTAGATCAGTGATTCTCAGTCTTTGAAGAATATCAGGAAGCTTGCTAAAAATACAGTTGCCCAGGTACCAATCCAGTTTTGTTTAACTAGGCTATTGTTAACAAGCTTGGTGGTTCAGATGTGTACTGAAGTCTGAGAATAAATGGCTTAGATGGGTGGTTCTCAAACTTGAGTGTGTGATAGAATCATTTGGAGGTCTTGTTAAAACACAGATTGCTGGAGTTGCTGATTCAATAGGTCTGAGTGGGGTCCAATAATTTTGCACTTCTAACAAGAGCTAAGTCATCTGAAGTTGCTATTTGAAGGACCATACTTGGAGAAGCACTGCTTTAGATGGATGTTTTAAGAAAAGTGTTTATCCCACCCCTTGCCTGTATCCATCCTCCATCCTCATTCTCTCAGCTATGAAGGGGTCCAGCCAGGGGGAGAGAAAGAGTTGAGGTAAGTGCATGAGGGAGTCTTGACTTGACGGGACTGCTAGAGAGGGCTGTCAGAGCAGGACTTCTGGTAAGCTCACCACTGGGGCCTCCTGGCAGAATTCTAATAACTCTCCAAGGCCAAGGATGGTAGCCAAATTACAGTGGGGAATAAAAGTGATCGTATCAATAGCTGTTAACTCCACATACACATCCAGCTCCCCTGAGGCTCAGAAGCTTAGAGTTTCCCTGGCAGAGCCTCTCAGCTCATGATAGTAAGAGATATACAGGTGTGTGTGTGTGCTTAGTCGTGGCTGACCCTTTGCGACCCTATGGACATAGCCTGCCAGGCTCCTCTGTCCGTGGAATCCTCCAGGCAAGAATACTAGAGCGGGCAGCCATTCCCTTCTCCAGGGGATCCTCCTGACCCAAGGATGGATCCCGGGTCTCCTACATTGCAGGCAGATTCTTTACCATCTGAGCCACCAGGGAAGCCAGCAGACGTAGTGAGAAGTAAGAGAAAATCTGAAGTAGGGGTTGACACTTATACTCAAGCTGCTGCTGCTGCTAAGTCGCTTCAGTCGTGTCCAACTCTGTGCAACCCCACAGACGGCAGCCCACCAGGCTCCCCCTGTCCCTGGGATTCTCCAGGCAAGAACACTGGAGTGGGTTGCCATTTCCTTCTTCAATGCTTGAAAGTGAAAAGTGAAATTGAAGTCTCCCAGTCGTGTCCGACTCTTAGTGACTCCATGGACTGCAGCCCACCAGGCCCCTCCGTCCATGGGATTTTCCAGGCAAGAGTACTGGAGTGGGTAACACTCAAGCTAGTTAGGGGGAAAGTCAAGTTGGAGCTAGAGTCCTGTTCACCCATGGTATTGACACCAGCTCTGGAGAGAGAGCTAAAGAGACTACAGAGCAAAGATGCAAAGAGCCAAGGGACAGAAGAAAGTCATTTCCTTTCCTTTATATTAACAGGGAGTGAGAAAGTAAAGGCAATTGGCAGGTCACAGAAAAGGGGGAATGGAGGGATTGGGCTGAAAACGCTATCAATCAGAGTTCTTACAAAATCCACTTCATTTTCACACCCTGAGCACAGAACTTGGTTATGTGCCAAGTGCGTATGATCCTCCCAAACACCAGAAGTCATGCCTCAGCTTTGGGAAGCTGGAAGGCAAAGAGCTAGATCCAGCACCTGCTAATCCCCTTATACACACCACAACCCATCCACCAGTTCACTGACAAGGCATCACAGGACTGTGAGGGTTTAGAGAAGTTCCTTCATTTCAGAACCACAGTCACAGGGTTGAACAGACCTGGGAAGTTTAGGGAACAAGTGTCAACCCCCACACATTTGGGTGCCACTTGCGGTTATGATGATGAGAATTTTTCTGATTGTGTGGACAGTCACAGAGGTCATCAGCAGGTCTAGCTTACCCTGTAGATGCTGAGCCCCAAAATTGCACCAGTAGTAACTCAAGTCTGGTCAACTACCTATTAGATGTGAAAGTGAAGTAGTGAAAATGTTAGTCACTCAGTCGTGCCCAACTCTTCGCAACCCCGTTGGCTATAGCCCACCAGGTTCCTCAGTCCATGAAATTCTCCAGGCAAGAATACTGGAGTGGATAGCCATTCCCTTCTTAGGGGATCTTCCCAACCCAGGGACCGAACCCAGGTCTCCTGCATTGCAGGCAGATTCTTTACCATCTGAACCACCAGGGAAGCCCTACTTACTAGATATGGCTTTAGGGAAATCACTTACAGTGAAACCTCAGTTTCTCACCTGTAAAATTATGCGATATCTTGCTTATCGAAAGGCAGGAGGCTAAATCAAATGATACGTCCTTCTCCTCCTTTCACCTTAGCCAGACTCCAAGTCTACCCTGTGCCCCCCACCCCCAAATCTCCCGTATCTATACCCTCCACTCCCACACCACTGCCATTGCCCTGGTTCAAACACTCTTCAGCTTCTACTTAGCTGACTGTACTAGTCTCTAAGCTGGTTTTCTCTTTCCATAGTCTCATCTAGGCCAAAGAATCTTTTACTCAGTCTTTCACACTGCTACCACATACAGCAAACTTTCTAATGACTCTTCATTACAATGAAGTCCAAAGTCCTTCACGAGGCTGGCAGAGTCCTCTAGGCCCTCAGATTTCAGCTCTTGCCAATCCCTCCACCCAAATTGTCTCTCCAGCGTTGGCCCTATAGCCCATCCAGTTGAATCCAGTTCCTTGAGTGCCCCCTGTGTTCTCCTTCCTCTTTACCTTCCATGCACTGGTTCCTCTACTCAGATTGTCTTTGTCCCTTCCATATTTGCCCTTCAAGATTCGGCTGCAGCCCTCCGTGCCCATCTCTTACATTGTCGTATAGCTGTGCTCTCACTGTGCTCTGCTATTTGCACGTCTGCTCCTTACTTGACTTCTAGCCCACTGAGGCCACAACTAGAGCTTTCATCTCTACACTCAGTACATAGCATAGTGCCAGGCCCATGACCAGCCCTTGACAGACATTTGTTAAATGAATGAGTGAAGAATAAATCAGCAAGTATCTTGAGTCCTTTCCTAGCCCCCAACGCTCATCAACTTGGCCAGAATGCCCTTCTTTTAGAAAACCTTCGAAACTCTTTGGGCTGGTAGCATGTTAAAGTTAATGAGTTATTTTAAACCTTAACTATGTGGTCAGGCAGAACAAGGGCACCGAAAAACAAAAAAATGCCCAAGGTAAAGAGGTATAAGGGTAAGGGTGGGGAGGGCACCAGAGAGAAATTTTACCTCCATTTCCTTTTAAATGAAAATAGTACTGTCTGATATGTACATATAGATTACAGATAACTTTCACATACCTTATCTGTGATGCCTCAATCCAGAAAGGTAGGTTGGATTAGTTATTATTAACTACATTGTACATAATAGGCTTGGAGAAATTTGTTATACCACAGGAAGTGTCTTATGATAAAATATGAAAAAGGCAAAGGACAAGATACAAAATTATGTATAGAATGTGAACATAACTACGTAAAAAAGAAGCAGAGGAAATAAATGGAAAGAAACGCATCAGAATGCATTCATTCAGTAAACATTTGTTAAATGTCTGCCATATTCTAGACATCATGCTTAGTGCTGGGGATACAGTGGTGATCAAAACACACGGTCCCTCGTGGAGGTTACAACTTGGTAGGGAAAAGCAAACGTTGATCAGATACGATACAGCAAAAGTAAAATTGCAACACTGACAAGTGCATCAGAGAGGTGATGCATAGTGTAATGAGATTGTAGACAAAATAGTGGGATCACCTGTGTGTGTGTGTTAGCCACTTAGTCATGTCCCAATCTTTGTGACCCCCTTGGACTGTAGCCTGCCAGGCTCCTCTGTCCATGGAGTTCTTCAGGCAAAAATACTGGAGTGGGTTGCCATTTACTCCTCCAGAGGATCTTCCTGACCCAAGGATTGAATTCATGTCTCCTGCTTTGCAGGAGAATTCTTTACAGTCTGAGCCACCAGGAAAGCCCTGGGATCATCTATAGATAGAGGCAACCCAGGAAAAACTTCCTTGGCAAAGTGATCTCTGAAGCATAGAAAGAACTTAACCAGTCGAAAAAAATCCCAGCCGGAAGGATCATGACGAACAAGGGCCCTGTGGTGTGAGAGGAACTGATGAGTAAGAGAATGGCTGAGTAAGGCAAGCCTGGAAGAGGTTGGTGTCAGGCAGAGCTGGAGAAGAGGTAGAGGCTGGACCGTGCCCAAGCTAGACAGCAGCAGTTATGGGAGTTATTAAGCCCATTTGCATTTTCAAAAGATTTCTTACTTCCAATGAGCAGAATGGATTGGTGGGGGTGTTCAGTTCGGCTCAGTCGCTCAGTTGTGTCTGACTCTTTGCGATCCCGTGGACTGCAGCATGCCAGGCTTCCCTGTCCATCACCAACTCCCAGGGCTTGCTCAAACTCGTGTCCATTGAGTCGGTGATGCCATCCAACCATCTCATCCTCTGTCGTCCCCTTCTCCTCCTGCCTTCAATCTTTCCCAGCATCAGGGTCTTTTCAAATAAGTCAGCTGTTCACATCAGGTGGCCAAAGTACTGGAGCCTGAGCTTCAGCATCAGTCCTTCCAATGAATATTCAGGACTGATTTCCTTTAGGATTGACTGGTTTGATCTCCTTGCAGTCCAAGGGACTTTCAAAAATCTTTCCCAGCAACACAATTCAAAAGCATCGATTCTTCGTCACTCAGCTTTCTTTGTGGTACAACTCTCACATCCATAAATGACTAATGGAAAAACCATAGTTTTGACTAGATGGACCTTTGTTGGTAAAGTACTGTTTCTGCTTTTTAATATGTTATCTAGGTTGGTCATTGGAGAAGGAAATGGCAACCCACTCCAGTGTTCTTGCCTGGAGAATCCCAGGGATGGGGGAGCCTGGTGGGCTGCCATCTATGGGGTTGCACAGAGTCAGACACGACTGAAGGGACTTAGCAGCAGCAGGTTGGTCATAGCTTTTCTTGCAGGGAACAAGCATCTTTTAATTCCATGGCTACAGTCACCATCTACAGTGATTTTGTAGCCCAAGAAAATAAAGTCTGCCACAGTTTCCATTGTTTCCCCATCTATTTACCGTGAAGTGATGGGACCAGACGCCATGATCTTCATTTTTTGAATGCTGAGTTTTAAGTCAGCTTTTTCACTCTCCTCTTTCACATTCATTAAAAGGCTCTTTAGTTCTTCTTTGCTTTCTGCCATAAGGGTGGTGTCCTCTGCATATTGGATGTTATTGATATTTTTCCCGGCAGTCTTGATTCCAGCTTGTGCTTCATCCAGCCAGGCATTTCACATGATGTACTCTGCACATAAGTTAAATAAGAAAGGTGACAATATACAGCCTTGACGTACTCCTCTTCCAATTTGGACCCAGTCCATTGTTCCATGTCGGGTTCTAACTGTTGCTTCTTGACCTGCATACAGATTTCTCAGGAGGCAGGTCAGGTGGTCTGGTATTCCCATCTCTTTAAGAATTTTCCACAGTTTATTGTGATCCACACAGTCAAAGATTTTAGCATAGTCAATGATGCAGAAGTAGATGTTTTTCTGGAATTCTCTTGCTTTTTCAATGATCCAGTAGATGTTGGCACTTTGATCTCTGGTTCCTCTGCCTTTTCTAAATTCAGCTTGAACATCTGGAAGTTCATGGTTCGTGTACTGTTGAAGCCTCGCTTGGAGAATTTTGAGCGTTACTTTGCTAGTGTGTGAGATGAGGGCAGTTGTGCAGTAGTGTGGTAGTGGTGGGAGTGTGGAGCGAGTGAAAGAAGTAATAGAGTCAATGAGTCAAATTGACTCTAGAGTCAAAGCTAGAAGTCAATAGCTTCCCAACCTGGGGAGGCCATTTGGGAAGTTATTGTGGTGGTCTAAGCAGGAGTGGATGGTGGCAGGGGCTCAAGTAATGGTGGTAGTGAAAGTGGAGAGACATGGATGACCTCAAGCACTATGAGACAAAATGCCAGAATTTGGAGATGGATGGGATGAAGAGGGTGAAAGGAGAGATGCATTGAGATGACTCTTAGCTTTCTGGATGTGAATAGAGGTGGTGCCATCACCTGAGACAGAGAGTAATAGAAGTCGATCAGGTTGGGGCCTGAAGACAGGGCTGATTTGGGACAGGCTGAGTTTGAAGTGCCCTGTATGTGAAAGCCGAAAGGAGTGTCAAGTAGACAATAAAAACTAAGGGTTTGTAGCTCAGAGGAGATGTCTGGCTGGAGATAAGCATCTGTAAGTCAACTGTTGATTGATGGTAATTTACACATGAGTGTGAATAAGACTGTGTGGGAGTAAGTTCAGGGTGGGAAGAGGAACTGGTCTTAGGTCTGGTCTTGGGGAGCCCAATATTCAGGGCCAAGTGGAGGAGGTTGAGATGGCAAACCATTAAGATGAAATGTCCAGAGTAGGCAAACTCATAGAGACAGAAAGTAGATTAGCAGCTGAGGGAACTGGGAAGAAAAAGGGAGTGATTGCTAACAGGTATGGGATTTCTTTTTTTTATTATAGTTGATTTGTGATGTTGTGTTAGTTTCAGTTGTACATATATTCATTCTTTTTCAGATTCTTTTCTCATATAGGTTATCACAGAACACCGAGTAGAATTCCCTGTGCTATACAGTAGGTCCCCGTTGGTTATTTTTCATATATAGTAGAGTGTGTATGTTAATCCCAGGTTCTTGATTTATCCCTCTTCCCTGGTATGGGGTTTCTTTTTGAGGTAATGAACATGTTCTAAAATTGATGGTGATGGTATTTGCACAACTCTGTGAATATACTAAAAATCATTGAGTTGTACACTTTAAATGGGTGAATTGTATGGCATGTGAATTAGTATATCCCAATAATACTATTGTTTAAAGTACAGCTCAGCAAACTCCTCTCACTGTGATTCAAAGGGCAGGCTCAAGTGTCTGCAGCTGGGGAAGAAGGTGGGCAAGTTGGGGTGAGGGTGGAAGCAGGGGTGTGGTTGTTGTGGGAGGGTGGCTTGGGAAAGGCAGAGCATGAGTGGAAATCAAGTCAGGCCCTGATAATGCAATGGGCCACAGACTATTTCAGAAGGTGGGGTTCTGGTGAAAGCAAAAACCACTTCAATGAAATCAGATTTCAACCAAAAAGGCTGAGGTTCACTTGAGAAGGGTGAAGTGTTATTTTGCAACTGGTGGTTGAATGTGATCTGGTCACTTGGCCTGGGAGTCTTTTAAGAGAGAAGAATTATAATCTAGGCCAGGGTTGAAATTCTGACACACCTAGCCTCCCCAAAGCCAGCATCCCTGAAGTAGGGAGCTTGAAAAGAGGGCTGCTAACCTTCCCTCAGGTGGGGCCCTGCTGAGAAGTCATATGTCATAGTGCTGGGCCTGTGTGCTCTGGAGCCAGCTGCCTGGGTCAGAAGCCTGGCTCCACAACTTACCAGCCACACTGCCTTGGGCAAGTCACCCAATCTCTCTGTGCCTCCATTTTCTCTACTGTTATATGGGGCTAAGGATGGCACCTTCCCCCATCAATAGGATAGTTACAAGGATTAAACCAGATCCTTGGGGAAGGATCTTTAGCACAAGGTCCAGAACATGGGGACACTAGAAAAAGGTATTCCCTAAAGTGAGTGTCAGGGTCATATCTGGAGCCACAAAACTGGTTGCTGGAGAAGTGGCTGATCCTTGCTAACCCCGAGTGAAGTCTGTGACAGGGAAGAGACAGCAGCTGGCTGGGGGTCAGTCAGGTGGCTGGGAAATGGTCTGAAGATTGTTAGCAGTGCATTGCTCAACTTGCCAGTGGGGTTTATACTTCCTGTTTTCAGTGTCTGGAGCCCTGATGCTGGTGCTGCTCGTGTTGGAACACGATCTTTCTTAGCCCCTGGGTGAGAATGCAGAGGCTGAGAAGCAACTCAGTGTGGGCTGGGCTCCTTCACACTGTGCCTTTCTCTCCTAGCAGATTTCAGCCTCCACAAAACACACGTATTCAGTCCTGGTGTGGAAGAGGGGGCGGCGGTTCCTAATTCAATTCTATAAGAATGTACTGAGTTTTATGATAGTAGGCACTGTTTTATGAGCCTTTACCAGGTGCCAGGGTTTTGGCTAAGAGATTTTGAGTGCATGAATCCTTATAACAATCCTGGGAGGTAGATACTTCTTTTATACCAATGAAGAAGTTCAGCTCAGTTCAGTCACTCAGTTGTGTCCGACTCTTTGCAACCCCATGGACTGCAGCATGCCAGACTTTCCTGTCTATCACCAAGTCTCAGAGCTTGCTCAAACTCATATCCATTGAGTCGGTGATGCCATCCAACCATCTCATCCTCTGTTGTCCCCTTCTCCTGCTTTCAATCTTTCCCAGCATCAGGGTCTTTTCAAATGAGTCAGCTCTTCGCATCAAGTGGCCTAAGTATTGGAGTTTCAGCTTTAGCATCAGTCCTTCCAATTAATATTCAGGACTGATTTCCTTTAGGATTGACTGGTTTGATCTCCTTGCAGTCCAAGGGACTCTCAAGAGTCTTCTCCAACACCACAATTCAAAAGCATCAATTCTTCGGTGCTCAGCTTTCTTTATAGTCCAACTCTCACATCCGTACATGACTATTGGAAAAACCATAGTTTTGACTAGATAGACCTTTGTTGGCAAAGTAATGTCTGTTTTTAAATATGCTTTATAGGTTTGTCATAGCTTTTCTTCCAAGGAGTAAGCATCTTTTAATTTCATGGTTACAGTCACCATCTGCAGTGATTTTGTAGCCCCAAACAATATAGTCTCTCACTGTTTCCATTGTTTCCCCATCTATTTGCCATTAAGTGATGGGACCAGATGCCATGATCTTCGTTTTTTGAATGTTGAGTTTTAAGTCAACTTTTTCACTCTCCTCTTTCACATTCATCAAAAAGCTCTTTAGTTCTTCTTTACTTTCTGCCATAAGGGTGGTGTCATCTGCATATCAGATGTTACTGATATTTCTCCTGGCAATCTTGATTCCAGCTTGTGCTTCATTCAGCCCGGCATTTCACATGATATACTCTGCATATAAGTTAAGTAAGTAGGGTGACAATATACAGCCTTGATGTACTCCTTTCCCCATTTGGACCCAGTCCATTGTTCCATGTCGGGTTCTAACTGTTGCTTCCTGACCTGCATACAGATTTCTCAGGAGGCAGGTAAGATAGTCTGGTATTTCCATGTCTTTAAGAATTTTTCACAGTTTGTTGTGAACCAATCAGGAAACTGAGGCACAAAAGGTTAAGAGTTGTTCCCAAGTCATACAGGAATTTAGTCTGGGCCACCTGACTCCAAAATCCATGCTCTGAACCACTGCATCATACTGAATGAAACAAGCTAGATTATGGGGATTAAAAACTGAATGCTCTGGGTCCTTGCCTTCCAGGGGTCCATGGTCTGGAGATTCTCTGAACAGGAAGGCTAGGAGACCTTGTACCTTCAAACCCTACTCAGAAATCTAACTGTTCATGCAGAGAATGAACAGAATATCCTGACCACATCTTGAATTTACTGAGTCCTTCACATAATCAGGCCAGTTGTCCCCAACAGATCTGAATCAGGGATGCATATCAGAAACACCTGGGGAATTTATCTAAACTCACGAGCCCTGGCACCAGTCCTGACCTGAATCACAGCCTCTGTGGGTGGAGCATAGACTATCTACCTATTTTTAAAGTTCTCAGGTGACTTAGTAAAGAAACACTGCCAAAATTCACTAACATAGCTTGGAAATTTCAGTATTTTGGCATCCAGCTATAACTCCTGGCTTGCCTTCTACATCCAATCTTTAAGAAGTTGATGTTTGGTTCAAAATACATGTACACATACATTAGGATATCACTCAGCTTTAGATTCTGAACTTCCCGATACTGGGGATAGGAAAGGCTGGTCATGAACTTCATTAACACACCAGGGAAACTCAGCACCATCCTCATACACAAATTATGGGAAATTACGTTTTCTGTTTCCTGAATGCCACCAACTCAAGCTGGGCTGGGTTTTGGATCAGCAGCTTGTGCATGTCTCCCGCTTTGGTGAATTCAGCCCAAGGATTGTTGGGGATAGAATGAAGAGAATATGGTGAGACTAATCCTAAAGACCCTGGAGCAGGGCATGGCAACCCACTCTGGTATTCTTGCCTGGAGAATTCCATGGACATAGGAGCCTGGCTGGCTACAGTCCATGGGGTCTCAAAGAGTTGGACACAACTGAGGCGACGTAGCACACACGCAGTCCTAAAGAGGATCACCGTGTAAAGTTGAATACGATGTGCACTGCCCAAAGGCATCAGGCTCAGGAGGGGAACTGAGAGTTGACAAAGCCTGCACACCATTTATCACGTCGTGGACTTCTGGCTTGGGGCACCTTTTTTTTTTTTGGCCACACCACCAGATGTGGGACCTTTGTTCCCCAGGGATCAAACCTGCGCTTCCTACATTGGAAGGTAGAGTCTTAACCACTGGACCGCCAGAGAAGTCCCTGGGGCACCTTTTTGTACCTTATGTGCTATGGAGGATCTGCTCTACAACTCTCCTAGATTCTGCTTCCCGAAGGCCCATTAGGTCCAAGATATAGCCCCATGGAAAACCCTGGGATGCATTCCACCATCGTCATCTTCTACTTTTTATGCTCCCAACTCCCTCCCATACAACCACCAGGAAAGAGCCGAAATCTTCAGAAAAATCACATTTGATTGATCATATTTATTCAAAATTACAAAAATAGATATAAATAAAAATACCAGAATATAATCATTAAATATTCAGTGTACAGGAGTGGTCCTTGCCTCACTCAGTGAGGATTGGATGAACTCAGCTAGAAGGTCGGAAGGGATAACTGGCCAAGAAAACATCTATGTGAAACTGAAACTGCAAATTTAGTGCTTCTCACAGTCTGTCCCAAAATGATACATTTATACACATCATCATTTGGGAGGCCCAAGAGGCCCCAGGAGTGACCCATGACTTCTCCAAACAGGCTATTCTGTATGACGTCACATCCAGATAATTTGGGGAAGTATCTAGTCTTGCAGTCAGACACAGAACACCAGCTCTTACACTGACACAGCTTGCGCACAAGTGTGCAAACATACGCACGCATATATTACGTTTCCTGATACATCCATGGAATGTCAGAGCCCTTCCCTCAAGTTATTAGTGTCTCTACTCTCCAAACCATTGTTCTTTCATTGGTTGAGCTCTCTCAAGAGACCTCAGTTGTGTTATACTTCCTAATTGGGAAATTATTCATTTCCCAACAGTGGGCCTCATGAATGGCCCACTGCCAGGGAGCTGGGTCTCCTTCCACCTATGCACAGGAGATGCCATTTTTAACTCCAGGAAGCTTTAGTCCAGAAATGGACAATACCATCCCGGTTCAGGACCACCCTTCCATCCTGATCAGGAAGGATCTGGGCGTCCAGCACCCAGACTATATCTACTCATTAAGTAGACTTAGTGAGGCTAAGTCTACTGTCATTCACCCTGGGGGTACCACAAGCAAAACCACCTCTGCAGAGTCCATCTTCCTCAGTTTCTTCCTTACATATAGCTGTGCAGCTGGCCCTACTGCAAAAATGACGGTCAGCATGGGAGTGGGTGGTGCTTTCCTTGGTTCTCTGGGGTCCTTCAGAGGACAAGGTCAATCTCTCCCCTGGTGTGAGTGTAGATCCAGGGCAGGAATTTTGAGACCCTTGTGTAGACTCCTGGCTTGTACTTCATGGCACAGTCACGGCCCCAGCTTACAATCCCAGTCAGGGTCAGGCGGCCTTGGATGGTACAGACCAGCGGGCCCCCTGAGTCTCCCTGTTAAGCCAAAGACACAAAAGGTGAATCCTAGGAGAAGTGAGAAGGGGGCCAGTCATGCCAAAGAGAGAAAAGAGAGTTTCCTAGAGTCAAAGTCCTTAGTGACTCCCCATTTCCTACCACATCAAATTTAAAAATCCTCTGCTTGCCTTTCAAAGTCCTGTTATCTACAATTCCATCTACATTTTCAGACCCTATACTTCTTCTTCCCATCCCAAGATATGCTGTGGTCATTCTCATTTTTATATCTTGCAAACTCAAAGGCTCTCTAGACTTCCCTCTGCCTCCCTACGCATAAGAGTCACATTCTTTCTCGCTAAAGTGCCCCCTGCCATGGCCATGGCCATCTAGCTGGTGCTCACCTCCTTCTAAAACAGCTGATCAACGATAATTCACACGACACTCTGAGCACTGCATTGTACGATTTTCTAATGTTTTCTCTTTCTTATGGTCTTAGTCCCTGCCCCTTTCTGAGTCTGAAGTGCCTAGCACAGAGCCAGGCTCTTGACAAATGTTTGGAGCCCCGGTCCTGGTCCTGGCTTCTTGGGACTTTGACTGGAGAGAGACTCCCCAGAGTAGATAGGAAAAAGCCCAGAAGCCCTGGGAGAGCAGGGTGATGGAGAAAGATGCTTGGAACTCTCACCTGGCAGGAATCTGTTTCCCACTGTGGGTCAGCCGCACATAGCATTTTGTCAGTGACTTCAGCGCCATAGTAGTGGGGCTGCTGACACACCTCATGGGAAACCAGATTCACAAAAGTCATTTTCAGCTCATCTGAGTAGCGATAGTCAGCTGGATGGAGGAAACAGGGAGGAATTTATGTTAAGATGTGTCTGTCCAGTCTGCACACTGGGGCTCTGTCAGGGAGGGGACCAAAAAGTGTCCTTACCAGGGAAAGCCCTTATTTTTTTCCCACCCAAAATCTAGGTCTTTACCCCACCTGTAGTCCCTCACCCATTTAAATTTATGGCTCATCAGTTCCTAAATAATGCTCCCCACTCCATCCCTAGACCCATCTGCTGCTTCCACCGTGCTCCCATCTCTTTCTCCATAGTCCTCCCTTGATCAAGCTGAGCTCACTTCCAGGCTACAACACTTTCTCCAGGACCCTCTCAGCCAGACACAAATGTCACTTACAGGGATTCTGTTTTCCGAAGCCAGTGATCTCACACCTTGTGCCAGAATGAGCATCTCCATACAGTGGGGGCAGGCAGATGGTCTGTATGGACCGGGAGGGCTGTGCACACTGGCCTCTGCTGGTACGGATCTTCAGCAAGGCTAGGGGAGCAGGAAGGAGGCAGAGGAGAAAGATCACCACCTTGTCAGGGGGTTACCATCACTCCCCTCCAAACCCTGAGGCTGTCTGTTCCTGCATCAGTTAAGGTCAGAGGGCATCCTGGGAGGTCTGGTGGTAGCCTGTCACCTAAAACAAGCCTATTCTGTTCCATGCTTCAAGGGTTTTGTTCCAGTTGCTGACAGAGGCTTAGACAGCCAGGGCTACTGCATACAGCTGTATGGATTTTTTCCTGCAGAAAGCCCTGACAGAGGTAGTTGGGCTGAAACCAGCCCCAGTACCCTCTCCAAGTTCTATATCCTGGGACAGACAGAGGCTCCATCCCGCAACGGAAAGGGCGTCCCAGTCCAAGCTATTGCCACCCAGCGGAGGCTCCCTGCTTGGAAATTCAGGGACTCTATAGAGGAGCACCAGGCCTCTCGTGTTTTTCACTCTGAACCCTTCCCTACCACTCCCTTTAAAGCAGGGTCTTCAAGTTCCCCTACAACCCCAACTTCCCACTCAGGTCTCTCCAGATCCCCTTCCTGCCAGCTATCATCACTGAGCAGATGAGGGTTTTCCACTCACCAATATCATTGTGGTGAGCAAGGCTCTCCGCACTATAGTCCTCATGCAAGATGAGCTTTTCCACCTCAAACTGCATCTCCCCACGTGTGTCGGAGTTAAGCCATGACTGACCCAAGTAGACAATGTAGTTCTCCTTCTTTGGGTGATCACTGTGGGGAGATCAGTCAGACAATCTGATCCTGTGAGAGCCTGTCACTCTCCCCTCCCCACCACAATGACCTGAGAGCATCACCTCTCCCCAAGGCCATGGGCCATGTAGAGAGAGGCTGAGGGATCAGAAATAAGGGGAATCTTTTGCTGGGAAGGAGGAAGGGATTCCTTTGGGCAGAAGGGTCAGGGCCAAGAAAGAAGGAACATACGTGAAGCAGTGTGTGGCGCTGACCACCCAGCAGGGACTGATGAGGCTGCCACCACACAAGTAGGTGATGGAGCCTCCTCGATGCCTCCTGTAGATGGCTGCAAACCAAGGCTGGTTCTCGGCGTTGGTGACCTGTCCCCCAACAATCTTAAAGCGAGGCCTCAGAGCCTTCTGGCCACATTGGAACTCTGCTTTCTCCCTAGGAGAGGAGGGACTTTTTCCTGGAGAAGAAAGAAAGGGATGTCTTGGGCAGGGAGGTAGGATAAAGTGTTTTGCTCCTGGTCCTCTGACCACCCAGTTTTCAGGGCCAGGCAGGCCTCCCTCCTCATCCCTCCTGTGATGCAATAAGGGAACGTAGGAGTTTGTCACCTTCCACCCCACCATCATAAACAGGCCACTGACACTTACCAACAGAGCAGTCCTGCACCATGCAGAACTGGACAAACTGCTTTAGGCCAATTTGCACGTAGCACCAGGGCCTTCTCTGATTGTCTGGGTTCCTGGCAACATAGAGGGGAGGAGGGTGTCATTCCAAGCCAAATTGCCTTTTCTGTATCTTTCCCTTCAGAGAAGACTTAACCAATGGCCTTGATTTCTCATACTATGGCCAGCACTTGGCAAACAGGATAGTAACAGGGGTTTCTGTGAGGCCATGAGGAAGGTCCTTGTTACCCCCACTTACCACTTACCTGCAATAATTGTGTTTCCCCAGGCCCAGCTGAATGGCATCAGATCTGTGGGCATGGTACATTTTCAGAAGGACGGTGGGAGAGTCCCAGGCCAGGCAGGGCCGGCCACTGAGGTCTCTGTTGGCCTTCCCTCGGTAAGAGTGACCATTTCCCTGATAGCAGGTTTTCGATGTATCTGTGGAAGAATGTGGGGATGAGAAAAATATTAGAGAAGGAAGTTCAGACAGGCATTTTAGAGAACTTGCCAGGCCTCAGATGATTTCAGTGAGGTAGAAGGTCCTAGAAAGAGTCTCTTTCCACCCCCATCTTACATTTGTGCAGCCCCAGCCTCATAAGCTGAGAAGGCAATGGCACCCCACTCCAGTACTCTTGCCTGGAAACTCCCATGGACGGAGGAGCCTGGTGGACTGCTGTCCATGGGGTCGATAAGAGTCGGACACGACTGAGCGACTTCACTTTCACTTTTCACTTTCATGCATTTGAGGAGGAAATGGCAACCCACTCCAGTGTTCTTGCCTGGAGAATCCCAGGGATGGGGGAGCCTGGTGGGCTGCTGTCTATGGGGTCGCACAGAGTCGGACACAACTGAAGCAACTTAGCAACAGCAGCAGCAGCTTCATGAGGCAGTGTGTGTTCACTGTACATCACATGGGGGTGAAGATGCCCTCCACTCCACCTCCTAACTCCTGCCTGCTCTTGCATCCTACCCATGTCTCCCTGTCCCCAAATCACTGGTACCCCTGTCCCCTCCCAGTTAGAGTCAGGACCCCCATACCTATCTCACAGTGTTCCCCTTGGAATTTCTTTGGGCAACTGCATCGCTGAATGTTGGAGAAGTACTTGTAGGTTACACATTTTCCTCCGTTCAGACAGCCACAGTTCGCTGGAAAACACAAAGGTTGGAGGGTAAGCAAGGAGCGTGGGAGTAGGCCAGGGGAGAACCAGCCTTGAAGCAAGAACAGGGAGGGGCTGCCCCCTGAGGCTTTTCCAAGATATCTACGCTCAAGCGGTAGATACTCACATTCACCAGACTCTTTATGAACTTCATTGCTGCCCTGGAAGAGAAGGGGAGTGGAGAGAGAAAGTTCATCAAAGGTTCCATGCTCCTGAGACCCCAGAGTGAAGATGAACTGGCTCCAATCCCAAAACTCACCCTCCCTCCAGTTGCCTCTCTCCTCACCCTGTTCATGTCTAACTAGATCTCATATGGAAGATCATAGGTTTCCAGCAGGGAGAAATGAACTGACTCAAATAAGCTTCACAAATCAGGTGCCAGCAGGTTGGGGCAGTCCCTGCAGCTTCTTCTTCCCTTGCCAGCAAGTGCAAGCTCCCCAGTTCTCAAGGCCCCAATGCCACACCTGTCCTTTTTCCCTGTTTGGCTCTACTGCTGATTAATTTTGGAGGACTCGGGCTGCCTATGCAGCCCCTTCCTTCCCCTGCGCTGTTCCGGGGTCTTGCAAGCCGCCTCCCGCCACCTAGAGTCAAAGCAGGGAAGCCACTCACATCAGAGTCGCTCACGACCAGGGCACAGACGAGCAGGCATGCCAGCAGGACCCTCATGGTGGCAAGGCTGGGGCTCTAAACAGAAGCTCTGCATGGGAAGGAGAAGTCAGGGGAAGAAGCGGAGGAGCGCGAAGGCGGACGGGGTGGATTACTGCAGTTCAGGGCTGGAGCCCCTAGGTTCCCTGCGGGACGAGCCCGCGGTGACCTGGCTCCCCGGGCCTGGCCCGTCTCCCCTCTCTGGAGGTTCAGGGGGTCGTAGCACAGCCTGGACCCGCCGCTGTAGGGGTATACATAGGCACGGGGTGCGGTGACTCAGCGCGCAGACGCAGCCGAGCAGGGGCAGACTGTAAGGGGAAGTAAAGCCGGCAGGATCGGGGTCCCCCGCCTCCACTCTGCGCTCTCAGGGAGGCTCCCACTCACCCGCCGCTACGGC
>NW_011494881.1:7805792-7815924 GCF_000754665.1 Bison bison bison | reverse complement strand
CCCCCGCGGCTACGGCCAGAGGGGCGCAGGACCAGGACTGTGGGGACTTGTAGGCACTCTGATGCTCCGCCGGGGTCTAGGGCTCCAATCTCTGCGCTGTGCTGCCAGCCGGCACTGCAGGCTCTATATTAGGACTCGCCCCAGTTCTAGCCCCGCCCCAGCCCGGGATCGCCCGGTCCGCTCCCTTCCCTCCCCTCCCCTAAGGGCGCGCCGCCACTTGGACCCTGCAGGCTTCCACAACCGAAACCGTGAGGGGCAGCGCGGTCCCCAGGGGAGGGGACGAACCAGGTCTGAACCTAGACATGGAGAGGTAACTAAATTCACCGCCCCCTCCTTCCATTCACCTGGCCTGGGCCCGCCGGGTGCAGCACCCTCCACCTCCCGACTTGCCAAAAGGAGAGGCGCTAGGGAGACTCCCCTCCAGTAAACCAGCTCTTCTCCACCCTCGGCCTCCAACTGCCTAGGACAGCGATTCGGACCCCTGGGCTTAGGGGCATAGCCCGCAGCTCATACAGCTGTGAAGTCTTTCTCAATGTGAAAATGCACGCTCGCTGGAAACACCAAAAAAAGCCAAAAACCCTGCTTATTGGAGCTGCCCCTGTAGTATGCCGGCTTCTCCAAAATCAACACAACCAGTGGATAAGACAAGCTGAGTTTATTGCTTACTGCAGTAAGGCAGTTTGGTCGTGTCAAGGGGTGGGGGAGGGCGTCGGATTTTATTGAGAATTTGTAGATTGGTTGGGCTTCCCTTGCGGCTCAGCTGGTAAAGAATCCGCCTGCAATGCGGGAGACCCGGGTTCGATCCCTGAGTTGGGAAGATCCCTGGAGAAGGGAAAGGTTATCCACTCCAGTATTCTGGCCTGGAGAATTCCGTGGACTAGTCCACGGGTCGCAAAGAGTCGGACACGACTGAGCGACTTTCACTTTTGCAGTTTGATTTAAGGGAGGTCTTTGAAAGTGAGGGCTTGATAAGGACTGGATAAGAATCCTGCTATGATTCTGTAGGATTGTGAGAACAGGGCTTCCCAGGTGGCATGAGTGGCATAAAACCTATCTGCCAATGCAGGAGACATAAGAGACTTGGATTGGATCCCCCGAGGGCATGGCAACCCTCTCCAGTATTCTTGCCTGGAGAATCTCCCTAGAGAGGACACAGGAAGGCTAGAGTCCATAAAGTTCCAAAGAGACACGATTGAGGCGATTTTACACTCACCCACGTGAGAATAAAGTCTCAGGGCACAAACTGTCGATGCTTTCTATTGAAGTTTTGATGTGTCTTCCAGGAAGTTCCTCTAATGAACCATCCATAGTATTGTCACTTAATAAAGACAGTGGAAGAATAAAGCCTTCTTAATGTAGAAACTTGTTTTAACCTCTGAGGAAAGGAATTGGGAAATTGGAGGACACGAATAGGAAGATTTATTTTTCACTATATGGCCTTTTGCACTGTTAAATTTTTGAAAATATCCTTGTGTATCACCCATTCCAAAAAGATAATTACAGTTTTAAATGCATGTTTATTAAGTATTCTATATCATAAAACCTGGTTTCTAGTAAGGTAAAATAATTGCTCATCAAGTAAGATTGGTCTTCAGAAAGACCATGTGTAAAGAACTCTACTTATACTTCCTGCCTGAGGGCAAGTGCCCAGTTGTGTACACACACACAAGTCCATGCATGTACACCTGTCTCTCAGGCAGAGCTGAAGAACCACAGTAGGGACTCTGAAGTTCAGTCACCCCCATCCCTTTCCCCCTAGTGTTGGGAACCAGGGCTTGGAGTCACCTGAATCCACCCTGTCACCTCAGTGGAAGGGGAGAAGGCTGAATCCTCCCAAGGCTTAGGAGAAGGGACCCACGGGGAGGCCCAAAGAGGCATAAGGCTTGGTCCCTCTCCCTGCCTAGTGTTAAAGGCTCAGTCATGTCTGACTCTTTGCCACCCCATGGACTGTAGCCTCTGTCCATGGGATTTCCCAGGCAAAAATATTGGAGTGGATAGCCATTCCCTTCTCCAGGGGATCTCCCCAACCCAGGGATTGAACCTGGGTCTCCCGTATTGCGGGCAGATTCTTTACCGTCTGGGCCACCAGAGGCCTACAGCATCTTGCTGCCTGGCAAACCTGGACCCTGGGTCTGGGTTCACCTGAGACGGGTAGGAGAGAATACCAGGAGAGCAGGAAGAAGGGAAGCCTCTTTGCTCTACTCCAGCCAGAGGTCTCAGGATTCCAGCCTCTGCCTGGGGAAAGTACAAGCTCACTATCCAGCTTGTGAGGCCGGTGACCCATCGTCCTCTGGAGGGATTCTCTGTGCCCAGCTCTGAGCTGCCAGCCTCACGTACTGAGTCAGAATGCTAGAGGCCTCCGAACCAGTTTTGCTACTTCCTCTAGAAGATCGTGGTATGCTTTGTTTGGAGTTAGAACCCACTAATTGTAAATAAACGTGATCAAAATGTAAACAGAGATGTTGCAGCCTGAGGACTTACCCCGAAACTTGTAGGTTAGTTATCAGGAAATTCCCAGCTGACTCTTGTGATTCACAGCACTCTCCCGGCAGCTCTCATGACTTCAGATTACTTGGCTGGAGGCTGTCATGCTGATTCTGAGAGCAGGATGACCTCATTTCCTCCCGGACAAAGAGACTTGGAGACCGTTATGCACCATGACACTCCTCTTCCCCCTCCTTCCTGTTGTGGCCTCTTCACCTGGTTGAACAATCCTAGAGCTTCTGTGAAGATAGAATTTCTTTTCCACTCTGTGACCTTTGGGTGCTCTCTGAAATCTGTGTTCATCTTTTGGTGCACAGTCATCTTTTAATTCTTTTAGGGCAGACACTACATCTTAAGTATCTTTCTCTCCCTCAGCACCTGATGCACCTTGGTGCTTTATTATGAAGGAATCCATGAACAAGTGAGAACAAAGCATTCTGGGGCGCCCTAGAAGTTTCCCTCCTCCTTTTTGTCTTTTCTTTTTTGCCTTGCCATAAAAAAATAGTACTGACATAATTTCTGTCTTTTGCTAAAAAGCACCTTGATACAAACCATTCCTCTTTAAACTCAGAGCTGCCTTACATAGTTGGGAATTGTTTTTCCCATTCTGTAAATGAGGAAAATGAGGTGGAGAGAAGAGACATAACTGATAAGTGGGAAAGCAAGCACTAGAATCCAGATTTTCTCATCCTTGGTCCTGTGCTCTATACCTCACTGCCTCCAAAGAGAAGGATTCAGAACAGAAGACTCTGAAGAGAAGGATCAGATGTAAGATGTTCCTGCTTAGGGGAGCCCTCTTGCTGGCTTTGGAGACCTCCTTCTGGAAACACACCTTGGACCATGGACTTTGAGCTCCCGGGAGGCCCCGGCTATATTATGAGTTAGTCTCTTGCCTGAATTCCTGAAACTAACTTAGTGGTCTAGGGTATCTGAGGTTTCTATCAAGTGTGAGAAAATAAGGAACTGAATATATGTGGTTTCATTCTGTTCCTGACTCTCAGAATAAACCCACCAACCTCCTGCTTCCACATCTCAGCAGTCCAGACCCCTCAAGTTAGATGTGGCAAAAGAGACTAATGGAGAGGCGCTGTTTCCTGGAGAGACTCATAAAAAAGCAGGCGGAGGCCAAATGTGCAAGGAGGACCCGGATGCCGAACTTGGCCCTGAGACTGTGTCTAGGAAGCTGGCCCACTGAAGGGCTATTTTCTGACTAGCAGGACCCAAAGGGAAGTTCATGTAGAGTCACAGGATGTTTTCCTGGGATGCTATACCAAGAATATTCAACTTGGTACTGTGTATAAAGTACAGTGTCTAGCCACAGGTCAGCCACGTCCAAGTCGAATGACCTCAGGCAAGACAGTTAATTCTTTGGGTCTCAGTTGACCACGTACAAAAAGAGGCAACGCCTGCCCTGCCTGTGCCTCACTTTGAATGAGGTCATAGTCGTGTGTGAAATCATTTGTTCATTCCTTTATTAAATCACTCAGTATTTATCATGGGCCTTGTGTGCGTCAGGTATGGTTCTAGATGCTAGAGATTCATGGATGAAATTTGTAAACTATAATTCCTACCTCAAATGCTTGTCTTGCCTTCCTGTCTATGACTGTCCTGGCTCAGAAGTCCAGGCTATTCCTGGGACTTCATCCCAGGCTTCCAGTCAAGTGGCAATGCTATGTCCTTAGCCAACAGTTCCCAGCAACCGGCCAGCTGTGTGCGCTGCTCACCCCCACAGCGCTGACTCCCACTCTCTCCTTCTCCTCTTTAGTTGTCCGTGACCTGAAACTCTTCTTTCTTTCACACTCGTGGGACAGACAGATTCCTCTGCAGTTCTGGGAAGGAGGTACTGAATGCTGGTCGCATAATTTCCTTGGGTCTGAAGACATGTTGGGTCTCTCTGCATGTTTAATGCTAAGGGGGAAGATACTGTTTCACAGTAGGCATTGGAAGCCACGTCTGAGGCCTGTAACATGATAGGGGAGGTGCTGGAGCTGCTAGGCCCCCAGTGGCCTGTGGAAAGAGTAGGGCGGGGGAAACCACATACTTGCTTCCTTACTCATGGAAAGCAAAAAGCCCAAGGGCTATACCCTGAGGTTATAGTCTTTCCTCAGTGAACAAAGGGGCCAAGTTGGACCCTCCAGCTTCATCTTACGATCCCTACCCATTCTCATCATTTCTGCCTCATCATGTCTGGTCCAATTTCTAGCCCCACCCAAGCCAGGAAGCTCAGACCTCTGAGTTAATTATTTTGAGCCTTGGCCAGATTTTCCTTTGTCCCTAATCTAAATCTGGTTACTTCCTAAATCAGGAACTTATTACTTCAAAGAGTGTTGGTAATGGCTTTCCAGACCTTCTGGATTCTGAGGCCACCTACCAGAAACAAAGCTAGGCCCTGGTCCTAGGACTTCTGCTTGGAGCCCAGAACACGTTATTGGATGGCAATAGCTTCTTAGCTGGAAGCTAAAAGGGATTCCAGGAACAAAAGACTAGAATGGGAAACCAAAAACTGATGGGTTTGCTAAAAACTGCCAAGAAGTCAAGGCCGTTAAAGGAAGTATGTTCAACTAGGAGCTAGCATACTCAAAAATATTGTTCAGAAGAAAACCAACATAACATCCACAGCCTATATGAGGTATAATTTCATGGGTTTAGGACTCTCGCACGCTGCATCCTATAACTCTGCCTTTAACACAAATGCAGCACTTCCCTTTCCATTACACAGAGAGGAAAGTAGAGGGCTGAAGAAGGGAAGTGAATCATCTGAGTTCATTCACTGAAAATGAGATTCAGAATTCACCAATTTTGAGGAACCTCGTGACACATTTCCTCCCCCGCTCCCCCTCCTATTCTGAATCTGCTCTCCTCCCTTCCTGACCACCCTCAATCCCTACCCTCAGTCTCTTTGTCTTCCTACCCACCTGTGGAAGGTGTTTCTTTTCTCCAAACGGTGATTGATAACAGTGTGATGAAGCAGCCAAATCCTGGGGAGAGGTCAGTTCCCTTTTAGAAGATACTAGAGGATGGAATGTATGGAAGTCTGTGAGAAGAGGGGGCAGGCGGCATGGCAGGGAGCCCCTGGAAGAGATCTGTGTGCAGAGTGAAGAGAAGGAATAGTACGTAGACAATCTAACCAGGAGGCTCCTGTTTACTCTGAGAACAGTGATGGTAGTAATATGACAGAAACTAAAGAGGAAGTCAGTTCTCTCCAAGGGGATATTATAATCTATCCCTTGTTGAAGATAGATTATAGATTATAATAGCCAACTTCTATTGCTTACATTCATTTTCTTTTTCTGGCCTTTCCAGTGGCTCAGCGGTAAAGAATCTATCTGCAATACAGGAGACATGTGTTTGATCCCTGGATTGGGAAGATCCCCTGGAGGAGGGTATAGCAACCTGCTCCAGTATTCTTGCCTGGAGAATCCCATGGACAGAGGAATCTGGCAGGCTACAGTCCATGGGGTCACAAAGAGTTGAACACAACTAAAGCGACTGAGCAGCATCAGCATTTTTTCAGTGTTAACAACAACCTTTAAGGAAGGTACTATTAATATCACCCTTTTATGGATGAGAAAACTGAGGGTCCCAGAGTTTAAGCAGTTTACCCATGGTCACGCTGCAGGCAAATGGTAGAGCTGAGAGTCACACCCAGGGTTGGTTGATTCCCGGGTTTGGAGAACTACCTCTGAGGCAATATCATATTCAGTCAGGAAGGTGGAGATGCTAGTCATTATACCTAATATCCCTATTCTAACCCCATGATGCCATCCCAGAGTGCCCCAGTAGTCCAAGTCATGTCTGGGTTGAATCCTATCTGTGCAGCTTGAGCCAGACTGAAAAAATATTCCTCCTTTTGCCTAATAAACCCAGCCATGGCTGTATCTGCAGGGTCCAGTCAGAGAAGTTCACTGGGTCTTCTGCATGTGCTTATTTTTCTGTGTGGCTCTCTGGAAGCATCAAAGGTGAGTTTTTTCTTTTTCAAAACTGTTATTCACGCATATTTATATGATGGAGATACCTAGGGTTTTTCTGTGGGGAAATAACAATAGCATCTCTACACTGAGCATGGATTTTATTTAGCAGGCGTTGAGTAATCATCCTGTGTGCATTCTCTCATTTAATCCTCAGTGAAGGAGATGCAGTATCCACCCCTCAGATAAGGAAACTGAGGCCCTGAGAGGTTGAGGACACACAGCCAAGTCAATATCAATAGTCTTGTCCCTTTACCTCTTTCTGAGGGGAAAAAATATACCCTGTTAAGTAGGTTCCCCGAAAATCTGTAATAATAAATATTTACTAATGTTATGTTTTCCAACCTTGTCTTAAATGTTTTAAAAATTACAAAATCTCAGCTAACTTCCTAGGAAATTCTGATTCATTAAGTCCAGAAGTGGGTTCAGGAATCTTATTCTTTATATACATCCCAGAAGATTCTTACCATCAAACAAGCTTGGAGAAAATGTCAGTCAGTGCATGCCTAGGGAGTGTTACTTTATTTTTCCCCCTAAGAACGCCCAACTAAATCACACATTTTCTATCGACTGGGGCTTCAACTCTAACCCTATCCTTTGAGATGGAGGCCCGAAGAGAGCAGAGGTGGGAAAATCCAGGGCTGGAAGGCTGACTTTGGGACGGAGTTTCACAGACAGATGAATCAAGAAGGGGATGTACACCTGAGAGCCTTGTGCCAACCCAGTCACCCTGAGGCGATTTTTCTAAAGAATCTGTTCTCTGAAAGCTAATTGCTTCAGCACCTCTGTACTTGTTCCTTTTTTAGATAATAATGATAGTTTTAAAAATGCCAAACGTATGGCTAATGGAGGGACTTTTCCATGTAGAAACTAAAAGAACTTGGGGAATCAGAGTAACTGTCAAAGTCATGGGAATGGATAAGAAATTGACAACTCAAGGCTTCAGAAAAATTGGGAGAAGCTGAGTGACCCTGAGAACAAAGAAGAATTGAGAATACTTGTACTGACTGGTGCTTTTCTTTTTAAAAATTTGTATTTGTCTTTGTTGCTGTGCTGGTTTTCTCTAGTTGCAGTGTGCTGGCATCTCATTGCAATGGCTTCTCTTGGTGCAGAGCATGGGCTCAAGGCACATGGGCTGCAATAGCTGTGGCCCATTGGCGTAGTGGCCTCGTGGCATGTGGGATCTTCCTAGGCTAGGGATCAAACCCGTGTCCCCTGCATTGGCAGGTATATTCTTGACCACTGGACCACCAGGGAAGTCTCTTACTGGTATTTGTCTGTCTGTGATATTTCCTCACAGATCTTATGCTGGCCCAACTTCTGAGCTTCCCAAGGTCAGTTTATTTGTTTGTTTTCTTCTGGTTCCACATGAATAGAACTGGGTTTCCAGAGCATTATCCCTTTGCAGGGAGTGTGGGAACTATGCCTTTCAACAATGGACCCAGCAACGTATGGGATGACCGCAATGCTTGTATTTGTAGTCAAGAAGGAAGCAGCAGTGTCATTCTCCCCATGCACACCCTCTGCTCCTTTGCAAAGTGTCCTAAAGACTTATTCAGTCTGCATTGTCACAGTCAGCTTAGTCTAATCATAAAGAAAATTCAACGCCAAGTTCTAAAACTAAAAGAACGGAACTCAACTCAAACTGCTCATTTCATTCAATGAACTAAAAATTACTTTCAAATACCTAATGTATGCCAAGCACTACTCTAGGCCCTGAGACATGATCCCTGCCCTGAATAAGTTTAAAATCTAGTAAAAAAGAAAAAATGAATATACATGAAATACATACATCATACATGTATGATGACTTATTAAAAAAAAAACAAAGTAACACATGTTGGCAAAGGATATAAATTAGAACTCTTCTGCACTATTGGTGGGATTGTAAGATGTTGCAAACCACAGTGGAAAACAGTGTGGCAGTTCCTCAAAAAATTAAATCTAGAACTAGCAAATGTCCAGCAATTCCACTTCTGGGTATATATCAAAAAGAAAACTTAAAACAGAGTTCAAAGAAATTTGTATACCCATGTCATAGCAGCAGTACTCGCAATAGCCACATGATGAAGTAATCTGTGTCCACTGACAGATGAAGAGAGAAGCAAAATGGTATAAACATACAGTGGAGTATTATCCAGTCTTTAAAAGGAAGAAAAGCTTGTCACTTGCTATATAACATGGATGAATCTTGAGGACATTGTCGGGCTCATGCTTAGTCACTCAATGTGTGCAACTTTGACACCCTGGTAGCCCACCAGGCTCCCCTGTCTATGGAATTTTCCAGGCAAGAACACTGGAGTGGGTTGCCATTTCCTACTCCAGGGAATCTTCCCAACCCATGGATTGAACCTGAATCTCTTGTGTCTCCTGCATGGGCAGAAGAGTTCTCTACCACTGCATCACCTGGGAAGCCTTGAGGACATTATACTAAGTGAAATAAGCCAGTCACAAAAATCACACATAGATATATAAGATTCCACACATATCTATAGATACAGAGGTATCCAAAGTAACCAAATTTGTAGAGACAGAGAATGGTGGTTACCAGAGATTGGTGGGAGGGAGAACTAGGGAGTTGTTGTGAAATAGCTATAAAGTTTCAGCTTTTTTTTTGTTTTTAATTGAAACATAGTGGTATACAATGTTATGTTAGTTTCACTGTACAACATAGTGATTTAACATTTAAATACACTATGAAATGTACACCATAATAAATCTAGTAACCATTTGTTCTCATACAAAGTTATTTTAATATTATTGATGATATTTTTCAATCTGTATATTACATCCCTGTCCTGTGACCTATTTATTTTATAACAGGAAATTCAAAACCTTAATTCTCTTTACCTAGTTCCCTCAAACTTTCCCTCTCTGGAAACCACCCATTTGATCTCTGTTTCTAAGAGCCTGTTTCCTTAATTAATTACTTAATTTTGGCTGCACTGATCTTTGTTGTTGCCTGTGGACTTTGTCTAGTTGCAGCGAGCAAGGACTGCTCTTTATTGCTGTCCACGGGCTTCTCCTCGTGGTGGCTTCTCTCGTGGAGCATGGGTTCCAGGCATGTGTTTTCAGCAGTTGTGGTGAGTGGGCTCAGTAGTTGTGGCACATGGACTTGGTTGCTCTTGGCTTGTGGGATCTTCCCAGACCAGGAATCGAACCCGTGTCCCCTGCATTAGCAGGCAGATTCTTAACCCCTTGAAGGAAGTTCCAAGCCTGTTTTCATTTTGTTTTTATTTATTTGTTGTTTTGTTTTTTAGATCCCACATATAAGTTCAATCATTTGGTGTTTGTCTTTCTCTGACTTATTTCACTTAGCATGATACTCTCGAGATCCATCCATGTTATTGCAAATGGCAAGGGTTTTTTTATGGCTAAGCACTCATCTCACATGCTAGTAAAGTAATGCTCAAAATTCTCCAAGCCAGGCTTCAGCAATATGTGAACCGTGAACTTCCTGATGTTCAAGCTGGTTTTAGAAAAGGCAGAGGAACCAGAGATCAAATTGCCAACATCCGCTGGATCATGGAAAAAGCAAGAGAGTTCCAGAAAAACATCTATTTCTGCTTTATTGACTATGCCAAAGCCTTTGACTGTGTGGATCACAATAAACTGTGGAAAATTCTGAAGGAGATGGGAATACCAGACCACCTGACCTGCCTCTTGAGAAACCTGTATGC
>NW_011494881.1:7783200-7805692 GCF_000754665.1 Bison bison bison | reverse complement strand
CAGATATGCAGATGACACCACCCTTACGGCAGAAAGTGAAGAGGAACTAAAAAGCCTCTTGATGAAAGTGAAAGTGGAGAGTGAAAAAGTGGGCTTAAAGCTCAACATTCAGAAAACGAAGATCATGGCATCTGGTCCCATTACTTCATGGGAAATAGATGGGGAAACAGTGGAAACAGTGTCAGACTTTATTTTTCTGGGCTCCAAAATCACTGCAGATGGTGACTGCAGCCATGAAATTAAAAGACGCTTACTCCTTGGAAGGAAAGTTATGACCAACCTAGATAGCATATTGAAAAGCAGAGACATTACTTTGCCAACAAAGTTCCGTCTAATCAAAGCTATGGTTTTTCCTGTGGTCATGTATGGATGTGAGAGTTGGACTGTGAAGAAGGCTGAGCGCCAAAGAATTGATGCTTTTGAACTGTGGTGTTGGAGAAGACTCTTGAGAGTCCCTTGGACTGCAAGGAGATCCAACCAATCCGTTCTGAAGGAGATCAGCCCTGGGATTTCTTTGGAAGGAATGATGCTAAAGCTGAAATTCCAGTACTTTGGCCACCTCATGCGAAGAGTTGACTCATTGGAAAGGACTCTGATGCTGGAAGGGATTGGAGGCAGGAGAGAAGGGGACGACAGAGGATGAGATGGCTGGATGGCATCACTGACTCGATGGACGTGAGTCTGAGTGAACTCCGGGAGTTTGTGATGGACAGGGAGACCTGACGTGCTGCAATTTATGGGGTCTCGAAGAGTCAGACACGACTGAGCGACTGAGCTGAACTGAACTGAATATCTCATTGTATAAATACTCCACATCTTCTTTATCCATTCATCTACTGATGTAGACTTAGATTCCTTCCATATCTTGGCTATTGTAAATAATGCTGCAGTGAACAGTAGTGTGCAAGTATCTTTTTGAATTTGTGCTTTTGTTTTTTCACGTAAATATTTGGAAGTAAAATTGTATAGTAGCTTCTTTCTTTCTTTCTTTTTTTGAAGAGCATCCATACCATTTTCCATAATGGCTAACCAATTTACAGTCCCACTAACAATACCTGAGGATTCCCTTTTCTCTGCATCCTCGCCAATATTTGTTATTTGTTGTTTTCTTGTTAATGGTCATAGTCATTCTGACGGGTATCAGGTAGTATCTCGTGGTTTTGATTTTCACTTCCTTGATAATTAGTGCTGTTGTGCATCTTTTTATGTGTCTGTTGACCATCTGTATGTCATCTTGAAAAAATGTCTATTTAGGTCAATAGACATTTTGACAATTTTTTAATTGAATTATTTGGCTTTTTAAAAGAAATACTGAGTTGTGTGAGTTCTTTATATATTTTGGATATTAATTCCTGATCAAATATATTATTTGCAAATATCTCTTCCCATTCAGTTGGAGAAGGCAATGGCAACCCACTCCGGTACTCTTGCCTGGAAAATCCCAAGGATGGAGGAGCCTGGGAGGCTGCACTCCATGGGGTCGTGAAGAGTGGGACACGAATGAAGCAACTTAGCAGCAGCAGCAGCTTCCCATTCAGCAGGCAGTCTTTTCATTTTTTTGGTGGTTTCTTTCACTGTACAAAGCTTTTTGTTTGAAGTAGTCCCATTTGCTTTTTTTTACTTTTGTATTTCTTGCTCGAGGAGACAGATCCAAAAAAATATTGCTGAGACTATTCTTGAAGAGTACACTGCTTATGTTTTCTTCTAGAAATTTTATAGTTTTAGGTCTTGAATTTAAATCTTTAATCCATTTTGAGTTTATTTTTGTATATGGCTTGAGAAAGTGGTTCAGTTTTATTCTTTTGCAAGTAGCTGTCCAATTTTCCCAACACCATTTATTGAAGAGGCTATATATTCTTGCCTCCTTTACATGCTAAGTCGATTCAGTCGTGTCTGACTCTTTTCGACCCTATGGACTGTAGCCTGCCAGGCTCCTCTGTCCATGAGATTCTCCAGGCAAGAATACTGGAGTGGGTTGCCATTTCCCTCTCCAGGGGATCTTCCTGGGATTGAACCTGGGTCTCCTGCATTGCAGGCGGGTTCTTTACCACTAGTGCCATCTGGGAAGCCCATGCCTCCTTTGTTGTATATTAACTGACCATATATGAATAAGCTTATTTCTGGGATCTCTATCCCATTGATCTACGTGTTTTGTTTTGTGCCAGTGCCGTCCTGTTTTGATTACTGTATTAGTAGTGTAGTTTGAAATCAGGGACTGATATGATCAGCCTTGTTCTTCTAAGATTGCTTTGGTTAACTGGGGTTTTCTGTGTTTCCATAAAAATTTTAGGATTATTTATTCTAGTTTGGTGAAAAATATTTTTGATATTTTGGTAGGGATTGCTTTGAATCTGTAGATTTCCTTGGGTAGTATGGACATTTTAATAGTATTAATTCTTCCAGTCTATGAGCATGGCATATCATTCCAATGGTCTGTGTCAGTTTTAACTTCTTTCACCTGTGTGTTATGGTTTTTTAGAGTACAGATCTTTCACCCCCTTGGTTAGATTTGTTCCCAGATATTTTATTCTTTTGATGCAATTATAAATGGTATTATTTCCTTAATTTATCTTTCTGATAGTTTGTTATTAGTGTCTTAAAATGCAAGAGGTTCCTATATATTAATTTTGTATCCTGCAAGTGTACTAAATTCATTTTTTAATAGCTTTTGGAAGAGCCTTTAGGATTTTCTATATGTTGTATCATGTTATCTGGAAATAGTGACAGTTTTACTTCTTCTTTTCCAATTTGTATGCCTTTTATTTCTATTTCTTGTCTGTTTACTGTGGCTAGGACTTACAATATCATGTTGTCTTGTTCCCAAACTTAGAGGAAATGCTTTCTGCTTTTTATCATTGAATATGATATTTGCTATGGTTCTGTTATATACAGTCTTTATTGTGTGGAGGTATGTTCCTTCTGTACCATTTTTTAAATAGTTTTTATCACAAATGTATGTTGAATTTTGTCAAAAGGTTTTTCTGCATTTACTGTGATCCTTATATGATCTTGATTCTTCATTTTGTTAATGTGGTATATCACATCATTTCATCTGTGCATATTGAACCATGCTTGTGTACCTGGCATAGGGGAGTATGATCCTTTTAATGTATTGTTGAATTCAGTTTGTTAATATATTGCTGAAAATTTTTGCATATATATTCATCAGTGATATTAGCCTGAAATTTTCTTTTTTATTTGGTGTCTCTGCCTGGTTTTGATATCAAGATGATGTTAGCATCATAGAATGAGTTCAGAAGTATGGCTTTCCTACCAACTTCTTGGAATAGTTTGAGAAGGGTAAGTGTTAACTCCTCTATAAATGTTTTGTGAAGTTTACCTGAGAAGCCATCTGGCCCTGGACTTTTGTTTGTTTTTTGATTACTGATTCAATGTTATTATTGGTAATCAGTCTGCTCATATTTTCTATTTTTTTCTGATTCAGTCTTGGGAGATTGTATGTTTCTAGGAGTTTATCCATTTCTTCTAGGTTGTCCAATTTCGTGGCATGTAATTTTTCACAGTAATCTCTTATGATCCTTTATATTTCTGGGTCAACTGTAACTTCTCTTTCACTTCTGATTTTATTTACTGGGGCCCTCTCTGTCTTAGAGCTTAAAACATAGAGCTTAATATTGCAACATAAAGAGGTTCAAGAGAGCTGTTGCACCGAAAAGTGAATATAATTAACACTACTGAACTGTACACTCAAAAAGAATTAAGATGGTAAATTCTATGTTATGTGTTTTTTAAAATTATTTATTTATTTATTTGGTTGTGCCAAATAAAGTTAGTTGTGGCACATGGGATCTTTAGTTGTGGCATGCAGGGTCTTCAATTGCAACGTGTGAGCTCTCAGTTACAGCATGTAAAATCTAATTCCTTGACCAGGGATCAAATCCCAGCCCCTTGCATTGGGAGCACAGAGTCTTAGCCACTGGACCACCAGCAAAGTCCCTGTGTTGTGTTTTGTTTTGTTTTAACCACAATTAAAAAAAAAACAAACTGTTAACATTAAACATTATGTACACTGACCATAAATGAAGTAAAAACTGAGAACAAAGACACTGAAATTAGAGATTTCCTGGACCTGAACAAATCTTAAAGGATGAGTCATGTTACGATTGGTAGAAGACAGGAAAAAAGAAGTTCTAAGCAAGACAGGAGCTTAAATAAACATTGTATATATTATGGAGAGTACACTTTGTGTGTGTTTAACTCTGTGTGTGTATGTATGTGTATGCATGTAAGCAGTGATAAATCTTGCCCAATTAGGGAGCATTTACATTGAAGAGCAGTGAGAACCACGTACAGATAGGTAGGGTGAAGTCAGATTATAAAAAGTCTTAAAAGCCAAATAGAAGCCTATACTTGATAACATAGACTCCAGGAAAAGCACTGTAAGTTCTTGAACAAGGATGTGTATAAGATTTTTAGTAAAGCTGAAAATTCACACCGGTCTCAATGAAAATAAATGAAGTTAAGAAAGCAACTTGCGTTTTGTCTGGGCTTGAGCTGGAGGGAATGGGGAAATGATAAACCCCCAGTGCTGGGTAAAGAGGGGGAGTAAGAACTGAAATAAGAGGACACCAAAGGGAAGTGAGAATTCAAGGAGGAAACGGGACCCAGACTCATGTGTAGCTGTCTTTGTTCCTAATCATTAGGGACTTTTGTTTTTCCAAACTTGCAGGGTCATATGTTTTACTTTATAAAGATCTTTAGAAAGTTCTTTTAAAGGGCTGAACCATGAAATCCATATTTGAAGGCCAGAACAATAGTTTCAACAATAGTCTCAACTGAGGGCAGAGAGTCCCACTGTCCAGTCCCAGAGGCTCCTGTCAAGTACAAAGGCCGTGTCTCCAAGCATGAGCCGAGAGCTTCCTCTTAAGGAAGTGGGTGACTGCCATGTTGAAAGCTGTGGTTTCGGAGTCAGAGAATGGAGTTCCATTCCCGTCTCAGTTGCTGAATCCACCTTTGAACCTGGGTAACTCACTTCCCTCCGTGGGCCTCTGTTTCCTATTTTGTGAAAGCAGAAGGATGTCTTTTCCACCTGCTTCCATGGAAGAAAGAAGTGGCTGAAAGAAAAAGAATTTAAATGAGGGGGTGAGGTCTGGGCTGAAGCAAAGCCTGAGGACAGGGGGCCAGGTTTGACACACCCTCGCCCTTGACATCAGAGGTCTACGGAGAGGATGTAAGCATTAAACAATATAAACAAATGTTGCCCCAGAGAGTTTGGGTTCTGGGAATACGAACAGGGTATCATAACCAAAATTCCAGGTCTCCAAGTTCCCCTGAAGGAGTCACGAGGCTGATGAGGAGGTGAATCACCACACCCAGGATCTATCTTGAAGCCCTAAACCACCAAATATGAGCCTCAGCAAAGGAAGGGGCTCAGGGAAGTCCTGATTTATCCAGCCCCCGGGGTGTAGCTAGAATGTAAGTTGTTCCCTTAGGTCCTGGTAAGACCAATAAACAGTTTTGCTTGAGGCAGCTGGGTGGTGTTCTAGTGCTGAGGTCAGTGGCAGGTCAAAGTCATAAAGTTGGTCGCGTGGAGCCAGCACAGTTGTCTCTGGTCTGGAAGCTAACATGGAAAAAGCAGCTCAGAAGATTGTAGGGCCTAAAGAAATCTAATTTGTATTCTTCCCAAAGTCTGTGCTACTTCTGGGTCCAACTCTCCGTAAGCAAAAGGCAGAGACAAGGGCAGCATCTTGTCAGAGCCCGGAAGAGAGGCCAGAGGGCATGGAAAGAAAGAAGTGTGTTGGCTGGAAAGACCATTCTCAGAGCCAGGGAGCCTCGTGGGAGCCCCAGGGAGCAAAGCAGACCTTGGGAATCTGGAACACTTGGACTTGTGGAGTGCTGTGGTCCAAAGGGATCTCACATAGCACTTCACATCCATTAGGATGGCTTTTATCAAAATAGTGGAAAACGACAAGTGTTGGTGAGGATGTGGAAAAAATTAGAACCCTTGTGCATTGCTGGTAGGAAAGTAAAATGATGCAGACACTGTGGAAAACAGTTTGTCAGCTCCTCAAAAAACTAAACATAGAATTACCATATGGTAGAGCAATTCCACTCCTAGGTATATACCCAAAAGAATTGAAAGCAGGGAGTGAAACAGAGTACTTGGCTCAGCCACGTTCATAGACTTCCCTGGTGGCTCATATGGTAAAGAATCCACCTGCCATGCAGGAGACCCAGGCTGGATCCCTGGGTGGGGAAGATCCCCTGGAGAAGGAAATGGCAACCCATTCCAGTATTCTTACCTGGAAAATCCCATAGACACAGGAGCCTGGTGAGCTACAGTCCATGGACTCACATAGAGTCAGATATGACTAGGCAACTGAGCAGAGTTCATAGTTCATGTTCATAGTGGCGTTATTCATGGTAGCCAAAAGCTGAAGCAACCCAACTGTCCATTGACAGATGAAGGAATAAACTGAAGGTGGTACAGGCATAGAATGGAATATTTTTTAGCCTTAAAGATGAATAACATTCTGACACATGGGATGATATGCATGAACCTTGACAACATTCTTTAGTGAGATAAGCAAGACACAAAAGCTATATATTGTATGACTCCACTTCTATGAAGTACATAGAATAGGCAAATTCATACAGACAGAAAAAGTAGAGGTTACCAGGTGTTTGGAGGAAATATTGTTTAATGGACACAGAGTTTCTGTTTCAAATGATGAAGAAGTTCTGGAAATGAAAGTTGGTTGCGCAACAAACTGAACGTATTTAATACCACTGAAATGTAAAAAGTGGTTAAAAATGGAAAACTTTACATTATGTGTATTTTGCAAAAAAATAATTGCAAAAAGGGGGGACCTTAGGACTCAGGGATCGACAAGGCACTGAGAATAAGACACAGAGAAACAGAACATGAAAAAGCGGCAGCACAGATGCTCAGAGTCTTGAGCTGAGATGCGCATGGGAACTGAGACAAAGACAAAGCAATCTGTCCATGAGGAAAATGGATAAAGTGTGGGAGTCAGAGCTGAAATACAGAGAAGCTGGCCAAAATGGAGCCCTATTATGGGGTAGAGCTGAGTATGGAGAAAGAAATGGGGATTGGCGGGCCTGGTTTTTAAAATGAGTCTTAAGTCTGCATGCTTCTTTGGGATGTGAGTTTAACCGCCACGGGGCTTGTGGTGGATGCTTCTGGGACCTTCATCCACTAGGCAGTGGTCAGCTGGCTGTGGCCCACTGAGGCTTCCTGTCTCCTTGTAGAGCCGACAGACACCACAGTGAGTCAGTCCTACCAAGGCTTGATTCATTTTTGACACAGTTTTGGTAATCAAACACAACACTCTGGAATCAGCAGTGCAGCCCAAAAGGTATGGTGGGAACACGGTTGCAAGACCCAGGCTCCTTGCTGCCATCTCAGTTCTTTGTAAAGTTTCACGTGAACTGCATTTAAGGTCAGAAAGACTTGGGTTCAAATTCTGTCTTGCCCCCCATTAGCTGTGTGACCTTGAGCAAATTACTTAACCTCCAAAAGCCATGATTTCCTCACTTGTAAAATGGGGTTACAGAACTCCATAGCCTTGTGGTGTGTACTAAGTGAGATAACCACATGGAGAGAGTTTTTCACTTTTCACAGAGAAACTGCCCAGTAAGTTAAGGTTATTATAATTATCAGCATTACTATTAGTACCCTGAAGTCTTTGATTATCTAGGATTGCTTTGCCACAATGGAGACCATATATGGAACTTCAGTAACCCACACTCCTGTAGCCCTGAATTTAGAGCAGGAAGACCTGAATTTCATCTGGGTTCCCTGATTCACTAGCTGTGTGACCTTGGGCATTTCAGAGTCTCAGTTTTCTCATTTGTAAAATAGAGATGATTACATAGAGTTATAAACATCAAATTAAATAATCTGCATAAAAGTTCTATAAATAAAGCCAAAAGAGCATAGATGTATAATATTATAATATATTCAAGGTCAGAAGCAAGGATGTGTCTGGGCCAAGGTTAGGGTCAAGATGAGAGTCAAGGTCAGGACTGGCATTAGGGCTGTAAAAACAACTGTGATCAAGATCAGGGCTGGAATTGGGTCAAAGCAAAGTTCTGGGTTAGGGTAGGAAGGGAGTCATGAGCAGGATCACAGTAGGGGGTTATGTGGAAATTGTGATTTGGCCTAGGAATCCATGCCGCCGGATGGTGTGCACAGTCTGAGCCCTAAGGGCTACAGCAGTGTTGTGCAGTGACTCACAGGTGGCTGAGCTGTCTGGGATAAGGCTCTAATCCAGAAATCTTGGTTTGGGGGAAAGTAGAGTGTGAGATTTACTGTAGAAGTGCAGGCCTTCCTCCATCATCCATCCATCCATCACCCATCATTCCACCATCCATCCAACAAATGTTTATTGAATACTTACTACATGTTCAGCATTTTGCTAGACTCGAGGATCCAGCAATGATGGAGGCAAGCATCTTGTCTGTCCTCATGGAAATTTAATCTAGAAGGAGAGACAGATAGTACGGTGGATTTTCATCTTCTGTGTGTTTGTGGGGTAGTAGTAGATTCTAAAATAAGTTCATGAGTCAAAGATTGCAAAATTATTCTTGAAGACCCCTTAATTCACCAGAACCTTGACATTTAGAAGCACAAAAGTCAAGCAATAACATCTATTTCTCTTTGCACTTTGTTCATGACCCTGGGGCAGTAGGTGTCAAGATCTGGTTTTAATGATGGAAAGTGACTTTAAATAAAGTAATTTCTTTGTTTCTAGCTCTTTTAGCTGCGTGTTTATAGTTGGGTTTACATAAGTTAACTGCCTGAACGATGGGACTCCAGTGTAAATACAAATTTTACAAATAAGTATGTAACCAGGCTTCCCTGATGGCTCAGACAGTAAAGAATCCCCCTGCAATGTGGGAGACCTGGGTTTGATCCCTGGGTTGGGAGCATCCCCTAGAGAAGGGAATGGCTACCCACTCCAGTATTCTGGTCTGGAGAATTCCATGGACAGAGGAACCTGGCAGGCTATAGTCCATGGGGTTGCAAAGAGTCAGACACAACTGAGCCAGTTTCACTTTCATGTAATTATTGCAGATATGTTAAAGAGCAACACAATGCACTGTAAGAATGTATGGTGGAGGACATAACCTAGTGAGGGGTGGAGGGATGAATGATATGGAAGGCTTCACTGAGGAAGTGACTTTTAAGGTAAGTCATAAAAGGGTGAATATGAGTTAGCCTATCTTAAAGAGTAAAAAGAACTTTCCAGGCAGAGGAATTGACCTGAGGCAGATGAAAGCCAATCAGGTTGGAGATGTTGAAGAGATAACCAAGGGCCTCCCCCCAAGTCAGTCCCCAAAGTGAGGGTCTATTTCACATGCTCTGAATCAGCACATGTAACAACATGGAGTTAAGGTGGTCTAAGACTCAGCACAGAGAAGCTAACAATTCGGAGTACAGGGCTACAGAAACAGAAGTAATCAGTCAGCGTCTGTTGGAATCACTGGGCTAGCTTCCCTGTGGGGTACAAAGAAGAATAAGAAACACCCTACTGGAAACAGAGACAGCGGGATTCACAGCCCACACGTAGACATAAACCAGAGGTCATAAACACAAAAACTAAAGCTAAGCAGGTAACATAAAGAGTAAAGCAGGCGGAGGGTAGGACGTTGGGGGTAGGCGGGGAGTAGAGACTATGGCAGACTGGAGATTTCTTGTCTCCTTTAAAGGAAGCAACTGCTCTTCAGCTACCACGAATTGTTGCCAAGTAGGAACTGAGGACCAATTTTGCTAGATCTTCCCTTTTGCAGCAGTTGTTGTCAGTTTCAGCTTCCTCTGGCCTTTGGAGCCCACTCCTGGACTATGGCTCAGAGGGTAAAAGCATCTGCTTGCAATGAGGGAGACCCGAGTTCGATCCCTGGGTAGGGAAAATTCCCTGGAGAAGGAAATGGCAACCCACTCCAGGACTCTTGCCTGGAATTCCATGGATGGAGGAACCTTGTAGGTTACAGTTTATGGGGTTGCAAAGAGTCGGACACGACTGAGCGACTTTACTTTTACTTCCACTTCCCTACCGTACAGCAGGCTGGATGTTCCCCAGGAATTAACACCACCAGTACCCCACCTCCCCCACACAGTAGCAGCTCCCAACCAATGAATGACTGATGGGTGCAGTGGATAAATATACTAATGCCCTTGCCCCTCAGTTGAGATAACTTTGACACATGTGTTCTACACTGTTTCCCTGAGTTCCCAGGGAAGAATTAAGCTCCAGATGCCCATACGGTAATTTCTTTGATAACTTGCCCTGGATCCCTTCCTTCCTCTATCCCACTTCTCCACTCCATGACAGGACTTTCCCAGGATTTCTTTCCAAAATTAACTATTTGCAACTGAAGCCTTGTCTCAGGGTCTGCCTCTGGGAGAAACCAAGGACACAAAATGTTAAGAAAGATGTGAAATGCAGATTTTTCTTTATGTTAAAACTTCCCAGTTAGAATTGTGCATGTCAACAAAAACAGGTTTAAGGGTTGGATTTAGGCAACAAAGCATCAGTTTGGGATTCCTGATGTAAGCTAAGACTTCATCAGTCACCCAGGAAAGGGAACATGTTTGCTAAAGGATGTTTAAGAAAAGAGATGAATGAGAAAATTCCTAAGGGTGGAAACCCATGGTGGGTGGCAGGGAATTGGAGAGGAGTTGGGCATCTGGTCCCATCACTTCATGGAAAATAGATGGAGAAACAGTGGAAACAGTGTCAGACTTTATTTTTTGAGGCTCCAAAATCACTGCAGATAGTGATTGCAGCCATGAAATTAAAAGACACTTGCTCCTTGGAAGAAAAGTTATGACCAACCTAGATAGCATATTGAAAAGCAGAGACATTATTTTGCCAACAAAGGTCCATCTAGTCAAGGCTATGGTTTTTCCAGTGGTCATGTATGGATGTGAGAGTTGGACTGTGAAGAAAGCTGAGCGCCGAAAAATTGATGCTTTTGAACTGTAGTGTTGGAGAAGACTCTTGAGAGTCCCCTGGACTGCAAGGAGATCCAACCAGTCCATTCTGAAGGAGATCAGCCCTGGGATTTCTTTGGAAGGAATGATGCTAAGGCTGAAACTCCAGTACTCTGGCCACCTCATGCAAAGAGTTGACTCATTGGAAAAGACTCTGATGCTGGGAGGGATTGGGGGCAGGAGGAGAAGGGGACGACGGAGGATGAGATGGCTGGATGGCATCACTGACTCGATGGACGTGAGTCTCAGTGAGCTCCGGGAGTTGGTGATGGACAGGGAGGCCTGGTGTGCTGCGATTCATGGGGTTGCAAAGAGTTGGACCCTGAACTGACTGAAGTGAATTGGGCAGTGCTGCGGCAGCTGGAATGGCAGCTCCTACCCACAGCTCCCTGAAGTGTGCTTCCTCATTTGAATGTGCCCGGCAGCCACCACTCCCACCAGGATAAATCACATGAAGGCCCCATGGGAAGTCTCAGAGCCGCTCGGCAGGCCCAGCAGCCGCCTACACCAAACTGGTTCTGCAGCAAGAGTGACAAGCCAGAGCCTGCCAGCTCCAGGATCCTTAGAATCAGACTCTCCTGGTTCCCAGTCAGCAATCCACCCCAGAGCCACGAGGCAGCTGCTGCTCTGCACCATCTTGGTCCAGCTCACCTGGCCTCCTGGCGCAAGGAGAGGTTCTGCGACTGTGTGTGAGGAGCTGATGCAGGAAGCCGAGAGCCCCTTCTTTTGGGACCTCTCGCCAAGCCAGCTTTCTGGTAGTCATCCAGTTCAAGCATCCAAAGTGCTGACTGGAGGCACTGTCATCCTGGTGCTGCACAGAGGAAGATACGCCAGGCCCCGGAGGGCAGAGGGCTGTGCCTGGCTGAGATGCCCAGACAGGTCCACGGGCGACAGGCACCACCTTACGCCAAGCCGTCTCCAGCAGTGTTCGCAGAACCTGTGCTATTTTAAGTTCCTTTGTCATCACTGCAAGCAAACTGGACTGAGGGAGTCTGATTAGAAGGGAAAGAACCGGTTTAACAGAGCTGGGGTAGTGGGAGCTGCATCCCTGAGCTGGGAACACAGCACCAGGCAGAACAGCTCAATGCTTCTTGGGCTCAGGACTCAGTTAGGTGTCAGCACTGGCTTCTGAGCAACTTGTCCAACCAAAGAGCAAAGAGGAAGACTCTGAGATTCAGGGCCCAGTGGCTATAATGGCCATCACAGGAATAACCGTAGCAATATGCTATAAATGTGCTTCATAGTTTATGTTACCTTCACGGATGTGATCTCATTTAATCCTTACTGCAGCCCCATGAGGCAGGCAGGTATGATTTGTCCCACCTTAAATATAAGGAATCTAGGATTCACCAAAGCAAGTGACTTGCCCAAGGTCATAGTCAACAAAGTGACAATGAGTTGCCTGAATCAGTTGCAGAAGGGAGTTGGGAACCTAGCCCTGTACATCTAGAGGTCTTTATAGAGAGGGGAGTATAGAGAGAGAAGGGGAACCTTGGCCTTCTGTTGGTGGCCCCAGCAAATGTGGGGCTTAGTGCATCAGTGGTTGAGGAGTGGACCTGCCCCACATCCTGTGGGTGGTCTGGCACTACAGGGTGGTCACAACAGGCATCAGGGCAGCTCCATCGTCTCTCTTAGCTGGCGGGGGCAAACGGTTTTTCACTCCCTTCATGCCGCCCCCCTGAGTCAGCTCTCTGGCATCGCCCTGGCATGTCTTGGGCCCCACGCCCAGGCAGTGAGGAGGCACTGGCAGATTGCCCCAGGGAACGCTGCTGTCTTAAGCCAGTTCCCAGTGAAGACCCCCTTTCTGGAGGGCAGTCCAACAATGACCACATTGGGAGCTGCAACTTATAGGCAAGGGATGAGTCTCCCTCACCCCTGGATTTCCTGGCACAGGTGGCATTGGGAACATGCCTTAACCTGAGGGCCGCCGCCCAGGAGGGGATGGGGGGGACCAAATACATTTTACAGACTGGCTGAGCCAGGCTCCTAACCAGATCCCTGCTTGGGTTTCTGGTCACATCCAAATAGCTAGGGAGGGAGTTGCTTTTGGACACAAAAGGGGAAAAAAGAGCCAAGACTCCAGCCTGAAGCTGCCTCAGCTGTTTCTGGGACTCTGACTCAGAAGCTGCTTCTCAGGAATGTTGAGCACATGGGCCTCTGAGCCCTTGTCCAGGCACAGTGGAATGAACAGCTGGGGTGTGGGGAATGTTTCACCCTTCTTCCTCTTCTCTAAGGATGCCTTTTCCAGAAAAACCCCACCACTGGGCAGAGTGAGGGCTTATCCTTAGCCTGGTCACTTTGTTCATGAAGGAAAACTCCCCCACCACCTGAGCCCCCAGGGATCAACCCTGACAATGACTGCCTGCAGCTACCAATTTTGCCCTTATCAAAATGCTGCATAGCCTGGGTGTCTATCTCTACCCCTCTCTCTAGTTATCTTATCTACTCAACTCTGTTGCAATTTCCTTAATCTCATGTTTCCTGGTTTAAAAAAAACGTGCCCTGAACATACCATTCATCTGGTAAATATACTGATTTGCTGATAACCTGAGGACCAGGAACAAAGAAAAGAAAGAGGTAAAGAGAAAGCAATGAGAAAGCCAGAAGTCTGGGTCACACTCCAAAATCTGGGGAATCTACTTCCCTTCCCAAGCAAAGCTCCTAGGCTGCTTGGAGAAAGGAGACCAGAAAGGCTGTGGTGATGTGCCCTGGAACTTCCTTGCCCCCAGACACCCTCAGATGTGCTAGGAACCACTGGGAATCCTTCCACCTCAAGAGAGGAGGGGGCCCTACAGCGATTCTCCAAATACAGGCAAAGGTTCTTTTCTTGCCTGTATTCCCTTTCTCTAGATTAGGTAGATATCACATGGGTTGATCCACAGTGAATTGAAGACGCAAGGAAAAACTAATCCTGGAATTTAAACCATGTCTGCAGCTTATTTTAGATTTTATGTTTAATTGTCTCCCCAGATCATAAGAGCAGGGAGGGCAGGAACAGAGTCTGTCCCTTTCACCGAGATAGATCTGGAGTCTGGGACGCTGCATGGTACCGGGCAGGACCTCAGTAGGTCGCTCCATATACATTCCTTGATTTGGCTAATTCAGGGGCATCTGGAACTACTTGGTGCTTCTCCTGCTATCTAGCTGCCATCAGCAACTTTTTCTGGAGCTAACTTGTCCCACATCTGGGAATCTGATGACTTATCAGAAGAAACTGAAGCCAGAGACACTGATAGGCCCTCTTTGTGGCCTTGGGTTCTAGAACAGACTTGCTGTTGGAAATGACTCCTGGGGGTGGGGTCGACTGAGCAAGCCACAGCCCTGCTGGCTCTCTAAAACCAGGCCTACCGCGGCCTCTAGTGGACAAGCAGAATCACTGCCCTTTTGGGGTAGAGGTCCAACTTCCACACCTCTCTGCCCCCAAGATCTCCAAGTTCTCCATCCTTAGACTCATGGTCAAGAGTACACGAAATGGCACCACTACCAAGAAAATGGACCGTATCAGAACCATAGACCAACCATCCATGTTGTATTTGGGGGTCCAGCAGGACATTCAAGTGGGGCTATCTGATGTGTGATCATCTGTAACTCAGGACTGGAATCTAAGATCCTTGGGACCTGCTCTGGAGTCCAGAAAGTTGGACATTGGTCCTTCCTGAAGCCATCCCTGCCTGACCTGTAAGCATATCCCCAGCCAGACACTATTTTCATCTGGCTGGTTCCCATTCCACTCCTTTTCATGCCCTCCCCTGACCACACAGTCACCCAAACATCTGCCAGGCCCTCCGTATCTCAAGGCCTGATTTGAATTCTCTTCTTTTTCTCTCCTCAGTTCTCTGACCAGAGATTAAACCCTTGAAGCCGGGCTGTGGCAGTGAAAGCCAGAAAACTAACGTTTAGGCCACCACGGCACCCGCTGCGTTCTCTTCCCTGCCAGCAATGCCCTCCCATCTCCACCCCCATCTGCCAACATCCTTTCCCTTCTTCTGTCTCTTCCATTAAGTCTTTTCTGATGGTTCCAACTGATCTGATTATTCCCCCTTTAAAAATCCCATGCATGGATGCGAGCTTCAGTCATTTTTGACTCTTTGTGACCCAGTGGAGCCCTCCAGGCTCCACTGTCAATGGGATTCTCCAGGCAAGAATACTGGAGTGGGTTGCCATGCCCTCCTCCAGGGGATCTTAGCCACCCAGGGATTGAACCCACGCCCCTTGCATCACCTGCATCGGCAGGTGGGTTCTTTACCACTAGCACCACCTGACAAGCCTCAAAGCCCCATAGTACTTTGCTTTTATCTTCTTTGCATTTACTGAGTACCTACTATATCCCAGGGGCTTTAGACATGGAGGATATCAGGATGAACATGAACACCCTACACAAAAGAGGTATAATCATACCGACAAATGTGAGATCACACTTGGGACCAGTGCTTTGAAGGAGTGGTGTGTGGACTTTGGGGGGCTGTCATGGTAGGGATTTGATCTGGTCAAGAGGCCAGGGAAAACCACTCTGAGAAAGTGACAACTCAGCAGAGAAATGGAGGGTAGGCAGAGAAGGGAAAATGTGATTCAGGCAGCCCTTTGTACTGTGGTACTAATCTTTCATATTGTCCTTCTATTACCATGCTTATCTTCTTGTCCCCAGGGAATAAAGCTCCTTTAAGGGAGGAACTATTTCTGGCCCATCTTTCTATCCCTTAGAAGAGTTAGGACTGAAGCTTACCCATTCTGGGGAGATGGTTATCTAAATGGACTGAGGGGATGTTGAAACTGAACAAGACTCTAGAGCCTTCCTGGGTACAAGAGACCCTCTGTGTCTACCCATTTCTTGTTTATAGAAAAAGCTTTAGTCTCCTAGGCCTTCCTGGAATTTCAAAGAGCAGATTCAAGCTGTTAATGATTAGAATAATCACAGGACTCCTGGTTCCTCCAGAAGAGATACAGATAACAATTCGATGCATATCTTTGACTTGTTCTGCAGAAACTATCCCCCACCCTGACCCAGGTGGGGGATGGTGACTATACTCTGACCACAAGCTCTAGACCCCAGACTGGTTGGAACCAGAAAGTTAATGACGGAGATTCCCAAAACATCACCCTGTTACCTTACCACCAACCAAATAGAACAAAGTTGTTGAGCTGATCACAAAGCCTGCAACCCTCACCCCTAATGTTGCCTTTAAAAACCATTCCCTGAAAGCCATCAAGAAGTTCAGCTATTCTGAGCATGAGTTGCTTGTTCTCCTTGCTTGGCATCCTGAAATATTTGCTGTACTAACCTTCACCAGAACTCAGGGTCAGTAGATGGCTTTGTAAGAAGCAGAGTAACAACAGTGGTTATTTCTGCAAGAACCCCTCTGCACACCACTCCCAGAGGCCCTAGAGTGCTGAGAGGTCATCCTGTGCTTATCTCACTACCCTCCTTTATGGTATCCAAGGAATATCATTCCCAGCTTCAGGCCCAGATTTATGTCCATCTCTGATCAAGGGATCTTCTCACACTGAGTTGGGGTTTGGGGTCTTGTGCCTCTGTGAGCACAGAGGCAGCCCGTCCTTGTGGAAGGAGCACTAGGGCAGTGGTACCAGGCGGCGGGCTTTGACAAGGCTCTGAGCCCTGGTTTCCTCCTACTTCTCCACTTGCCCACTCCACTCCCACCATACCAGTCTTCTTCCCGCCCCTTGAATATTTTTTCTCAGGCTATTACTGCTCTTTCTTCCCCTAGGAATGGTCTTGTCACTTCAGATCTTGAAGTGACCAGCTCCTTATCATCATTTAGGTCTCCCTTACAAGTCACTTTCCGAGGGCAGCCAGAGCTAAGAACTTCAGCTAAAAGAGTTTTGTAATCCCTCCCCATCCCTGGCTCTCTGACCCATTGCTTTACTTTCTCTGTAGAATTCCAATCTAAAATGACCTCTTTCTAGTTTCACCACCTGCCCACAAGAATGTAAGTTCTCTGAGGGTAGGAGTTTTGTCGTGTGGTTGTATTGTTCTCTTCTGCTTCCCCAGTGACTAGAAGAGAAAAAGTGAAAGTGTTAATCGCTTAGTTGTGTCGGACTTTTTGCAAACACATGGACTGTAGCCCTCGGGGCTCCTCTGTCCGTGAAATTCTCCAGGCAAGAATACTAGAGTGGGTTAGCATTCCCTCTGCAGGGGATCTTCCCAACCCGGGGACCGAACCTGGATCTCTCGCATTGCAGGCAGATTCTTTACCATCTAAGCCACCAGGAAACCCAGGGAAGAGAAAAGGTGCTTAATAAAGTGAAGAAATGAATGGATGGATTAGTGTCCCCTCTGATTAAGTGCCTGGATTCAGGACCAGGTCTACATTGGGATAAATGTGGGTTAGGTTTAAGAATCCAATCTAGATCCTATAGGTTGGATATGAAAGTTGCTCAGTCATGTCTGACTCTTTGAACAGTCCATGGAATTCTCCAGGCCAGAATACTGGAGTAGGTAGCTGTTCCTTTCTCCGGGGGATCTTCCCAACCCAGGGATTGAACCTAGGTCTCCTGCATTGCAGGCGGATTCTTTACCAGCTGAGCCACCAGGGAAGCCCCCATAGGTTGGATAAGCATATTCAAACTGAACCCCCATGCCACCCCACATCTCTTTCTATTCACTTCCCTTCAATCACATTATCCCAGCTCTACCACAGAGTAGCTATTTGCCCTCAGGCAAGCCACTTTCCCTTTCTAAACTTAGTTTCCTCTTCTGTAAAATGGGGCTGCTGGCTCCTACACTCACAGGGTGGTAATGTGGGTTAAATGAAATAGCCCCTGCTGAGTGCTTTGTGCCTGTGTCTTCTGTGTAGCAAGCTCTCCCCAGATGTTATGGAGAACTGTCATTTTTATCGTCTTCTCTGGCTTTTCTGTCTTTCCCTCCAAGCACCCTGTGCACCTCGGGTCTGCCCACCAGGGGGCCCCGCATGCCCAAGCCATACCCGCTAATGCAGGCAGCCAGCCCCTCGCCTCAGTTCCTTTTTTCTGTGATGACAATCTGTCACCTTTCTACCGGTGCTACCTCTTCACCCGAACTATCTCAGCCCCTTGCCCCAATACTTCATTCATTCCACAGTACATGGTGAGCACCTAGTATATGCCAGGCTTTGTGCTAGGAGTTGCGGATACTGGGAGAAAGATCTGATACCCTCTGTCCTCAAGGAGCACAGAGTCTGTGGGAGATAGTGGAGGGGAGAGTGGCTGAGAGGCCAAGGGAGCGCTGATCTGGACTTGCAGGACCCAAAGGCAGAATCTAACTGCCTTTCAGAACCAGCCCTCTAGCTGGAAAATAGAAGGCATTTCCTCCCTGCTGACCCCTCGGCCCCTCACTCCAATTATTTTGACTCCTCATAACTCGTTTGAAACCCACTCCTACAACTCACCTGAAATTCTGAGCTCCAAGCTCGGTATCTCAGACCATAGGTATTACAAATACCTCAGTTCTTCACACCAAATGCTTTAGCCCTCACCCCAAACATTCTCAGACTTTCACCCCAAAATCACATCCCCTATGCCCAATAGGAATTGAGTCCCTCACTTAACCTCAGCTTCTCCGTTAAGAAATATTGCAGTGATTGATTTAGTCTGTGGTTCTTAACCCTTTTTTTTCAGCTCTCAGTCATAGCGGGGATGGGAAAACACTCTCATCAAGGTCAGTGGCTTTGTTGGGAGTAGTTCTCATTAAGGATGGGTCATATCAACTTTTCTGTTCATGGTTGTGATTTGAAGTGTCTTCCAGGGGAGAGGGGCATCCCACATCCCCTCCTAGTTTGGGAATTACTTACTTAAATGTTTTCATTTGTCTTTCTCATTGTTACTTGTGCTCATTATCACATCTTCTCACTAGTTTCAAAAGCCTCAAAATAATAAATTTTCTCAGAGTCTGTAGAGAAAGGCCATGACCTCATCACTCCTAATTCTCCAAAGTTAATTATAGAATCTTAGAGTTGGAGGGGACCTCAGAAGGTCCAGTGGGTTTCAAACTTCTTTCAGGGACTTCTTTTAGCCAGGGACTCTTTTCTTAACAAACTCTTACATGGAACCCCAGTATATTGAGCAGCTGCTGGAGCATGACCATGTAACCCATAGGGTTCTGTGGATTTCAAAACCCCTTACAGTACAAGAGTGAATTCTCTTCAAATTTATTTTACAACAACCCCTAACAAGCAGGTAATTATTCTTTGTTTTCAAGAGTGTCATCCCTCTTGCTTTGGTCTCCTACATTGGCAGGTGGGTTCTTTACCACTAGTGCCACCTGGGAAGTCCCCTCTTGCTTTTAAATACCTCATTTTCATGCCCATCAACAGAGGATTGGTTTAAGAAGATGCGGTATATATAGACAATGCAATATTACTCAACCTTAAAAAAGAGAATAAAACATTGCCATTTGCAGCAACATAGATGGGCCTAGAGATTATCATACCAAGCGAAGTCAAAGACAAATATTGTATGATATCACTTACATGTGGAATCTAAAAAATAATACAAATGAATTTATTGACAAAACAGAAACAGATTCACAGACACAGAAAACAAATTTATGGTTACCAAAAGAGAAAGGAAGAGCAGAAGGGATAAATTAGGAGTATGGGATCAACAGATACAAACTACTATACGTAAAATAACTAAGCAACAAGGATTTACTGCATAGCACAGGGAACAATATTTGGTAACTTGTAATAATCTATAATGGAAAATAACCAGAAAAAAAAAATAAAACTGAATCACTTTACTGTTTAATTGACACTCACATATCATTGTAAATCAACCATACTTCAATAAACAGAAACCATCACTTTGAACTGCTCCATTTTCCTCAGCTCAAGAGTAAGTACCTTTATGGGGCAATGGTAAAGAATCCACTTGCCAAGGCAGGAGACACAAGAGATGCGGGTTCAATCCCTGGGTCAGGAAGATCCCCTGCAGTACGAAATGGCAACCGACTCCAGTATTCTTGCCTGGAAAATTCCATGGACAGAGGACTGGTGGGCTACAATCCACGGGGTCACAAAGAGTCAGACATGACGGAACATGTATGTACAAACCCACTCTAAACTTGCCTTCCAAAACTAGGACGGGAAGTGTCTCTCAGTCAGGGGGCAGTCCTTGGTGTAATTTTCAGAGTCTTCAAAAGAAAGATCACCAGAATGACAGAGGGTTCACCTAGTGGGGCCCCTCTGGTGATTATCAGGAAATCCATTTCCTGTGTAATCCTTCCCTGTGCTGTGGGGGATTGAGGGCTGGAGCTGCCCGGGGGAACAACTGCAACGGAACATCATAACTCTTGGACCCCATGGGGTTGCCGTAGATACTGTTGCAGAGGGAGCTGGCAAGCTTGTTATTATTTATATGTATCTGCCCTCTAATTGGCATGCGGTGGCTGGAAGTTGCGTGGGTGCGACAGCAATGGGGATCAAGGAAGGTGTGTGCCAGGGTGTGTTTGTGTGTGCACATGAAGGCATGTATAGTCTCCGAATCGTCAGAGAGGCTGTTGAGAGCAGCGGGAGAAGCGAAGTAGTAGAGCCCTCACCCTCTGTCGAGAACAGGTCAGGTTTGTGATCCTGCTTTTCTGTTTTCCCCTGGGATACCCTAGGGGCCTCCTTAGAAGCCTTGATCTGTGCTTGCTCTGTGAGAAGAAGTGAGATGTCCCTTCATTTTCTCACTCTGCCTTACAGTAATGAATAAAAGTTTCAGCATCTGGAGGTCAGCAACCAAGTTGTCTTAAGAGCTCAGGAAGGACACATTGATGACTAACCACGATGCAGGCCTTGTTTCTGGAGTGCAGGCCAGCCTGCACTTCTGCCTTTAAGGTGGATGATTTACTGTCATCCCTGTGTGTAAAATCTCACTGCCCTGCCCCACACTGGCACTTGGAACCAGGCTCTTACCCCTGTGCTTCAAGATAGGAAGTGGCCTTACTCCCCAGCGCCTTACTTCCTGTTGCCCTGGGGAGGGGTGGGGCACGATATTCAGTCACCTCACCCCTTTCCTTCGGCCCTCTGCCCTTCTCCCAGGCAATCTATTAATTCTTTTCCTCTCCCATTCCCTTAATCACCCCTACTGGGCAGTCTGGTTCTCAAACCAGCTCCAAGGGCTGTTGGGTAAGGAGAGGAGAGGAGCCCTGCCTGAGAGCTTTGCTCCACCCACCCCCTGGGGGAGGAGGCCTGGGAGGCTGGGACACCTCTCAGCCTCTCAGCTGCCTTCTCCAGGCTGGCGAGTTAGCCTGCTGACAATGGAAGCCTGACTCCCAGTGGGCGTCCTGCTGTAATCAAGACTGAACAGCAGCAGTTGGCTGAGCTCTGCCCTGCCCAGTGGGGGCTGGCCTCTAGACTTGGGGGGTACAGCTGCCCAGGCAGGTCAGGAACCTGCCCAGACTGTTTCTCTTCCTCCAAGACAGTTACGTGTCCTGTTCCTACCATCCCCTGACAGTGGAGACAAAGAGATGGTAACTCCCTCTGCCAGCATCCCAAGGAGTCCCTTCATCCCACAAATATTTACTAAGGGTCTGAGGCTGAGTAGAGAGGTGAACAAAGGCAGTCCTGCCCTATTACAATTTACTGGGAAGCCAAATATTAAATAACGAGCACAGTTCTACTTAGGTACCAGGTACTATTCTGAATGCTTTATGTGCTTTAGTCCATTAATACTCAAAACTCTGTGAGGTAGTTAGTTACTATTCTTCCCTATTTTCAGATAAGGTAACTGAAGCACAGATGGACTACTTGACTTGCCCAGTGTCACATAGCTGGTCAGTGAGTCGTCCGGAAACCCAAGTCAAGCAGTCTAACCCGAGTTCACACTTAAGACAGCATGCTCTTGTGTGCTGCCTCTCATACCAGTAAACACATCATTATACAATGTGATGAGCCATAAATAAAAACAAAGGGTGCCTGAAGGAAAATGGGATTATTTTCTTCTTGCTTCCACTTGCTCTTCCAGCCCACACTGCACTAAGCCTTTTCTAAGTGGTTCTCACTTCATCCCTTTCTTTGCTGGCCAGAGAGAGAACATTCTCTCATCTCTAAGGCTGGAGTGCAGGAAGGCAGAGTTCCACCTGCATCCTTCGCCCTGGCCTGGTCTCCCTGAACAAACCGTGCCTGAAGGATTTTATCTAATAATGGCCCTGACGCTTACACAAGTCTAGACTGTCAGCTTCCCGAGGGAAGGCTGCTGAGAGCTGGCTCTGCACAGATTGGGGGCGTCTCCCAAGTTTTCAGTGTGACACGGGCGTTTTTGACCTTGGCCCTCTCTCGTCGTGTGAGCCGGACTCGGGGCTTAGGACTCTACCAGAGGACTCGGTGGTCCAGACCTCTACACGTTCCCAACACATGCATACTTGCACTCACATCCTGAGCACTTGTAGGGTCTGTCCTGGGACAAGCCCACAGGTCAGGAACCTTCTAAACCCCTCCGGGTGGCTGGGGTCTGAGACCCCCACCCCCAACCCGGCTTTCGCTCCCCGGTGCCTCCGCCCAGCCCCAGCGGCTCCCCGGGCGGGGCGGGGCCGGTGGC
>NW_011494881.1:7751670-7782171 GCF_000754665.1 Bison bison bison | reverse complement strand
CCCACCCCCACCCGCGGCGCCGAGCCTGGCCACTGCAGCCCCCGCCCAGCCCGCCCCCCAGGATGTTTCCAGAGCTGGAGAGTGCGAGCCCTCATTGAGGGGTGGGCGGCGTGTAGAGGGAAGTATCATGGGGAAGGGGAGTTGTTGATGTCTGAGACCCACAACTGGATCCTCTCTTTCCCTGCTGTCAGTTGAGCTAGGATGCAGTGGGATGAAGCCGGCTGGGGGGATTTGAGCCTCACTTTCCTCCCCATGGTTGAGGGAGACATGTATTAGAAAGACATACCCTCTTTCTAATCTCTCCTTCCCCTACCCCAACTATTCCTGCTGAGAAAAGGGCAGGGTCTTCCTTTCTCCCGTCTTCTTGGCTGGGACTGCAGGGCTGTCCGTGAGATGCAGCAGGTGTGTGTTTTAAGCATCTCCCACCAGCTCTTGACGCACAGCCTGAGGTTAGGGCTGTTGCTTTACCCAGAACAGATGTGGGTGGGCGTGGGAGTAGCGTGGTCCTCCACCCACATCTGTTGAGCGGCCTGCAGAGGCCACATCCTTCTGCCCCAGGTTGGATGGTGATAGTCACTACACTGGTATGTGTGTGTGATTTTGACTAAAGGTTTGGTGATGGGAGCATCACTGTCTTCAGACCTGAAGTGTGTTTGTGTTGCTCTGCTCTGCTCCGTGTCCCAGTTCTTTCCCCCTTCTCCCTCCAGGGGTGCTTTCTCTGTGGTCCGCAGGTGTGTGAAGAAAACGTCCACGCAAGAGTATGCAGCAAAAATCATCAATACCAAGAAGTTATCTGCTCGGGGTGAGTATTCCCCATCTCAGTCTCTCCCTGGGGTGCCTCCAAGGGCTAGTGTTCTTCTGAAGAAGAACCAGTTGGGGGTTGTGGCTTTAGCTCTTGGAGAAGAGTTGGAATTTCAGGGTGGGTGACATTTGAAGCTAGGCAGAGAATTATATAGGGAACAGATAGAAAAGAATGAAGATGTAAGAGATGTTGATTGCTGCTAGGAGGAGTGGTCCCTGAAGGCTCAAGGGAGTTTGGTTTTTATGGAGGGGGAAGATATTGGGAGTGGTGGGTGGCTAGCTCTTCGTTTGGGGCATTTGGAATCTCTGTGTTTGGGGCAATGGTAGCCACTCCAGGCTTGCACTAGTCTCTGTGCCCCAGTGGTGACTTAAGATGGAAATGCAGTAAGTGAACAGCTCTGACAAACCCAGCCTCCCCCTACCCACCAGGCGGCAGAACAGACTCCCAAGGGAAGGGAATCTGTAAACATCAAGGGAGGCTGCTACTGGCGAGGGCTTCTCGGGAACAAATCCTGCCAGATGAACTTGATTGCTTTTTTGATCAAATTACAAAGTTGGTGGTGCAGCAGCAGATGCAGTCTGTCCTGGGTGGAGGGTGATGCCTCATGGTCTGGAAATCTCAATGGCCTGGTCTGAATATGAGCAGCTGGGCCTCAGGATCTGAAGATTGTGAAGGCCCAGGCCTGAGAGCCTAACTTGTGAGATGCTCCCAAGTGCCTGGGGCTGGGGAGGGTCAGGCCCTGTGCTTCACACCTTGAACCTTCTCTCCCTGCACCCTGTGCTGGGTGCTTGCCAAAGTCAACTCATCTGATAGGTATAGACCCAGCAATGTGAAGTCCTCTTCATAGCTGTGGCGAGTAGGGAGGTATGTGGATGGGTCAGGTCATCGAGAGCTGCAAAGTGTAGTCCTGGGACAAAGGTTATAAGACTCAGGAAAGAGTTAAGACTGGGCAATAGAATGCCCTGGAGAAGATGTGGGCCATGACTAGTAATGACCTGGGCATCTCTGGAGTAAGAGATATAATACATGTTTCTAAGCATTGGAGAAGCTGTAAACTTAAGTGGGCTTATTGTCAGTTATTCTGGGACCTGTTTAGCAGGTCTGTGTCCGCCTCCTGGCTGGGAGGACCGCTCTCCATCCCCACAAGCAGGGGTTGACTCGTTGTCTTCCTCCCAGTCCCTGTCTCCTGCTGTTCCTCTACATTGGCTATTAAGTTGACTTATTTGTTTGTTTTCTTTCTCTCTGGGTACCTTGAGTCGGAGGCGATGGTTGCCATAGAGATATGTGAGCAGTCAGATGCCCTCCTCCTTTGGGGAGGGGGGACAGTGCAGTGGGTTGGGCTCTTTGGCAGACATCCTCTGGCCAAGGATGCAGGGTGCAGGCAGGGATGACGGTTTGAGAATGGATACCTCCCCGTGCCCACACAGCATAGCCCGTATGCATCAGTAACGGGGCTGGTGTCTGATGTCTCCAGTTAATGATGCAATGCTTTGCTTTCCCAGTCTCACCGCTGTCCTCTGACCCAGGGGTGAGGGTGGGAGAGACAGCTGCGAGCTGAACTCTAGGGTGAGGAGAGCTGGTGTGGTGACTTTATGGAGTTGCCTGCCTTAGGCTATCTTTTTCTATTCCTTCCTTACCCACCTGAACTTCCCTAACCTGTGCAGTCACGTCCCTTTCCAGGCTTCACCTTCTTTCAACCTTGTCCCATCTTTCCCAGCTGATATCTTTTTTCCCTGCCCAAACTGGATGAGGTTTTATTTCCCTTTGATTTTTTTTCTTCAAGAAGATTCTTGTGTAAGATCATATGCTTCAGGCAGCAACTCCCCCTCTCAAGATGGTTATGCCAAAACTGGGGCTCTGTTGTGTGGCCTGTGTGCCAGGTTAACTTTGGGACAAAGGCCTGGTCCTGGCTGGTAGGTACAGTGCCAAGACTGTTTGGAGATTGAGAGTGGGAGGCTGTTGTCTTGGAGATGGAGGGAGTTGTCCGGGGGTTGCACTGTAGGTGTGGGCGTAGGGGATTTGAGCTCCCGGGGAGGGTTGGGCCAGGGTGCCCACTAGGCTAGTGCCCGTGGGGTTAGTGAGTGAAGGCCGTGGCTTTCCTGCAGCCTCTCAGTTTACGCTGTATATTTTATAAAGGTGCAGCGGCTGGGGCTGGGTTTCACTCATCGCTGTCTGTCTGTCTAGGGCTCCACAGGTGTTGGATTTCTGTGTCTGGGAATGTGGTGGGCCCACCAGGGTCATCCATGAAGGTCTGAAGGGCGTATGCTGAGTCTCTCTGCCCGTTCCTTTCTTGTTTGTGATTCTCTGTGCTGCAGAGTGAAAGAGAGAGTGTCAGGCTGCTTCTCCTTGTCCTCCATGGTGAGGTGGCCCAGGAGGCATGGGGAGAGATCCCCTGGTCTTCTGGGGGGTCAGCTCTGGATAAGAACCCTTTTGCTCTGCTGTTTCTTGTCATGGTGGCCTCAGGGGCCCATGATGGTGACTGTGCGACATGGTGGCTGTAGAGAGCTGAGGCGGCTGAGTGTCGAGCACTGTCTTCGTCTGCGGGTCTGTCTGCGTAAAGTCACTGAAAGTCACATAATGTCACTCCATTTGCTTTGGAACAGCAATAGGTGTGGAGTTGGGGCTCTTAAGGGAGCCCGCGATTCCAAGCTTAGCTCTCAGCTAGGCTGAAGGAGGCATTTAAAATAGGCTTGGATGCAGAGCTAGTGGGCCAGGTGATGGCAATGATAAGTCGTTATTTTAAGATTTAAGAGCACCCCCTCCCCCAGGAGCCTGAGCCCTTATGTCTTCTTTTATTTTTAAATCTTCAGATTCCCTTCTTATCTTTATTCATATGCATATAGATTTTCACCTCGTGGAACATAACATTTCATATCCCACTCTCTTGCTTATATCCAAACCATTTCTCATATTGCTACAGTTGAAGGGCAAATGGTCCTTTCTTTTTTCTACGTAGTTTAGGATTTATCCTTGGAGCAGTTTACATCATACGAAATTTCTCTATTTGGACCATTTATCTGAATTCCAGTTGCTTTCACTGGGAAGGGATGCTTAGCCTAACTAAGAGGTGCTATGGGAAGCAATATTATGAAATCTGTTAACAGCACTTGCCTTGTTTGTTTATTTATTTAATCTGTATACCCCATGTGAAGAAATTTCTATTGAAGTTAAATGTAAGCAAAAGCCTTCCCCTTCCCCAGGACCTGGGAGGTAAGGATGGGAATCATATCTGTTTCTTTACATATATGATTGATACATATTGATACAGGGGCCTGATACATATTGATAGAACAAAGTGCCTGATACATACTGAGCCTCCTATACAGGTTGAATGAATGGACTGTGTAACCAGCCAGATTGCCTTTTGGCTTTGGCTCTCAGGAAACTCATAGCCAAGTTGCTGGAACCCTTGTATCCTGATACTGGCTTGGGTTCTCTCTGATCCGTGGACCAGGCTGTAGTCCTGACACAACTGTAGGAGAGAACAGATGAAGTTAAAGACTTGTGCTTGGGGAAAAAGACAAGTGGGAGATATAGGAAGATATTGCAGCTTATCATCTTCCTTCCCTGTCATAAACGGCCTTTTAGGGCAATGTCAGGACTTCCTCTAAACAGCAGTTTTCAATTTTAGTGTGCAAGAGGATCACCTTGAAGACTGGTTAAGAATGCAGATTCCTGGGCTCTATTCAGAGATTCTACTTTGGGAGGTCTGGGGTGGAGTCTCAGAATCTACACTTTTAACAAGTGCCTTAGTGGATTTCATGCAGGTGGGCACTGAGCCACACATTTAAGAAATGCTGTCTAAAAAGCGACAGCCGTGACAGTTGCTCTTGCCATGCTCTTTGATATTTACCAGACACACCTTGGCCCAGCCTTCTCCAGGTGGTGTCTCTACTGCTCTGTGACCATCTGTGCACACGGGCTGTTCTGTGATTAGGGGCCTCTTCTGAGCCCCCAGATTGGGGTGTCATTTCGCGTCTGAGGTTGTGGCAAGCTGAGTGGCTGTAACTGTGGCATGTTGGCCACCAGAAGGGCAAAGGCTGTGCCTTTCTTGGTCCAGCTGGCCCTGGGGACTGAAATAGGATCCCCCCGGGTGGTGCCAGCTGCAAGTCTCCACCCCCTTGGTGTTGGCCTGAGTAGCCCCCATGACATTTGTGTCCCCTGTGGTATCTCCAAGTGAGACTTTCCTGTTTAAGGATGAAGAGAGGGGAAGGTGATGCAGCGGTGAGTGGGGCGGGAGGAAGAGAGATCTATACAGCACTGGAACACTGGGACTCCGGGACTTGAAGCAGTTAAGGAGGTTAGATCCAAAACGGCGCTTTCCTCTTGAGGATAAAACAGACCAATTTCTGTGGACAGAGAAGTGAGCATCCTGTGTAGAGGTGACTGAGCTCCTCTGACTCTCCCCGCGGGATGAGGAAACAGCCTGGAGGCCCCTTCTTCATGCTAAGGGTCGGTTTCATCATCCAGCCATGCTGTGAGCTGTGTGATTTAGCTCCTACAACACTGGCCTGCCGTCCTGCCCACCTGCCCCTTCCCAGAGTGATTTTGGGTGCTAGCATCATAGAGTGGTGATGCAGGTTGAAAGGGGCCCCATTCTGTAGGAGAAGCCCCTGCTTGCTTCCTGCTGCTTGCTCTGGGCCTTGTCAGGAGCTGTGCTCCAAGCTTCGAGGCTGTGCTGAAACCCTAGAGGTGAGTGGCTGACCCCATTCTCTGCAGAGGCTGGAGGCAGAGAAGGGGTGGAGTGGGTGTGACCAGCTCTTGCCCCATCTCTGAGCGTGCTGCGCTCTGGACAGCCTTGGCAGGCTGACAAGGGCCTGATCCCATGGGTGCCAAAAGGGTGGTGACAGGAAGAGATGGGCACTTTGCACCTTTCGAGTACCTCTCGGCAGAAGCCCTTTGTCTTCTGTCCATGGGCCAGACAGATCTCCCTTACAGCCGGTGGGGAAACCAGAACGCAAAAGACTGGTTTGTTTGTTTTGAGCTGTAGGCATGCCAGTGATATTGCCAGTGCTCAGATCCCAGCATCTTTAAGCAGTGTGGTCATCATTTACCCTTTGGCTCTTCCCTTTAAAATACAGATTCTGGATATTTTGTTTCTGTGCTAAATCCTGATAGATCACCTCCACACCTCTCCATCTAGACCCAGAGCTCTGAGCCCAGTGAAGCAGATCCCTCCCTTCTACTGACTAGGTCTCGCTCTCGTCTGAACATACCTCTGTGGGTAGAGACCGCTCTATGGTAGGGATGTTTCCAGCCACTTCCCCCCCAAACGCCACCTCTACTTCCTGGGCCCTATCAGCAGCAACTTCCCATCTGCTCCCCTCTTCTCTCCTCCCTCTCTTTCCCCTCCCCCAGCTTGCTGCTGCCCTGGGAGGAGCTATTTTTAGGGGCTGCTTCCTGGGATGTTTTACTTGGGGCTGGTTACCATGAAGGAAATGTCACCAAAACAGTGGGCATAGGCTGCAGGCACCCAGAGCCCTGCTGGGGGCACGGAGAGCTCAGTGGCTGACCCTGTTCTGGCCTTCAGAGTGTCCAGAGGCAGAGCCTTGCCTTCTTGGGGCTTGCTAGTGACCCCATGGGGATTTTCTCTGTCCAAGCTGGTTTGGGAAGACTTTCACTATGGGCCTCTTCTTGGAGCCTCTCTCCTTGTCCTCCTTAGTTAAAGCTTTTCTTGTCTTCAGATCCAAAGACCAGAGTAAGGCTCAGGTCTTCGTGCCACCCAGTTAAAACTGCTTGATTTAGGGCTGACGAGAAGGAAGGGACACCAGTTCAAAGGACAGAGCCTTGGGGGTTCACATGGGGACTTTTCAGGCCCCACTGGGCTGTTTTCACAGCCCTCAGCTAGTCCCCAGGTATATGGATATGAAGGAATTAGAAGCTGTGGCCCCTGCTCTTATGTGATACACAGACTTTTGCTCTTAATTGGGGACTTTGCACCTTTAGAGTGAGATTCAAAGAGGAAGGGCTATGGCATCACAATGTCAGGGTGAGGTCAATGGGATTGTAGCTTGGGATTCCCAAGGCTAGGGGCTGTTTATAAGCAGCTGGGGAATGTGGATTATGACACCAAATCCCTGTGCTGCCCTTGTTTCTACTCCTCCGAGCGATGCCTCAGAGGGCCAGAAGGGGGAAGCAAGAGGAGACGCCCACACAGAGCATCTGAACTGGGTGGGCTGTGGGAAGCTTTTCCTGATCCACGCTGGGACCACAGGCACAGACCTTCGAAATAACTCCAAAAAGTCGAGGATGTCATTGACATCAGAACTTGGGGAGGGTCCCCCTAGCCAGAGCAGGGCTCTGTGTCTTTTCCCGCTTAGAGTGGGCTGTATGTTTAGATGTCAGCAGGATCTTAGTTGAAGTCCATGCTAGCGTTCATGGTTTTAGAGACGTCACTGAATCAGCCCGTGTGTTTCTGCAGGGCTGTGGAGAACCTGGCTGGCTCTCCCTGCGCTCCATCCTGCTGGGGCAGGAGTGTGAGTTTGGAGTAGGCATCATCCCTCGGGGTGCTAGGGGAGAGGTGTTTCGAGGTCTCCTCACTGTCTGCTTCCTCTGCTCTGTATCTGGTCACGCCTTTGCTTCCTTCTCTTCAAGGGTATTCAGCCTTTGTGGTGCCCTGACCCCAGTCTTAAGCTCTTGTGCAGAAGGCGGGGGAGGCAAGGGATCCTGGTGTCCAGGGCCTGGCCCTCACCTGAGGGTGCTATCAGGACGGCCTGAAGGGGGATCTTGATAACGGCCGCTTCTGCTTTCTGCTCCTGTTACCACCTAGCTCTTGAGGGGGAAATCCTTGCAGAGGGCTGTGGTTGGAGCTGGGCTGAAGGCCGGCAGGGGTGGGTCTCTCCATGGCAGTAGCACACAGGCAGGCAGGAAGTGGCCCTGTGCAAAAGCGGGAAGTGGCTGTTGTCAAACAGGAAGGGGGGGCTGGGCCGTGTGAAGGGGGGGGGACGAGCCCAGTCGAAAGGTGGGTGGGAAGAGGGTCAGCCTTGAAGAAGGTCTGGGCTGTTCTCTAGGAACAGAGCTCAGCGGTCACTGGAAGGAGGGGTGTCTCAAGGGAGAAGGCCGCCTTCGTGACGGGAGCAGTGGCTGATGTGTTAGCACCTTGGGATGTCAAGCCAGGGCCTGGACCTACCACTGTGGACCAGGCCAGGTCAGTGGCCTTAGCCCTTCGGGACTTGGGGATTCTGAGTTTTGGACTTCCCTGGTAGCTCAGTTGATAAAGAATCCGCCTACAATGTGGGAGACCTCGGTTTGATCCCTGGGTTGGGAAGATCCCCTGGAGGAGGGCATGGCAGCCCACTCCAGTATTCTTGCCTGGAGAATCCCCGTGGACAGAGAAGCCTGGTGGGCTGCAGTCCATGGGGTCACAAAGAGTCAGACATGACTGAGTGACTAAGCACAGTTTATAGGACAAACCCTGCAGCTGGAGAAGATGCTCTGCAAACCTGACTTGTTCCTGAAACATTGCTGCTGCTTGTACAGAGCCCTGTGCTTCTTCCCAGACACACAGTGGAGAACAGGACAGGAAGTGAGGGGGAAAGGCATGGGAGACAGCAGCTGCAGAGGTTGGGGTGCTGGCCGCCTGAGCGAGGATCCTCCTGAGGATCAGGGAGAGCGTGGTAGGCAGAAACCACACGGCTCATTGAGCAGAGTTTCAGGATGGCAGGGTGCCACAGCCCGTAAGGCTGGGGCCGAGGATGACCAGGGCTCCCACAGACAGTGGCTTTAACTGGGCCGTCCTCTCTCGGAGGTTACCCTGCTGGTAGTCTTCCCCTGCAGGCTGAAGACACCAATGGGCCCCACCCAAATGGGAGGCCTGTTATGGGGCCAGGTCGAGGGCTTGGTTAGTGTTCCAAGACCCCGTGACTGCCCAGGCTGATGGAGAGTGGGTCCAACTCTCTCCTGTCTCTGGTGATGGCCGTGGGCACAGGCCCAGCCTGGGAGACCTCGTCTGTCTTACTGCTGGACCCTTGCAAAGGAGGCTCTCCCTGAGTGCCAGGCACTCTGCGGAGCATTTACCCAAAAACGTCATTTAAGCCACAGATACCCCTGCCTTCATTTTAGAAGTGAGGAAACTTTTTCCCAAGCTATGTACCTGGCTCGCTCTGTCACCTCTGTTCCATCACATGTCACTCTGTGCCGAGGCTGTCCTTGACCATGCAGTTTAAGTGTGCACTCTCCCACTGCCCTGCTTTATTTTTCTTTATTGCACTTGCCATGACATCTAACATGCCATCCAGTTCTTACGGACTGTCCCCTGACCAAGCTCCACTAGCGTATCAGCTTGCTGAGGGTGGGGACTGTTGTCTGTTCTGTTCACTGCTGCATCCCCAGCATCTGAAACAGCACCTGTCGCATAGTAGGCCTCAGTAAGTATATTCTGAATGAATAAATGAGTCTCAGATGGGTTTGGGACTCACAGCTCTAGGACTCCATCTGGGGCTGTCTGACTCAAAACCAGTGGGTTAATAGCCAGACTCCATGACTGAGGGTCAGACCAAGGACCACGGCACAGCCTGGGGTTCAAAGAAGACTTGTGCAGAATGTGGTACTCAGCTCCGTGGAGTTAGGGTCAAACTGCGTGACTGTTTAGGACCCTCTGGACCCTGGGCAGCTCCTTCGAGGAGCTGGGCGTGTGACTGTCTCTTCTCTTCCCACTCTGAGTCACTGATAAAGCCAGAGCTCCCTTATTTTTAGTGCCGTTGCTGTTGTGGAACTGTAACCATTAGCCAGTAAGAGACTTAAGGGAGGAGATAAACATTAATCTTCTGGGCCTTCCCCTCAGCTGCCACCTCCGCATCGCAAGATACTGCTCTCCTGCACCTGCCCGGGCAGCCCAGCCCGAGAGTTGCGGGTTGGAGGGTGTGAGGTGAGTGGTGAGAGAGAGGGCTGGGGGGTCTTCAGCTTTAGTGGCTTGCTTGGTACCACCATCCCACGACCAGGGCTGGGGAGGAAGGTGGGGTCGCCCTGACATCCCCCAGTCAGGGCTGGAAGAAGCAAGCCCCCTATCACCAGGCAAGGCTAGTGCCGCTTCCTCAACTGCACTGCCTTCTGGAGGTCCCGGCCCCGAGGGGTCGCAGGCAGTGTGGGACTACCTGGGGCTTTCTTGGCTGCATCCCGGTCAGTCACCATACCGAACTCAAGGGTGGGACAGAAGGCCTGACCCAGATCTATGGGCAGCTGGGATAGATTAGCTGGGCAGCAGAAACTAATCTCTGCCTGCCCCTACCTCCTTCTTCCACAGAGCAGAGCCATCCCTAGAGGGAACGTTTAGGATAGAGCTGAGGGTGCTTGGTGAGACAGTAAATATGAGTTCCTTCTCGTCTGTAATCCATATGTTATCTCAGGCAGGCCTGGGTTTGAATTCACACTTCTCTCCCATTCCTGCTATAGGACCTTGGGTGAATTATTTAACTTCTCTGGGCCTGTTTTATCATCTGTGAAATGCGGACAGTCAGTGTCCTGTCTGGTAGGATGGTTGTGAGGGTCATGGGAGGCTTTACAGAGGCTCTTTGCTCTTTAGGTAGAGGTGGGGTGGGCACAAGCCACTACCAAGGGACTCAGGACTCGCTTGGCAGGTATGGAAGGGACGGTACCCGCCTAGACCTGTTGGAGTTGGGGTGAACTGGACTGTGCCCCTAAAGTCTGGTGTCTTGACTTGATGCTCTCATTTTTCCTGATCCTGTCATCATAGCACAGCGATGGAGAAAGAGGGCTCTAGGCTCAGACCACCTGCCTCTGGTGCCTGTTTGTGTGACCTTGGGCAGGTTACTTGAAACTTGTAAGTCTCAGTTTCCTCCTTTGCAATGTAACTGAGCTAATCAGATCCTCCGTTTCACTGGGTTTCTGTGAGGATGAAATAAGATTGTCTGTGCCTCTGCCCAGCGTATAGTAAATACTTAGTAAAGAATAGTTTTTACTAGTACTGTCAATGTTATTGATAAACCATTATTAAGCCTCTGATGTGGAAGGAACTCTAGGAAGCATCACACAGGGAGGTGCCACTCTGAAGAGCTTGTGACCGAAAGATACGTGATTTAAATGTGTGATGTGAGAATTATAAGAGGTGCTGTGGGAGACAGAGCTGGGTCATGAGGAGAGAAGTCACAGTCTACTGGAAGGAACAGGGAAGACTTTGTGAAGGAGGTGGTTTTGTGGAGTTCAGCAAGTAGAGATGGGGGTAGAGTGGCTGGGGCTTCTAGGCTACCTTGTTTTAAGCAGTAGCAGCCTCTCTTTCTGTGCCTGGAGCTCTGCCTTCCTCTGGAAGGAATCAACTACCACATCTTGCTTAGATTTGTGGGCTCTTGGATTCTGGTCATTTCACCAAAGCAGCGTGACCCCAGAACATGCATGGCAATAGGCCAGAGCTCCCAGCAGTGGGCAGCCAGGCGGGTCCTGGGAAGAAGCAGGATTTCTGCAAAATGGGCATCGTAATACTACCAACCTCCAAGAGTTGTTTTGAGACTAAATTAAAAGATGTATCTGCCTGGTGTAGAAGTAAGCACTCAATAAACATTAGCTTTTTTTTTTTTTCAAATTATCAGTCTCCATTGTCAGCATGGTTATGTTTCAGGATTGCCATGAAGACTGCATTAGAGAATATATGCAAAACTCCTAGCACAATATATGTTCATGTAGTAGGTGTTCAATAAAACTTAGCCATTATTATTAGTATTTTCAACAAGGAAGAAATTCTGGACACCCTGGCCCAGTAAAATCCCTGCTGTGGTGGAAAGAGCACTAGAGTTTTAAGACTTGGATTCAAATCCTGGCTCTGCCGCTCACTAGCTTGGGAAGCTTTCCTAAGACACTGCTTCATGGCAAAAGGTTGTCATTAATACCTGTCTCCAGAATTGCTGTGACCTGCTATGTTAATTCAGCAAATTGTTTAAAAAAAAAATAAAGAAGAGGGCCATAGTAGGTGCCTAAGAATTGAAGGCATATGAATAGCCAAGTGGCCGCAAATAGAATGGATGTCTGATAGCTTTCGTTTTCTCTCTTCCACTTTTAGATCACCAGAAACTAGAACGTGAGGCCCGGATATGCCGACTTTTGAAACATCCAAACATCGGTAAGTGCCCTTATATAGAGCATGTCTTGGGCATTTTGTAGAAGGTGGCGAGAACAGAGATCCACTGTTTTTGTGTGGGGAACCACTTCTGTCCCTGGGCGTCTGCCTGGTGCCTTTTTTTACCCAAGCAGGATCGCAGCTTGGAATTCTGGGGTGTTCTAGTTTAGAGACCTGAGCGTCTCCCTTCCTGTGGTGCCATCTCAGCGCTGGGAGTGAGGCATCGGAATGTGTTTCAGGCTCCCTTTCTTCCCCTCTCCTTCCGTCTCTGGGCTGAGGGCTGGGTCTTCGGCGTGTGAGGCTCGGGGCGAGTGGCCTGCCAGCGCCCCTCGCCGGGGGCCTTCCGCGGCCATCAGCAAAGGGTCTGCACTTTGTTTCTGGCCTTGAAAGAGTTTTGTTCCTTGCTGCGGTGTCCTGTGCACTCTGGGGGTTTCCATGGCGCTCCCATTCGTATTCCCCGGAGCCAGGAAAGCAAGCTGCCCACCCGCCTGGCTTCCCTGAAGCAGGGGTGGCAGGAGCCACTCGGCTGGAGAAGGAGAAAAAATTAAGAGGATTTCTCCCGCTCCCACCCTGACTCGGGGGACAAGAGCACATTGTTGGTTGTTCTAAAGCCTGAGGAGGTTTGCCTGCCACAACCCACTCTGGCTCAGTTTTACATTGTTCAGCTGAAGTAGTCTTTGCCAAAAGCGTTGGCCCCGATTTGGTGCTTCTCTCGGAGGGGACAGAAACTGGGCTGGCTTCAGCGTCTGAGCAGAAACCCCAGGCTTGACTTGAGGTGGAAAAGCAGGGAACATCTCCTAGGTTTTCCCTGAAAGCTCCAATTATCACAAAGGACAGTGAGTTTCTATGCTCGTCAGTTCAGTTCAGTTCAGTTACTCAGTCGTGCCCGACTCTTTGTGACCCCATGAATCACAGCACGCCAGGCCTCCCTGTCCATCACCATCTCCTACAGGCATGGCCTAAATATTAGGGGTGCTCCAGAGGCTGCCTACTCTGCTGGGTTGGTAGCCAGCACTGTGAGGTGACTTGCTGAAGTTCAGTGCTCCCTCCTGAGCTACTCAGCCTCCAGCTTCACAGGCCTAGGACTGGGATTTTCACCATGAGCTCTGACACGGGAGAGTGGGGTCGTACTCCAGCCCGAGGGGAAGGGAGCGTTGAGGTAACCAGAACTGAAGCCACGCACAGCTTTATAGATGGCAATCAGCAGCTTGGCTTACACGCGACACAGATTGGCGTAGCTGGTACTCAGTTCTGCCTGGTGCCGTCTTGCACGAAGCCAGCCCCTCTCAGCCCACGAGTCCTGGGCTGGGAACCTCTGAGCTCTCTGAAGTTCAACCCTCACCTGAAAACACCATGGTGGGGACCAAATTGTCGCCTTGGGTAGGAGAGAAACGACGAGAGAAACAGCTAAAACAGCAGTCACCAACTCAGGCATGTTTTGTTTGGCTGGCTTAGTGGTTTAAAAATATTTTTATTATTTGCCAGTATTTTAAAATGAGATTTCACATTTAAAAAAAAAAATTCTATTTCCCAATCTTTCAAATCAGAAGATTTGGCTCTGCTGAGCCCACATCCATGCATGGCCAGAATCAGCTGGACCTGGGCAGTGACTGCCCCCTTAGCCTGCTGGCCACTGTCTATGCTGTTAACTTTCTACTGCTTACCTGGTCCCTCTGGGCTTTACGAGCTTGTCACTCTGAGCTAGCAGTGGCAGAACAGGAGAAAAAAAGCTGGTGGGTGACTAAAGCCATCCGCAAGCACAGAAGCATTTTGGTGTTCCAGTCCCAGGTCTCAGGGTCTGAGGACAACTTCCTTTCCTTACACCCCAAGTGACCAAGTCATAGAGCAACGATGAATTGCCCGCCTGGAGGGAGGGGGGAACAAAGGGTGGGGTCCATGGTGCAGGAGGTGGAGCCATGTCCTCATTACCTGCAACATGGGTGTGATTGACCACAGAAGGGTCAGAGTGGGAAAAGACAATTGAGAACCAACCAGGAAGTACAGAACTGGAATTCTAGCTGGAAAATACTCCAGCCTTCTTTTACTGTGCTTTTGAAAATTAGATATATACTTTTGAACCTTTTAGACTTGGTTTGGTAGCCCCTTCTTCTTTAACCACCAGTCCCCAGCGCAGAATCAAGGCAGATGGAGGGACTGTCTCCCCCAGCCATCTGCTCTGCTAGGGAGACAGCAAAACTCAGGGAAGACCAGGCAAGGCTCTCTCCCTTTGTCAGTGTCTCATTGCCTAGAACTGTGCTTTCATTTCATGATTGCTCCCAGACCCTGGGGGCCTTGGTCTGAGGCCCTATTTGGGGTCAAGGGAAGGGAGAAGGAAGGGTGAGTAGTCAGGACTATGTCCTGGGAGAATGATCTGGCCAGGCTGTCCGTCCTCCAGTGGGAACCGGGACTCCTAGAGATGAGGGAGCTGTGGGTCCAGGAGATGGGGGTTGCCATGGATCTTGACCTGGCTTGTGGCAGAAGAGGAGCCCATTTTGTCCGCTTAATTCTCTGTCCCTCTTCTCTCTCCACTGCTCCATCCTTCAGAGCGGTGGCCCTTTTGGCTTTAGCTGCTAATTGCATCCCACAGGGATACTAGTGGATCAGCCCAAGAGTGGTGCAGAGGTGAGGAAGCAGAGAGCACGTGGTCCACCCCTGATCGTTGTCAGACTCACCGGCACTTGCATTCAGAAGGGTATTTGGTACAAGGAGCCAGGCACCCCCAGTTTTTTCTCTTAATAGATACTCTACCCCAGGAGTTGACAGTCTGTGGGAAGAGTGGCCCCTAATGTAAAGCATGGTCTCTGGGTGATAATGCTGTGTCAGTGTAGGTTCGTCAGTTGTGATGAGCTTGCTTCTTTTGTGGAGATGGTGATAGTGGGAGAGGCTGTGCGTGTGTGGGGACAGCGGGTAGGTGGGAGCTCTCTGTGCTTCCCGCTCAGTTTTGCTATGAACCCAAAATTGTTTTAAAAGATAAAGTCTTTTTTTAAAAAAAGCCTGTTGGTTTTGAGGCATACTGCAGAACCTAAAAGAGCCCTGGGAGAGTGGCCAGAGGTGAGAGTTGAGAGGAAGAAACGGCAGTAGTGCTGACCGTCTAGAGTCTGAATGAAGTGTCTTCTACCTGTGATCTGCTTGCTCCCTGCTCTGAATTCCTCTAATGAATAGACTCTGTCTTCCTTCGTGCTGAGCTGCCCCAGCAGTTTCGATCACAGCCTAGCATTGTGGTTTAGAGCAGTACTTCTCAAACTTTCATGTGCTTGTGAATCACCTAGGGATCGTGTTAAAATTCAGATTCTGATTCAGTAGGTCTGGGGTGGACCTGAGCTGCCCCACATCTCCAGGTGAAGCTCCTGCTGCTGGTTCAGCATGCGGAGAAGCAAAGGTCTGTGGCCTTGGTATCCAGTCCTCTGGGTCTGAATCTGGGGTTTGCTGGGCAGCTGTGACCCCTGGCCCATGATTTTACTTACCCATGCCTCCGTTTTGTCATCTATGCCTCCTAATGGAGTTCTGAGAAGGTTGAGCAAGTGAACGAGTCCTAAGAAATAAATGGACATAATGAAACTGGAGATTCCAGCTCCCAGAAGTAGTCCCTCCAGCCCCAACTCAGTTCACACATGTTATTCAAGCCTGGCTGCCTTTTACGTTGGGCCCAGGCCACACACAGCTAATAAATAGTAAGTGTAGCAATAACAGTTGCAAAGAAAGAGATGGAAACGTTGGAGCATAGGCAAGCAGCTCCGAGATCGTGCCCACCTGCTCCTTCCTGGAGGGCAGCCTTTACTCCCCTGCCAGCCCCCTGGGATGACACGACCTCCTCCCCCGCCCTGTATTTTCATGGGCATGAACAGTGATACTTTGTCAGTGCTTTTTTGACCAAAGTTTGTTAGTTAAAATGTGGCATACTGTCGGGTGGTTTTTAAAGAATTGGAAATAGCCACAAGATTTGGGTTGTGGCTTTGTCAGTACATGAAGGTATAAGACACTGAGTATGTTGTTTTTGGCCTGTTCTTCCTTCCACAGTTTGTAAAGAACAATAACTAGGTTTACGACTGTAATGCAGCAAATGCTTCATGCTTCTTTTCCCAGATCTTCCTGTCCAGGGTTGGTCTGGTTCTCTTGGCCTCCATACCCTCTCATGACTATGGAATGGCCTGGGTATTGGATTTTTTTCCCCCCATACATCCTTTACTTCTCCCCAACAGCCCCTAATGCTTGGTTATGTATTTGTATAAGTGCTTCTTTAAAGCCCGTCCCCCCTGAAGCTGCTGGGTCTCTCTTGTTCACAGCTGCGTCCATGGCATGAGCAGCCACGCCTGCTTCAGGGAGGCTGCCACAGGGACATCGTTGAGCAAGTCAGAATGGCCAGGGCTAAGAGGGACAGGTTAGAGCTCCTTTGCCCAGGAGGATGGAGAAAGTGACTCCCTCCGGGCAGTTCTACAAAATTAGGGATCTTAATATTGGCCTGCTTTGGCCTCAAGTCTCAGCTCTGCCACTCAGTGTAACTTTGGGTGGGTTTCTTTTGGAGCCTCTGCTTCCTGTCCTGTTACACAGACGTTAATAGAAGTACCTACCCCACAGAGCTAATGCAAGGGTTCAATCAAATAACATGTGTAAAGCTCTTGGCATAATGCCTGGCACATTGAAACGGCTCAACTAAGTGTTAGGTATTATCATTTGGATCTTTATTATTGCGAATCGGCTAGGTTGGCACTTAGAGTGGTGCAATCAAGTTTCTCCTCTTGTTCTCAGCCCCCTGTTCATTTTCTCTACAAATGGAAAGAGAAAGATAGCAGTCTTGCTCAGTGGTGGAGCCTTCCACACCTGTCCCTCCTTGCCTTGGCCGTGCCTGGCCCTGGGACACACATCAAAGCGGAGCTCTGGGCTGGGCGGCCTGGGAGGACTAGTCTTCCCTCGCTGCTCTGCTCAGCTGACTCTCCTCCCCGGCTCCTCACACCTGGACTCTGTGTGTGGTCTTCCTGGGGAAGGGCAAGTGCCGATGACTCCCTGTCTGGGCAGAGGCATGGGTGCCTGCCCTTTTTGCCCTTCTGGGCTCGGGGCAGGGGGTGGGGTGTGTGGGTCTGGGATCAGGGGTCCTGGGGAAGATAGCCAGTGCCAGGACTCCCCTGGGAATCACTGTTAGCATCGTGCCTGCTGCCCTGTTAGTGCCTCCTGCCGCTGCTGTTAGTCACCTCCCTAATGAAGCTGGTCTTTAGCTTCTGGGACAGCTGATTTCCAGGGGATTATTTGTATTACACACTTTAATGCGTTTTAATAGCAAATTTTTAATTAAATGGAAAGTCCTTTTGGAAGCAAGGGAGCAGCAGCTGCAGCAGGGCTCAGCGTGAGCCACCCATTCCGGCCAGAGAAGCGCAAGTCAGGAGTGAGCCACCCATTCTGACCAGAGAAGCGCAAGTCAGGATCGGGGGTGGCAGGGCTTTGGGGGAGCTCGCCTGAGCGCGCCTGGGTTAGTGAGGGGAGGGGGGAGGCAGGGGTCTGGCTGTAGCTTCTTCATTCTGTCACCCACAGGCCTAGAGAAGTATGAACTTGTTCGCCCAAGTACAGGAGAGAATCGTTTGAGGAGGAGGGATCTTAGGAGTACCACCCGCCTTTGATTCCGTTGGGAAATCGCAGAAGTACTGAGTTCTGGTGGAATTTTGAGGTTGAGTAACCAGATCAGATCTAATAAGGTCGGCAGTATGAAGCATAAACAATTGCTGGGCCCTGGTTCTCGCCCTGGCAGGCCCGAATCCTCATTTGTCAAGTGAGGAACAGCACAGGGCTCCAGTGATGGCTGAGGGCCTGGATTTTACATTCAGCCCATCTTGCTGTGGGGCAAGGGGAGGTAGGGAAGTGCCTCAGTCCTGAGGAGACGCCCTCACACTGGAAATGGAAGGTATCATTCGAGCTGGTGGGGCCTGACACACAAGAGATTTCTTTGTATCTAAGAGCTTCACTGGTCGGTTTGGTGTCAGGCCATTCCTGAAGTGAGGAGCTCCTGGAACTGTGTGAAGGTCAAACAGAGGGAGCCCTTTGGGACACAGGCTCTCCATCAGGCGAGTGCAGGTGAGGGAAGGGACCAAGCAGGAGGGTTGATCAGAGCAGACATGCGTTTGCATTAGAATGATGCTGAGGGGGGCGGTTGGCATTTAACCCCCTGAGGTGGCTTTGTGGGCAGAAGCTTGAAGAGGAGACCTCAGCAGCATCAGGTTGGGCTCTTGCCCAGGAGCTCTGGAGGCTGTGAGTGGGAAGAGATTCTGCTCACCAGCCTTTTCTTTCGCTTTTACTGCAGCTCCATGCAGTAGCTTCCCGTACCCATCTTGTGGGCACATTCGTGAGTGGTTTCTCTCCAGGCTCCACTGCTTTGTCGCCTCAGTGTGTGGGCTCCTCCACATTTCTTGTAGGAAACAGTGGTATAAACCAGTCTTTGGAGTCAGAAAGAGCTGGGTTTACATCTGGGCCCACCAGATCTTTGGCCTTCGGCAAGAAATTCTAGGCCTTTGAGCCTCCATTGTCCTCATCTGTGGAATGGGAGTAATACGTATCTCGGAGTGGTCATCAGGAATAATAAACTCCTTGAAGTAGACACCATGTCCTTCCTAAATCCTACCATCTACCACACACAGCACTCGATACATACTTGTAGCTTAAGTAATGTATGCAAAGACCCTAACTCAAGGCCTGGCATGAAGCCAGCACTTAATAAATGGTTATTGTCGTTGCCTGAATCTGTGTGTTGCCTGCTGGGCTGTGCCTTTCCCACTTCTTCCCCTCCCCCCAGTTCTTCTGCTCCCATTTACTCCAGGGTCTCCCATCTTGCCTTTCTCTGTCCCTCTGCGGTCTGCATCCCTAGGTGCTTCTTGCTCTGCACTGCACCCTCACACATCACCCTCACACGTCACATCCCAGGACTACCTTCGCTGGGACCAGCCCCTCTCAGAAGAAGGTTTCTGCTTTTCTCCGTCTTGCCTCACTTCTTAGCCACAAAGCTTCTGTCTCTCGCCTACATCTGAGGCAGTCTGAGATGGCGACCCGAGCCCTGGACCTGGGGTCTGGTCATCTCTGCTCTGTGGCTGCATCTTGGCCCCAGGGATGCTGGGCATCTGCCCCTTCTTGGGAAAGAGTCTGTGGGGCTGACAGGATGGGGCAGGGCTGGGGTGGCCAAGGAGGAGAGGAGTAGGCTTTCCAGGTTTTCTCTCTGTTAATCTCTGTCCCCATCTCCTCTCTTGCAGTACGCCTCCATGACAGTATTTCTGAAGAAGGGTTTCACTACCTCGTGTTTGACCTGTAAGTGCCACTTTCTGAGGGTGTGGGGGCCTTTCCCTTCAGCTGGCTCAAGAGGAAGGCTTGGGAAAAAAGCCCTAAACTGGGTCTTCAGCCTCTGCCAAGGGTCCCTCTCCTTTGCCCGTGGAGAGGGGTTTGATTTTGAACATCCTCTGGTCATGAGCAGATTGCCGAGGGCCTCCTTCCTCACTCAGTGGTTCTCCAGGGCTCTGACCCTGGGGTGGCATTGCTCTTGCATTTTCTGTTCAGCAGCACACCTTGTGCAGATGCTTTTTTTCCCCTTGTTTCTCAGTGTGTTGTCCTTAGCGGAGATACACAACGTAGCTCTTTGCCTGACCTTAAGAATTCTGGGAAATTGAAGGCACCTTTTATTAGTTGTAAACTGGGCTCCCATTGGTCTCTCCTCCACTCTGGTTGTGGTTTAATGTCTTAAAAGTGGTTCTTCACCTAATGGAAATGCCTCTTTGGTATTTTCAGGGTTGGGTCTCTGTGTCCTTGGTCTCATTGTTCTTCAGCTTCAGTAGTAGGTCAGTCCTTCTTGGGCAGCTGGATTTTAGTATTCATATTGGTCTCAAATAAAGCTAAGACTGTTTGAATAAGTCAGTTATTTTCTCTTAACTGCCTGTACATTCATCTCTACCAGAGTATTAGGTAATCTACAAATGATAGACAGAAATGTACAGGAAGTGGGGAGGGCTCACACTGTCCCAGGAAGAAGCTCCGTTTCATTGAAGGATTGGTGTGTTCTGAGCTTGCAGACGAAGCACATGTAGAGTTGCCATGTCTCTAAAACCGTTGTACAGTGTGGCTGTTGGTTACCTGTTGGGTGCTGCCTCCTCTGACCCTCTTTGTTGGTTGCAGTGTTACCGGCGGAGAGCTGTTTGAAGACATTGTGGCCAGGGAATACTACAGTGAAGCCGATGCCAGGTGAGACGAGGGCCCTAAGGTGTAAGTGTGCCTCTTAACCATCTTAGGGGGCAGGGCATTGTGCCTGTTGGAACCGTCTTTGGGAGCGGTCAGAAGAGCTCTTACCTGGACAAAGATTCTGTAGGGTTGGACTCAGGCTACATTCCATGGGCATGCTTAGAAGTTAATAATTCAGCACTCCCAGATCAGTTTTCTGCAAAGCTCTTACAAATCTCTTTCACCCTGTCACACCAGAAATACCTTTCCTTTGCACCACTGTATACTCATGAGGGCCCTAGGGCCCTCCCTATCTCCACTTTCTTCTTCTGACAAACTCTACTGCATACAAGGCATCCTGGGAATGATCCAGAGATGGGGAAAACATGGTTTGTGTCCTAAAGGAGTGTAAACGTCTGGGTTAATAATGCAACCAGGGAACTTCCTGGGAGATTTCAGCCACCATCACCTTATGTCTTGACCACCAGGACCAGCTTTTCAGGTTGGAGGACCATTCCTCGGCCACACCCCTCAGCCCCCAGCCCTCTAAGAAACCCTGGCAGCTTCTCCACATGACGCAGCAGAATTCCTCCCACACCACAGCTCCTGGGCACTTGTTTGGTCTGCCTTTCCTGCCCCGGCTCCTCCCCCACCCCAGATTTTTTCTGAGGGTGATGTCCTGACAACCTGATTTTGAGTGTCCTGCTTGCAGCCTCCTCAGGCATATGTGGCAGCTCTGGCTGCCTCTGGGGGCGTGGAAGGGGACACAAAGCTTCCTCACAGATTTCTCAACCCTTAGAGGCCAACGGTTGCTGATCAGCTTCAGATGCTTCAGCCTCAGGAAAAATTCTCAAGTGGGAGATGAATTCCAGTGCCAGCAGGGGAGGACCAGGCTCTGGGGCGGGAGGAGGAGGCGGCGATAGCTCAGGGAGCCTGCGGGGAGGAGGGGGAGCTGGGGCGGTGACTGTACCAGTGTGCTTGGCCTGGCTCTGCTGGGACACTTCGCACTTTTGCCATTTTTGGCCAGAAGGCTCTCCCTGCTAGCTTGGCTCTGTTCTAATTATATATTTCTGTGGAGACTCGCCTCTTCAGCTCAGTCTTAAAGTCTCTTCGGCCTACTCTTGGACCATGTCCTTATGGGGAGGCCTGAGCCTCAGCCTCCAGGAACCCAGCGAGACACTTTGGCTCTTGTGGAAGCCCCAGCCTCAGATTTCAGAGGAAGGAATACTGTCAGTCCAGGTTACTGACGTTCGGGCCGGATCATTTTTGGTCGTGAGGGCCCTTCTTGTGCATTGTAGGTTTAGAAGCATCCCTGGCGTCTATCTGCTCGATGCCAATAGCACCCTCCCTCTCAGTGGTGACTACCAGCAGTGTCTCCAGGCGTTGCCAGATGTCCCCTGGGGGGCCGAAATCAGCCTCTGGTTTTCTCCAGTGCTCTGGACTGCTGGTGCACTCCACCGGGAGTTGACCACAGGCGTGGAGGATGGTTTGGAAAGTGGACGGCCTTCTAGAATTTGAGAATCAGCTGCCGAATGTGACTCTAGGCTGGTTTGTCTTTTTCTGTGCAAAAGCATGATGAGAAGTGCTCTTTGGGGTGCCTCTTTGAAACTCTCTTAAGTGTCTTATTTCTCGATGATGCCTGTGTACTCATTTCTCTCCCCTACTAGATGATAAACTTCAGGGCAGGCACTGGGTCCCCTATACAGCTGGTGCAATACCCAGCCCAGTGCTTATAGGTGCTTGATAAATGTTTACCTACCCCCAAAACAACTTAGGCTTGGCTGGACTATCCTTCCTGAGTTGCCACCACAAGCCTCTTCTCCAAGAACACAGTTACTATAGGGGTTAAGAGGAAGGAGGAAAGGGTTGGATGGTGGGTGTCTCTTTCTCAGGAGTCTGAGGTATTCTTCCTTGGAAACAAATTGGATATGTTGAGCCTTCACAATCTAAGGAGGCTTGGTGGACCCTGTTCTAGTCTATCCTCTGCTATTATCTAGTGGAAGACCCTGGACAAACCACTTAGTCTGCTTGGGCCTCAGTTTTCTCTTTTGTAAAGTAGGTTGAACAGATGATGTCCAAAGTCCAAGGTTTTAGCTCCTCTTTCAGTGATGCTGTGTGAATCCGTTACCCAGAGTTAAGTGCTTTAGTCTACAGCATGTGGTTGTGGATGGTTTTACCCTGCACTGACCTTTCTTTTTGTGCTTTTGCAGCCACTGTATACATCAGATTCTGGAGAGTGTTAACCACATCCACCAGCACGACATCGTCCACCGGGACCTGAAGGTACCTACCTCCCGGGTCCCCTTTGCCTCTTGTTTGTGAACCACTGGCGCCACCTGGTGCCAGGTGATAGCACTGCATGGTCCCAAGCTAGGCTCCCTCTGGGCTGAGGGATTGGTGCCTCACGAGGCTCTCTGTCTTCCTTATACAGCCTGAGAACCTGCTGCTGGCGAGTAAATGCAAGGGTGCTGCTGTCAAGCTGGCTGATTTTGGCCTAGCCATCGAAGTACAGGGAGAGCAACAGGCTTGGTTTGGTAAGAGTGACCCTGTCTTCCTGGAATGCAGCTCCCGCCCTTCCTCCTCTTCCTGATCTGCCTTCCTCTTTCAGAACTGCAGGCCAGACCCTTAATGGTCCTGGCCTCCTCAGAGACTGGAGGAAGGGCGGGCACAGAGCTCCCCCTGGCCCTCCGTGACTCAGTACAGTGAGACTAGCTGCTGTCAGCACTGCGTTCTTGCTGCCTCTGGGGACAATGGAAGTTCCTTTAAGGCACACGTATTTGCCCTCTGGTTTAGATTCCGGGCACTGCAAGAAGCCCAGCCCGTCGTCTCTTGCTGCCCAAGTGCTGAGAGCTTATGTAGCCAAATCAACAGGAGTAAGAAGGGACTTGGGAAAAACTGCTGATGTGGATTTAATGAGAGAGAAAGTGGGTTCAGTGTGCCTCCGCTCTCTCTTCCGCTACAGGTTTTGCTGGCACCCCAGGTTACTTGTCCCCTGAGGTCTTGAGGAAAGATCCCTATGGAAAACCTGTGGATATCTGGGCCTGCGGTAAGCCCATTCCACACACTCAGCTTTTTGGTGTTAAGGGCGTTCAACTTCCAGTGATGACAAGAAAGAGGCATTGCTATTCCCTGTGGGTCCCACAGGCATCTGGTATATGTGAAGTCACAGCATTTGCTCTGGTGTCCCCCGGGATGGCTGTTCCTTTCACAATCTCCTCCCCAGCTTCCTAGATGATGATGTCTCCTTCTCAAAGAGGGATTTACCCATGCCTTAGTGGGTGGGTTGTGCCTGAAGAAGTCGTAGACATGGCGTGGTGATGTGGGGCGTAAAGCACAGTGGCACAGCATTGTCGGCTGCCATCCACCTCTCTCTCTGGGATGGTCCTTGACTTTCTGGGTGGCTCAGAACCCCATGTGGCTTTTCTTGGTTCTTTAGCAAAGCAGGTGACTGACCCCAGTGACCTGTATTCTGTCTTGTAGGGGTCATCCTGTATATCCTCCTGGTGGGCTACCCTCCTTTCTGGGATGAGGATCAGCACAAACTATATCAGCAGATCAAGGCTGGAGCCTATGATGTAAGGACCAGTTTGTTCCTGCCCCTCTGTCCAGGGGAAGGGGGTGTGCTGAGTGTGTTGCAGGGTGTGGGGAGTGTCAGGGATTTTGAGAACCATATAGGCCTCAATTCTTGTCACCACCTGTCCCAGGGAGCAACTTTTTTGCACAGCCATTGTTGGTGGCGGTAAAATCATGGAGTCCACTAAAGTCCTTTGTTCTGTTACTTGCAAAGAATGGCGTGGCTGTGTAGTGTGCCGAGTGACACAGAGATAAGAAGTGTGGCAGCTCCTCCCACTGCGGTGGGGCCTTGGGCACAGTGTTGAGCAGTGGGTTCCTCCTCATAGGGAGATAGAGTTGAACCAGAAGACATCAGGGTCCCCTGGTATGATATTCTGGCATTCTAACCATGATTGTTCTGTTTTTCTTCAATCTTTAAGCTGACTCAGGCCCTGGGATACCCAGTGCTTAGCCCACTTCATGCTAGGCAGTTTTCGATAGTTAACCAGGGTTAACCTTGTAACCCTGGTTACAAGGGGTATAAGGTGCACAGATTTCATATTCCTCCTTCTCCTGTTCCCATTTCTTAGTTCCCATCACCAGAGTGGGACACAGTGACTCCAGAAGCCAAGAACTTGATCAACCAGATGCTGACCATAAACCCCGCAAAGCGTATCACAGCTGACCAGGCTCTCAAGCACCCATGGGTCTGCGTAAGTGTCTTCTCCTGAGGTCAAGGTGATCCAGGATATCTGCTCTCAATGTGCTCGTAACACTGTCTTTACCCTCCTTCTTGTGACTAGAGAATAATCATCTGGGGCCTTGAGCTAAGACGCTGCAGAGGGGACAGGGGACTGGGTGGGGCCCAGGGGCAGCATATGTCACCAAGAGAAGCCAGGGGAGTGAATGGGACTAACTGGCTTCTCTCTGACCTTCCCCCACTCATTTGGCAGGTATGACTTAGTTTTGCCATTGAATGAGGGCTTAGGTTGACCCTTGCAAGCTCTAGTTGATGACAGAAAGCAGCCAGCAGAACTCAAAAGTAAATTGCCATGCCTAGAATGCATATCCAGATCCCAAATCAGACAACTCTAATGAGAAGGTGATGAGACCCAACAAATAAACAAAAGGGGCCTGTGAGCAATGAAAAAGAGCTCCTGAAGTTCAGTCACAAAGCTCATCCTAGGAGAGCCCCCAGGCTATCGATGGGGTTGTCATCATGCTCTGTTTTTGTGTAAACTTCTATCTGGCTGCAATATCTTTTTTCAAACAGGGTCTGCTATAGTCAGGCCTCCTGACAACCATGATGCATGTATTTATTTGTTCTTTTCCATGTTTACTGAATGCCTCTTTGGTGCTGGTCCGTGTGTGCTGGAGATACAAAGATGAATAAGGCCTGGTGCCTTCCCCCACAGATCTCAGAGATGATCTGGGGAGACAGGCACCTAACGAATGTATAGGAGCCCCTGCCATCTCTGGTGGGCAGTGGGATTGCTGAAGGCATGGAGGAGGTGAGCTCTGTCCTGGTTCTCGGCAGATTACTGGAAGTTCCCCAGCATGATAACCTGCAGACTGAGGTTAGCACGAGCTAAGGTGAGAGGCCATGGGGAATTATTGCGAGATTAAGGAACGTTAAGTAGTTTGGTGGTAGATGAAGGTAGGGCTACAGGAATACAAGAGAACGAAGCCAAAAATGATTCCAGTGACATACAAGTTTCTGCCTAAGGAGTTTGGGTGTTATTCTGAAAGCATAGGGAACCATTTAAGAGTTTCAAAGAGGGAATGAAATACGCAATTAAGAAAGATCACTTTGGAAGCTGTGTAGAAAATGGAATTGAAGAGGCAGGGGCAGAGAGAGCTAAAGAAGCTGTTGTGGTTGTCTAAGCAAGGCCAGACAAGGTTTCAGCTAAGGGTAATGATAGGATAGGTGGGGTGGCAAGGACTGGATACATTTGAGAGAGGAGATAAAAAGGACTCTGTGACCTTTTGGATTTGGAAATCCAAATCCACTTTCTGGATTTGGAAAGTGAAGGTCTTTTAGAGAGGGATCTATGCGAATTGCCAGGTTTTGAGTTGGTAACTGAGTTGGAGGGTTGTACAATTCACTCACCCAGAGGAAACCTAGAAGAGGAACACTTTTATGAGAAGAGATGATGATTTTAGTTTCATACATGTTAAGTATGAGGGCCTCCAGCTGGAGACATCTCGTGGGGAGTTAGGAGTATAGAGAAGAAGTTAAAAATCAGAAATACAGGTTGTGGTCATTTGTGTATGGATGGTGTTGGGGCTATAGAAATAGATGGGATTGGTTCTCTGCTAATTGAATCCTTACTGTGCGTTGTTGTAAGAGAAGATATGGCCACCAGCATTTAGTGGCCCAGAGAGGAGCCAGCAAAGGGGGCTGCGAATGAGAATGTCCATGGTAGAAGGAAGATCAGGAGATCCTAAGAAACAGGAGGTCTCAGGAAGGGAGGGTCTGTAATCAGATGCTTCAGAAAGTCCATGATAAAGATGGAAGAGAGCCTGTTGACTGTGACCAGTTAAAAGCATTGTTTCATTATTTCACTGAAAGAGGCAGTGGAAGCAGAGAGACTGATGATACTGCTTAGAGAAGATGGATGAGTCAGGGAAATTTTTAAAATCTTGCAATTGATTATATTGTGTTGACTGCAGAGAATATTATCCAGAATAAAGGGTTAAAAATATTGGCTAAATTTTGGCTCAATGAGACCTGTAGAAGGTGTCCTATCTACTAATCTGGAAGATAATTTGACTTGTTTTAGAAAGTGAAGTTGCTCAGTCATGTCTGACTCTGCGACCCCATGGACTGTGGCCTATCAGGCTTCTCCGTCCATGGGATTTTCCAGGCAAGAGTACTGGAGTGGGTTGCCATTTCCTTCTCCAGTGTAAAAAACAAAATATATATATATATATATGTATATATATATATATATAGAGAGAGAGAGAGAGAGAGAGAAAGGCTAACTGAAGAACCAGTGTTTGGAAAGCACAAGAGAGGGGCTCTGGAGCCCAGGGCAGGGGGCCAGCACATGAGGGGTGATGCTTCTGAGACCTGAGATTAGGTTGCAGGGGGGTGAAAATCAGCTTGTGGGGGGAAGGCTGGAACTGAAGAAGTTCTTGCTTGATCATCTCTCATTTCTCTTGGTTTAGAAGTTTACACTTTGGAGGAGGAAATGAAATATGATACACATACATACACACCCCAACTCCAGAAGGTAGACAGAAGGGAGAGTTGCTTCGGGATCCAGGAAAGGCAGAAGCCAGGGATGAGGGCAGGGATGGCAGGGTGGTCCCATGGGGGTGTGGGCACCAGGCTACATTTTGTAGGTTTAATTTTTCTAGCAGACTAGCCAAGATATCTGCCATCTATGGGGTCACACAGAGTTGGACACGAATGAAGTGACTTAGCAGCAGCAGCAGCCAAGATATAACAAGAGCAGAGTAAAGGGATAAGCCACTTAAAACGGGTACTCAAGAATTGTGGGAATAGTATGTTCTGGGGGCACGTTTGTGGGCCCTACTCCCTATCATCCTGTATATCTCAGTAGCCCCAGAGGACAGCTCTGTATTAGGGTATTATGTAATAATTGATGCTTGTATTGCTGACCCTGAGTCATCAGGGAAATGTAAATCATGTCCAAGGGACTCTGTTTAAAAGTTAGCAGTAATACATTGAAGAAAACTTCCCATCCAAAAGGGTGAAGAGAATTGATGCTTCATGGTAAAGAGCCTCAGTGTCTCAGATCACAACTTCATTTAGGACCTTGTAGGGGGCTGCTGGAGAAGGCAATGGCACCCCACTCCAGTACTCTTGCCTGGAAAATCCCATGGACGGAGGAGCCTGGTGGGCTGCAGTCCATGGGGTCGCTAAGAGTCGGACACGACTGAGCGACTTCACTTTCACTTTTCACTTTCATGCATTGGAGAAGGAAATGGCAACCCACTCCAGTGTTCTTGCCTGAAGAATCCCAGGGACAGGGGAGCCTGGTGGGCTGCCGTCTATGGGGTCGCACAGAGTCGGACACGACTGAAGCGACTTAGCAGCAGCAGCAGTAGCAGCAGGGGCCTGCTGAGAGGAGCTTTTGGAAAGAATGAATGCTCTCTGTAGAGAGCAAGACCCCTTCCTGTTTTCTCACTGCCCAGAACCTGGAGTGCTTTAGGTGCTCGATAAATAGTAGGTGAAGGAATAACTGCTCGAGGATCACAACACACAAAATACTCGCACTTTCCATTGCCTCCATCCCCTAAGGAAGATCGGAACGCTCTCTCGGGCACCCTCATCCAGCATCAATTACCAGCGGTGTTTTCATGTTCAAATTATTGTCCTTACATAACCTTGAGTTTTGGGTAGAGCTTTTATTGTAAAAGCATTTTCACATCTATGACCTCATCTTATCTTTGGAACAACTGGGGTGGCTGAGCACAAGGCCACCAGTGCTGGGACTATGGTGAGGGGCAGAGGATGTGCCTGGGGGCTCACAGGCCTGTCTGTTTGGCTTCCAGCAACGGTCCACGGTGGCATCTATGATGCATCGTCAAGAGACAGTGGAGTGCCTACGCAAGTTCAATGCCCGGAGAAAACTGAAGGTGAGTTGTGCCTCCTGGGCCAGGCTGCCAGCGTCCTGAAATCGTATCTTTTGGCAGTGCGCCCCCTGCCTCATCACAACAGGAGAGAGAGAGTGAATCTTCTTAGTCATCACCCCCATTAATCGGCCGACTGGGACAATCTCTCATGGCTGGAGCTGAGCTATGAACATGGTACCCAAGGAGGGCCCCTTGCCAGCTGTTGCACTCTGCCTGAGAACAGAGTACGCTTCTGGAGAGCCTGATGGAATTCACAGGACCCTCTTCTTTTTCCAGGGTGCCATCCTCACAACCATGCTTGTCTCCAGGAACTTTTCAGGTATGTGTTCAGCTGTGCACTTTCATTCTCTGAGGTGAGTGGGTCAGGATGGGCCGTTGCCAGGTATCATGCCATCCCGATGCTGGGTATCTCAGGCAGCACCTTGACCAGGATGGTGAGGATGCTGTTTGGAGGCCCTGCTACGGCTGAGTCTTGTAACCTGAAATTCTGGGGGGCTTTACTTGACTTCAGGTTTATGATCGGCATTTCCTAGAACCTCGCAAAGAGTAGCCTGCCCAGTCTTCCATTTATGTTGTCCTTGGGGATTCTTAATTCTCTGAAGACTCTCAGCACTTTAAGATTTTAGACAGTCTCAGGGGCACTGGAAGATGTTCTTGGGAAAAGAGATGAGATAGAGTGAATCTTCCCAGTTACCCCCATTAATTGGCCGACTGGGACGATCTCTTCGTCGTTGTGTCCAAGCAGCGATGACTAATAGAAATCATTCCAGATGTTTAAACCATTTACAGCGACTATGCTTAAAATATTCTCTGTGATACCAACTGTAAAAATGAAGAAACAGGCCAGCAGGATGGAGGGAAAGGAACTTGCTTAAATTTGTGTGCGGAATTGGGAGTCTTGGGACCAATAATTTGTAAATCACACTTGACGTTTCTTTTTAAGATGCAAGACACTCCACCTTCCCGAACTGCCCCCCCACCCCCGCCCTCATCATTGTTGGCCTTCCGTTGGGAAGCATCATGGCTTTTCTGTGAGGAAAAGAGTAATGACAGGACTTAAAAGACAGAAAGGTCTCTTCCCAACTTGGCTTTTCCCCTGGTCCTCCCTTCCCCTCCCTCCCAGCCCCACTGGCTTGACAGACTTCCCCTGCTTTCTCCTAACCAGACTCCTGCCCTTGCTTTCCCTCTGCACAGCCATGGTGTGGAGGGAGGGGGTGTGCAGGAGGTTCAGGTTCAGCTGGATGCTCCCTGGGCAGAGATTGCTCCCTTGAACTTGAGTCCATAGGCCTGACTCTAGTAGTTCCTGGTAGCCTCCAGCCTTGCCTCTGGGGTTTCATGAACTCTAGACTGCGAGCCACAGGGCCCCGGAAGGTCAGGAATAGACAGTGAGGTGGGAGACTGTCCTCCTCAGAGGGACCTGTGACCCTGGCTGGGGCTCAGTCTTGCGTTGTGGGCACCCCAGAAGGAAAGGCTGTGTTTTGGCTTCACCTTGCAGATGGGGATAGGAGGGCGCAGTGAGCTACTTCCAGCAGAGGTGGCGCTGTTGTCCCGCGTCGGGCCTCTGGTCAGCTACTTCTGCTTACAGCTTCTATGTTCTGGGTTTAAGAAAGCCCTTCGAGAGGATGCTCAAGGGCAGTTCTGTGCCCACCCTAGAATGGGGTGATCTGTTCTCTCTCTGAGTAGAAGAGACGTGAAACAGGCTGCTAGGAAATCGATAGCATGTGCCCAGCCATGAGACAGCCTCCGCGTCAGCTTCTTCTGTCCATTTCAGGAAATTGGTGCCCTAGTTTCAGGAGCTCGGTCTCTGTTAGGACACAGCACCTTCCCTGGTCCCTAAAGAGCCTCCTGTCCTTGCTGCTCAGACTCTGTCTGGCCTTCACACTCACTTTGCCCTGGCTCAAGAGACACACACACACAAAATGTTGCAAGCATTCCAGGATAACCTCTTCTGCCCTAACTCTGGAACAGGTGAAGACAGAGCCTGTCTCCAGAAGCTTCTCTAGAAAGAGGTGTATACAGGTATAATCAAGAAGAAAGGGCACTTGGTGTGCTTCTTCAGGAACAAGTGAGGCTGTCTTCTGAGTTGATCCCAAGTAGAAAAGTTCAGCTTTTCCCTGGATTCGAGCAGGTTGGTTAATGGTGAAATCGGGGCTTCTAGAATGTATTGCTTTAGCAGCCTTGATTTTCTTTCCGGGCGCTCATTTTTTGGGCATCTCCACCTTTGGAACACTGTGAAATACAGCCTTTCCTGGCCACCTGCCTTGAAGAGGGAAAGTGACCTGTGTCTCTGAGAAGC
>NW_011494881.1:7750685-7751570 GCF_000754665.1 Bison bison bison | reverse complement strand
GGGGGCTGTGGAGCATGGTGAACTAGGTCCACAGACCCTCCCTGGGCCCCAGGTGCCTGTCTCTCTACCATTTGGAATGTGGGCGAAGGAAAGGGCTGCCATCTGAAAATGTCCTTTTAGGTCCCCTCCGGAGGCAGGTCTGCAGATGAGATTCCGACTCCTCACAGCCTTAAGCTAGGGCTGGGCTGCCTCGGAAAGGACGGCCACCCCTCTCCAAGTCAGGTTTGGGCCTGCAGACCTTCCACCTGAGGTGGTCGCGGGACAGGCGGAGCCCCGGGATTTCCCCACGACCTGTCCGAGCCTGGCCCTCTCAGGTCCCCAGACTGCTGCAGGGCTGGCTGCACCTGCTCACCAGCCTGCCCCCGGCGCCTCCGCTCCCCCAGCTCGGCCGGCTTGGCCACGCCGCCCGGATCCTGCTGTGCGCGGCGGCAGCGGGTTTCTGCGCCTCGCGCTGGGGCATGCTCGCTGCTGACTGGCCCCCGTGGCTTTGCGGCAGCTCTGTGCACTGAGAGACTGTATCCCCTCAGTTGGCAGGCAGAGCTCCGCCCCCGCCTCGCCTGCCGCGAGCGCCGCCGGCCTGGCCGGGCAAGGTACGTGGCATGAGTCCTCCCCGACCGCCTGCCTCGGCTCCCTGCCACCCCACCAGGAGGGCCAGCATGCCAGGCCCGCTCACCAGGGAGGCGAGTCCCATGCTTGCGGGCTGAGATGGGCATGCCGGATGGACCACCTAACTTGGCATCTGCGAGCGCCTCGGTGTTACGGAGCCCCCTAACCAGCCGTGCATGCTGGGCGCTTGCCAACTCTCAGGAGGCAATAGCCTGGGGACGTGGAGCTGGGCAGCAGGAGGCTTTCCTCCCAACGCGCCGCCCGCCTGACAGCCTGGCC
>NW_011494881.1:7740527-7750585 GCF_000754665.1 Bison bison bison | reverse complement strand
AGCCGCGCGGGTAGCCCCCGCCCCGCCGCGGGGGAAGCCACGCCCCTCAAAATTGTGAGGTCTGGCCTTGCAAGCCTCTGGGTCTGGAAGGCAATAGAGTGCAGAAGCTGTTGCAGACAGCCGTCCCTGGGTTTGGATCCTAGCCCTGCCTCACCCTGAGCAAGTCACAGCAGCTCTCCCAGTCTTAGTTTCCTCATCTCTCCAATGGAACTAATAACATAACAATTAAAATCATTTTTGACTAAGGCTCTGAACGCTGCCTGTAGGAGAAGACTTGTCCAAAAAATATTCCTGTGGCTGAGACCCCACCCCAGATAAATAAAATCAGATCCCTAGGGCATGGGATAGGCATAAGCTTTTTTTTTTTTTTTTCAAAATTCCCAAGTGATTCTAATGGACTATCAGAGTTGAGAACTTTGATGTATGTAAAGCACTTAACACAGTGGCTGGTCAGGCATAGTAGTAAGAGCATAAAAAAAATTTTTTTCAGATCACCCCAGCATTAACTGGAGATAGGACCGAAGTCTGTTTTTGGAGGTCAGAGTTGTTGTGATTCTCACTGGAGACCCAGCTTGGGTAGGAATGGCCACCTGAAGGGAAGAATGGCAACAGTGGTGACCGTTGTTAACACTTGCTGAGTGCTTGCTGTGTGCCAGGCACTCTGCTAAGTGCTTTTCATGCCACGATCCCATTTTATAGATAAAGAAACTGAGGTTCAGAGAGATTAAGTAACTCACACGGCTAGTAAGCAGTAGACCCAAGATGCAAGCCCATCAGAGTCAAGGTGGATCAGACATTTGGACTGATTCCGTCTCCCTGGAATCTCCATCCACTGCCTGCCACCTTCCTGAGGCCTTTGTGGCCAACAGACATGACCATCCTTCCTGGTGGAGCTCATCAGCATCAGCCTGTCCCTGGCTACAGTCTGTCTGCCCAGTCCTTTCTGCTCAGTGGGTCCAGAGACTAGACTCTGAGGAAAGGGTGGCATTGAGGACCTGCCCAGTCAAGGCTTCAGCCCCCCGGCAAAACCCTCCTGTAGGTGGTCCTGGTCTCTGTGTCTGTGTCTGTCTGTCCTCACGTCTGGTCTCCTTCGTGAACTGTGACACTCTTGTTTCTTGAGAACACTCAGGAGATGTCTTGCATCCTTGCAGCTTGGCCGTCCTGAGAATTTCCATGGCATCTGGGGGTGGAGCCCTCGCCTTTCACCCTGGCATTCTGCTTCCAGGCCTAGGTGGAAGCTGTTGAAGGCAGAGTTCCCAATCGCTCAGGCAGCCCCAGTGTTGATTGTGGTTTTCTCCTAAGCCCAGACTGTCCTTGTTTCTGCTGAGTTATCCTGGGGTGCCACCCTGTGGGTCTGATGCTGCCTGAGATGCCCTTCTTGCTTTGGGGCCTCAGGAAGGGCCTCATTTAGGGGTTTCAGGAGACTCCTGGCCCCTGTGTCAAACATATCAGTCTCTTGTGGATCCAGCTGCCAGACTTCAGGTTGAGGAGCGGGTACAATGCAGGAGACTTGATTTTTCTCTTTGTTTTCACAGCTGCCAAAAGCCTATTGAACAAGAAGTCGGACGGCGGTGTCAAGGTAGGTGTCTCCACTCCTGCAGCCCAAGTGTGGCCCTTCTCCCTGAAAAGTCACTCCTGGGACTCCTTGGCACTTTGTCTCCCCTTTCCCCAAGAACCTCCCTATCCTTGCTTTTTGCTTTAAGCCAGAAACCTCTGTGCTCAGAACAGCAGGTTCCACTGGCCTGGGAGGGCAGAGGGATATGTGCTTCACCTGACCCTAGCTTGATTGGAAAGACTCGGGAGGTGATTCGAACTATAGTTCGCTAGAACTGAATCCTGAACTTGACTTCCAGACACAGGTTTTATCTCCCGGGCTTGACTCTCTGGGTTTTTTAGGTTATTGGTTAATCTTATTTTCTTTTTAAAGCACAAATCCATTTAATCAAAGGAAAGCAAAGTTTGCCTGGTTGACTCAGGGCACAAGGCTTGGCACCTGAAGCTACTATCTTTTTTCTCTTTTTTCTGATCTCCAAAGCACTTCCAGAACCCAGCTCAGATACTGTTGAGGGAAAGCGTCTTGAACTGTCTTGAGGCATAGGTGCCTTAGAAACAGGCAAGGGACTTGGTTATCACAGCTCATCTTCATTTGCTGAGGAAACTTTTCTGGGGGATCAAGGCCAGAGGAGGGACCAGGCCTCATAAACAGGAAGTCTCAGTGGGAATGGCTACTTGGCCAAGGTAGAGGGGTCCACACAAAGCTCAAGGTGTTCTTAGATGCTTTGGGGGCAGAAAGCGCCCTGGGCTGGGGAGATAGATAGGAGTTCATGCTATCTTGAAACCTACCAACTTATATCGCAGAGAATTTCAAACCTTCATGCAAATCTTTAAATTAAGACAAGTTTTAATTAGACTTTTCCCTGGGATCTTATGTTCCCCACTGAGATAGACCTGTGCCCCTTTCCCTGCCCCCATCCCTTCCTTTCTCTCTCATCTGCATGCCTGCTTCCGTGTACTTCTGCCCTAAGGAGGGGAGCTTGGGCTCCACACATGCCTGCTGACATAGAGCTGGGGTTGATGGCAGCCCCTCAGTTTCAGGGTTGTGCACTAGATGGTGGAGCCAGATTAGGAAAAGCTGTATGTATGTGGACTCAGTTGCTCAGTTGTGTCCAACTCTCTGTGACCCCATGGACTATAGCTGCCAGGCTCCTCTGTCCATAGGTTATCCTGGCAAGAAAACTAGAGCGAGTTGCCATTTCCTACTCCAGATCTGCCTGACCCAGAGATTGAACCTGTGTCCCCTGCATTGGCAGGTAGATTCTTTACCACTGAGCCACCTGGGAATCCCTAGGAAAAGGTGGTCAGTTTATTTAGAGATTTTGCATGTGTCTTTCTGGAGGAGAAGCTAGAATCTGTCTTCACAAAGTGTTTATTAAACACGTATCAGAGGCTCAGTGCTAGGGGCACATAAGAGGTATAGGAGGAGATGCAGATCTCACTCAACCTCAAGAAGTTTCAAGGTTAATTAATTTAAAAGGAGAGTGGACACAACTGGGATCAGCTAAGCACTGAATGGTATATGGACCCTACAAGGGATGGTTCAGTCCAAGAAGCTTCTGGGGAAGAAACTTATTGGAGAAAGCTACAGGATGTAGGAAGATTGGACCCAAGTCAGTGATTGCCTTTAGAAAATGGAACTGGAGGCAAGGGCAGGATGGGGAGACACATCATTATTTTTTTTTAACTTGTATACATGTTTCTTTAAAATGGGAGTGTATTACTTCTGTAACTTAAAAACAACAAAAAAAAATATTTTATAGGTTCTATTATACATATTGATGTTCTCTGCTCAACTGAAACATGAAATATATGGTAAAGGGATACAGAAAACACAGCTGGACTGGTCTCGTTGGGCAGAGAAATTGGAGGTTTGTGTGTTAGACCACAGGAAACACCATAGGCCACTGAGCAGGGAAGGTTAAGAGTGATGTTTTCGAAAGACTTGGCTGAGTGTGTAAGGGTAAATAGAGGATGGTAGTGTCAACCACAAATTGGCACTTGCCATTGGTACTTACCATCTGCCTCTACAAGAATTAAATCATATGTTGCTGCAGGTACTAATTTCAACACCCCCTGAAAGGAGTTTAAGGTGGAGAGCTGAAATGAGGCACTCTATGCTCTGGTAAAAACTGGCAGAACAGGTCTTCAGATAGTTAGATATAATCAGGAGCCAATTTTATGAGCCCAATTCATTCTTATACCTTCCCATATCTAGAAAACCACTAAAATCCTTCATGGTGACCGGTGTTCCTCATGACTAGCAGAAACCTCCTGGGAAAAAAAAAAAAAATGTGTTTGATTGCATGTACTTCCCTTTTACCAAAATCACACATATACTGACCTTGCCCTCTACTTCTTTGGAGCAGTTTCTCAGAGTTATCTGAGGTGCTGTCTCCTGGGCTATAGTCCTCATTTTTGCCCAAATAAAACTTAATTCACAACTCTCACATTGTGCATTTTTAAGTTGACGGTAGGAGCTAGACACAGAAGTATCAACTAGGGCTTATTATAGTCTGGGTATAGGGTGAAGTGAAGATGATGAGAAATGTAAAGAGTTAACATTCAAACTAACCAGAGGAGCACAGGCCAACCGGCTGGAATAGGCGCTGCCTGTGGACCATTGGTCCAGCTCTGCCCATGAGTGCCAGGCTCGGATTAGACATTAGCCCTGATAAGAAGTATGACAAAGGACGTTCCCATTGGATTCAGGGATTAAAAGAGGGTCCATCAAAGGTAATGTCAAAGTTTCAGGACTGTTAAAAGAAATGGTGGTATTTCTGCTGGAATGGGGAGTAGTGAAGGAATGTTTTAGAGGGAAGAGAGATTTTCTTTTGAACCACATTGAGACTGAGACAGGTAGAGATCTGGGTAGAGAGATCTTTTTTGTTTGAGATTTATTTATTTATTTTTGGTTCTGCTGGGTCTTCATTGCTGTGCACAGGCGTTCTCTCGTTGTGGCTCCCAGGAGCTACTGTTCGTTGTGGTGCACGAGCTTATTGCAGTGTTTCTCTTGTTGCAGAACACAGGCTGTAGGGGCATTGGCTTCAGTAGTCGCAGCACAGGGACTCAGTAATTGGGGCCCGTGGGCTCTAGAACACTGGCTCAGTAGTGTGGTACATGGGGCTTGGTTGCTCCCCGGCATGTGGGAACTTCCCGGACCAGGGATTGAACCTGTGACCCTTGGCATTGGCAGGCAGATTCTCAATGAGTAGACCACCAGGGAATGGGTGGAGAGGTCGTTAAAGCTGCTGGTATTGCCCAGGGAGGTCAACACTGGATGTGCAAAGAGGGACTCCCATGAGTGAATCTCATGAGTCCACTTACTCAGCCAGTTCTGGGTCTGAGGAGCTGGGAAGGCAGCAACATGATCCATCCTTTAAAATGTTCACCGTGGGAGAGAGACAGGGAAACCACGAGTTCTGGTGTGGTCTGTTTAGGTCAAGGAGGGAGTTGCATGCAGGATAGCCACTGGGGAGCAGAGAGGCCAGCATCTGAGCCAGAACAGGAAACTGAGTTTGAAGGACTAGTTGGATTTTGCCCAGTTAAGGGGAGGGAAGAGAAAGACATTCTGGGCAGAGGGAATAGCACATGTGAAGATACATGAGTTTGAAACAGCATGATGATTCTGGGAACTCTTGTTAGCTCTTGTATGGCAGAAGCAAAGAGTGGTTGCACAAAATAGGACCTGAAATAAAGCAGTGACAGCTGAGATGGTGAGAGGAAGGTTAAAGGTGTCATCATTAGGGAATAGGTTTCTAGCAGAACTTTGTAGTTCCTGGCCTCAGGCACAGCTATGTAAGACTAGCCTAAGGAGCTAGGTAAAATACACAGATGCCAAGGTCCAGCCTGGATTTCAGATTCAGGAAGCCTTGGGTGGAAGGAAGAATCCGACTAATTCCATTCCTCCATATGAATCCAAAGCACACAAAGGTTTAAGAGTCCAGGAAACTTCAGGGTTATCTGTTTTTAAGAGGCTGGAAGAAGAATCAGCAAAGGAAATGAAGAAAGAAGTAGTCAAAGAACAGAAGTGTACAACAAAGCCAGTCCTTACAGGAACACAGAAACGCAGGTTAAGGCAAACAGAATCAGCAGTTAAATTGCTTTGGGGAACCTAGCCCAGGGTCTGACCCTGATTGAGTGCTCCATAAATGAGTCTTATGGTTGGGAAAAAAGACTTTAAATATAGAGGTGAGACCAGAAACTAAGATGCAAGTTTTTAAGAAGGGCATGACCAACCAAAATTCAAAGGACAGTAAGAGATTGGGGAAAATATTCCCAGCAGGTGTGATGGGATGTGCTGCGCTTCAGTGCTTCAGTCATGTCCTACTCTTTGTGACCCCATGGACTGTAGCCTGCCAGGCTCCTCTTCCCATGGGGATTCTCCAGGCAAGAATACTGGAATGAGTTGCCATGCCCTCCTCCAGGGGATCTTCCCAACCCAGGGATTGAACCCATGTCTCCCACATTGCAGGCAGATTCTTTACCATCTGAGCCACCAGGGAAGCCCATTAATGGGATGATTTAATATTATTTTTATGCAAAAGAGCTTTGTGTAATAAATAAGAATACCCCCTAAAACCTGCCAGATGAATGGTCAGTGAAGATGAACTAACGAAATGAAACAGGAAGTAGCATGGGCCAACGAACATGGGTGTTTGGTCTCACTGGTGTCAGAGGCAGGTTGAAATGCTTTACCATTTTCACTTTTTTTTTGGCCACACCATGTGGCATGGGAGATCTTAATTCCCCGACTAGGGATCGAACCTGTGCACCCTGCACTGGGAGGGCAGAGTCTTAACCAGTGGGCTACCAGGGAAGTCCCCATTTTTTGACTCTTAAGTTTGTGGTAGTGGTGTAAATCAGAAGGACTCCCTCCTAAAACAGCCTGTGTGTCAAAAGCCATAATAGTGTTCCTATTTTACCCTTTAGTTCTAATTCTGGGAATTTTTCCTAAAGGAATCATTCAAAATATGGAAAAACTGAAAGCAGAAAGATGTTCAACATGACGTTATTTATAACCATGAGAAGATGAGAAACATCAAAAGCTAACAAGATAATGACATGGGGAACATCAAAAGCCAATAAGATAATGACTAAATAATTATGGGAATCTAATTGACCATTACAAAGTTATTAATTTTTATGACTATATAATGACAGAAATGTTTTAAGTGGAAAAATGAGGTCCAAAGCAGTACATACACTACTATCTAAATTTTGTTTAAAAAAAGTTTTTTAGATTATATTCAGTGTATAATAGGTGAATAGAAAAAGAACCAGGAGAAAACCCACTGAAGTGTTAATAGTAGCTTCACTGTGTGATGGGAATTTGGAAACTTAATTTCATATATTTTTCTGTATTTTCTACATTTTTCACCTAGACTGTGTATTACTTTGATAATCAGAAGAAAAATTAAGATGCTATTTATTTTTAAAGTAAGGTATTAAAAGAAAGGAAGGATAAACTCGTATACAGCTTAAGACTGGCAAGAGTGATAGGACTCTGGGTGTTTTTTCCCCTCTTTTCCAAGCTGCTTGTAATGTGGTTGTGGTCCTTTTATAATCAGGAGTAAGTATCTAATAATGAACAGCGTGGTTGGATAAAAGTGCCGCAAAAGCGGAAGGAAAGGACAAAGCAAGGTGCGGGGTTTTTTCTTTTCTGGGCCTTCTTGAGCGTCAAGGTGATAATCTGTGTTATGAGGGAGACCTGTGAAGCTGCTCAGAAGATCCTGAGCTGTCAGCATCCCAGACCGTTCTTTTAGATCCCATCCTCCTTTCCCAGCCCCACCCCACTCCCCAGTTCCTGCTGGGAGTCCACAGGGAGATTTCTTTCTTGTTGTCCAGAAGTTTTCACAGATGCTCTCGGATATTAGCATTGGTTTGAGCAGAGAGTCTTCCTTGCGCACTTGAATTTGGGGACTTCAGGTTCTGCTTGTTGCTGTTGCTGCTGCTAAGTCGCTTAAGTCGTATCCGTGTGACCCCATAGACGGCAGCCCACCAGGCTCCCTTGTCCCTGGGATTCTCCAGGCAAGAACACTGGAGTGGGTTGCCATTTCCTTCTCCAGTGCATGAAAGTGAAAAGTGAAAGTGAAGTCGCTCAGTTGTGTCCGACTCTTAGCGACCCCATGGACTGCAGCCTACCAGGCCCCTCCGTCCATGGGATTTTCCAGGCAAGAGTACTGGAGTGGGGTGCCATTGCCTTTTCCGCAGGTTCTGCTTAGGTTTCTTCAAAAGTAGATGCCAGTGACCCAGGGTCTGCGGAGGAGCAGAGCCCCTTATGAGGACAGACTTCTCACTGAGAATAGCTCGTGCTATTCACTAGTCCCAGGCCAGCATGGCCATCCAGTCTTTAAGGAGAGAGGAGGGAGAAATAAGGAAAGGAAAGAAGGAAGAGAGTGAGGAAAGAAGGGAGAGAGGAAGGGAGGAGAAAGAAAAGGGAGAGAGGTCCTGTTATTTTCCTTAAGTACTGTTTGAATGTTTCAGTGTGGGAAGGACGCTTGAACCTTCTTTTGGTTTAAAATTTTAAACGTTTAGTTGTTAAACATAAGTGAGGTGTGGTTCTTTAAAAAATGATCTGGAAATTAAATAGTGCTGCTGGCTGCAGGGGAGGAGGCCTGCTCTGCACAGCTGCGGGCAAAGCCGTAAAGGAATGGAGAAAGAAATGGAAAGAAGTCTGCTCACCTGGTAGAAACTAACCCATGAGTAGAAAGGATTATCCTGGGTTTTCCTACAGGGCAGTTTAGGAAAAAGAGAGCCAGTTGGGAGCAAATTGGGAACTTATTCCTCATTAGTTGAAGCAGATGGAAGAAAGTGAAGGCAAGATGTGAGTGAAAGCAACCTGCATGGCCTTTGACAAGACCAGCCTTGGGCTGTGCCCCCGCAGAGTTTTCGGTGCTGGGATTCCAGGCGAGTTAGAAGCCTGTGCTCTGCTTTAACCCGGGGGAAAGCCACAGTCAGCAATCAACAAACCCAGTTTAACTCTGCAAACATTTGTTGATCGAATGTTAACTCTAAGACATTTTGCTTAATTGCCAAGACAAATAAGATACAGACCTTCCTTCAAGGTGTTACCCCTCTGGTTGGATAAAGTGATAAATATATATGAATGTAAAGCAAATCCCTCTTTTTTGGATAACTTGGAAGTAAAATCTCCTATGTGAGTATATATGAAAGGGTAAAAGCAAGAGGCCTCATTATATTTAGATTTTCTTTTTCCTTAGATCTATTTCTAAATTGTGAGCCATTCTTTTAAATACTTGTAGTCCCCTTCTTTTGAAACAAAACAAAACGCATTCTCAAAAATGTCTTCTCAAGTAGAATATCAACTTCTTGAGGGCAGAAACATCTGTCTGTGTTCACCATGCCTATAACAGTCCTCAACAAGCATTTGTTGGGTATTATTAATGAATATGCAAGTCAAAAGACAGACAAACACGTTTAAAGAGGACTCCTGTCTCCTGGCAAGCTACTGATAAAATTCTTAATTACCTTTCAACTTTTAGACATAGTCTTCTGAGATGTATTTTCAGTGTTCCACACAATCTTTATTTTTCTTTGCATGTTTCATATCTGAACATAAAGCTTTTGAGCATCTAGTTGAGACTAAGGCATCCGTGCTTTCAGTGTTGCCCGTGGTTGGCATCTGTGTGGCCGTGTGATCACGTTTAACCACCTGCACTCCTGATGTTCCATTGCCCCCTAGTTGCAAAATGCAATAAAACACTGAAATCTTATAAATGAGCATGGCCATACCAACAGAGAAATGGGTGCCAAAATATGATGTTTGTCAAATGATTTTCAAAAGCCCAACATCTTTGAAAAGTTATCGACGCGCAGTGAAAAAGTCTAGGTTCCGAAGTGAAGTGCTGTTAAAGCAGCTTTGACTCTTTACCTGGTAACTGTTCGCTCAACTCTCAGGCAGACCTAGTAGTGAGAGAAATAATCCTATAGGTGAGCTCAATAAGCCGAAACCCATAAATTTGCAGCAAAACGTTACTTACTCTCATAGACCTGTGGCTTAATCTCCATTAAAAAAGTTTCTCTGAGCAAAGCTGAGACACCTCAGAATATACTCAGTGTTTGTGAACCTCCCTTTCTCCGGGTCTGGAGGGATGTGTGTGCCTGTCCATCTAGACGCTGTTTTAACCCTTCTGGTGCTGGACTCCAGGTCTCCTCCTCCTCCTTTCTCCTGAGGCAGAGCCCACGCTGGCGCACTAACCTGCAGCGTCTCTGTGCTTCTCTTCTTACCTCCTCTTTCCCCTTCTCTTTCCCTTTTGCTGTGGTGTGTCCAGAAAAGGAAGTCGAGTTCCAGCGTGCACCTAATGGTGAGCCTTGCCTGCCCACCCATCCGCCCGCTCCATGCTGCCTGCGCCCGCCTGCCAGCCACGCAAACCCATTCTGCCATGTGCGTGTGCTTCCCTCATCCTCACTGCATGTCTGTGCCGTGCGGGCAGGTGTGGCCTGTCCTGCCAGGCGGGGTCCAGTGCCCGAGGTCACCCAGC
>NW_011494881.1:7739975-7740427 GCF_000754665.1 Bison bison bison | reverse complement strand
TCACCCAGCGGCCTCAGAACTAGGCATTGGAAGGTGTGGTGTGGCACTCCCCGCTGCAGCGCTTGGACTGCCCCCAGCAGCCCTGGGGCAAGATGTAAATCTGGTAGGGATTCGGGGCCAGGTGGAAAGCACAGGGGGAGACCCTCACTCATGGTCACTCAGGAGGAGAGGCCCTGCTCCCTGGGCACGAGCACTATTTCCTACGGATCGGCAGCCAGGGGGCCTCCGTGTGGAGTGTGGAGGAGCCGGGTGGAGGCTCTGAGCCTCACTCTCACTCAGTGGCTTTCCCCTGTGCTGGTGCCCATTAGCCGGCTGTGCCCGTGTTTTGTCCTTCCCACCCCACCCACAGGGGCACCAGCTGAAAGGCTGCAGAGCTTGTCTTCTTTCTCAAGAGACACAGAGCACCCAGGGGAATGCAGCAGCCTGAATCCTTATGAAACATCTATTGGCTT
>NW_011494881.1:7729154-7739875 GCF_000754665.1 Bison bison bison | reverse complement strand
TGCTTCTATTGGCTTGGCCAAAAAGTTCATTTGGATTTTTCCATAAGGTGTCATGAAAAACCCAAATGAACTTTTTGGCCAACTTGATATTAAAGCCAGAGGTGGGGCTACCTGGGTGACATCCCAGCCCTCCACAGATACGGCAGGTTTTACAGACATGATACAGTCCTTACCCCGGGCCAGGGTCTTTGTCTCAGCTTTGCAAACACAATGGCTTTGTTCAGTTAGCCCCGAATAGGTCCATGTCAGCAGCTGAGTGAGGAGGGCTCTGCACTTTTTGGGGGATATGGAAGAGAGCAGAGCTTTTGTGAGATTAGGCCCACATTCTGTCTATTCCTGGGGCCCCCTTCTCCAGCCTGCAGAGTTCAGCAGAGTCTTAAAGCACCTGGTACCTGGCTTGAGGTTCCATGCCGAGCCCCAGATTTGGGAACGTCTCAACCACTGATAGCAAGTTACAGCTTCAGGTGTGGTCCAAGGAGCCACAAAAGAGGCTTCCGGGCAAGAAGAAGTAGGGCAGTCTAGAGAGCTTCCTGGATGTGTTCTGGGGGAGAAAAAGCATGTCCTCGCTGCCAGTGTGCCCTCCTCGGCACCCCGCACATTGATGGTCGCTGGACATTTGTGTGTCTGCATGTTGAAGAGCTCACAGGCATCAGGCTGCTCCTTAGTGGCTCCTGGTTCCACACGGACTCCCAGTGAGACTCAGTGTATTTATTGGTTAGGGGATTCTAAGAGGCAGGGAGCATCAATACGGCTCCTTGCCCTGGAGATCGGCCTCCTTCCTTCCTCGCCGTCCTCTTCCCGCCTCCCTTGCTGTGCCACTCAGCGTGATATTCTGAAAGGCAAGGAGATAGCCTAGTGGCCTGCTGCTGTTGGCCTGCTAGGCAGCCTGCTGTTTCCTGAGGACTGGGACTGCTGACACAGCTCCCACCTGGACCCACCTGCTGCTCTTTGGAGTTCTGCCCTTATTCCCAGCTGATCACGTCTAAGATCAGTCAGACAAAAAGGCCAACAGCACAGCCCTGTGTCTGCTCCCCCGGGTCAGTGGTTGCCTTTTGTATCCAGAGTCAAATTCCACCCCTTTCCTCTGTGGATACTGTCTCCTCGACCAGGTTTTCTTTCTCTTCTTGTTCCTCTTCAGATCAGGCTTCAATCTAGTGTTGTAAGGGGAAGGAAATGCAGGTGGCAGATGGAAAGGGCAGCAGGAGGCTGCCCACAGGGACCCAGAGTTTCTGAATGTTGTTCTGCTTTCTCATAAACTACATTTCTTTCCCCCTATAAAGTGAGAAAATCTGAATTTCTCTGCGTGAAGTATGATTGTACAATGACAGGGCACCTAACATCAGCAAAGATTTCTGGAGAGATGCTTTTCAAACGAGTCTTTGGGCTCCTTCCACCTTGAGGATGCCTCCAGGGCTAGGTCTCTGGGTCCCTCCAAATAATCTCTGATCATCTGTCCAGCCACTGCTCCCACCCCAGAGTGTCACGGGAGTGTTAGCCCACCTCAGGTCTAGCGCCTCCGGACCAAGCTGGGGGACAAGGGAGGTCTGGGAGTCAAATCCAAGCAACTTTGGTGACTCTAGAGGAACTAAACCATCTGTTTTCTTGTCTCAGCCACAGAGCAACAACAAAAACAGTCTCGTAAGCCCAGCCCAAGAGCCCGCGCCCTTGCAGACGGCCATGGTACCTCCTGACTACGGCTTCTCCGCCCCTGCCCCTGGCTGCCTCCCGCTTCTGCCCGCTTCCTTCTCTCGCCCCCCTGCCAGGCCTCCTTGGCCACGTCCCTTCTCATCCCTGTAGAGCAGGTGGCTCTGTGTACTGCCCCCTCGTGGTCCCGCTTGGCCATGCTCCCTCCTGCATGGCATAACTGCTCCTGCTCCCTGTGCTCTTGGGGGGGAAGAGTGATCAGGGCTCTCAGCTAAGCCTCCCAGCCCCAAATGGGTCTGCTGGGGGGCCGGGAAGGTGAGCTGCTTCTAAAGGGAGAGGGTAGGAGCTTCCCTGGGCTCTGTACCTCAGTTCTTGAAGGCCTCCTTGTAAAATCTGCCTCAGCCCCTCCTTTACAAAGCAATGAATAGGAAGGGGGCCTGGAGTCCCCCACCTCTGGATGGTGCTGAGGTGTCTGGGAAGCCCCCATGCTGTCTGAGTTCTGTCCTGGCGCAGTCAAGGGCACTAAGTGCTCTCAGGGCCCCCTCTGCTGCTGGCTAAGTGGAGATGGCCAGGGGGGTGACTGGGAGAGAGGGAGGGGAACCGGTGCTGCTCCCCACCTCCTCCTCCCTGCACCCTGTCCCCCAGAGCTGCCTGCTGAGGACAGGAACTTGGGGAGAGGTAGGGGTGGGTGGAACAGGCAGCAGTCTGGGCTCAACTCGCTGAGGGCCACCTGTGAATCTTTCGGGGAGACCTCAGTCCACTCTCCCAGTATCCCTGTCTCCCACACACCCCCTGGTGAGCACTGTTGGCCAGGCCCAGCCTGTACCCTCAGCCCCACAGCTGCTCCAGAGTACTTGTCCCATGGGAGAAAGGACACTCAGGTCTGGCTGCATTTGAGAGCAGGGGCCCTTGTCCTCAGCTTCCCCAGTACCTGCTTCCATTAAGTACCAGGCCTCTCCTCCTAACCAGCCAGTGCTGTCCCCTAAATCTGGGCCTTCCAGCTGCCTGGGACCCAGTTGAACCAGGATATTTTGTCTTGTAAGAATGACTGGCGAGCAGGCCTCAGTGGTCATCATAGGGTCAATATTCGAGGGTTGGGGTCCCTCAGGGGAGAGCCGTAGGTCCGTTCCCAGGTCAAGAGGGTAACTTTCATCTTCTCTCACAGGAGCCACAAACCACCGTGGTACACAACGCTACTGATGGGATCAAGGTGAGTGGCTCCTGAGCTGGCCTCCTGCTTTCCAGGTCAGCAGGAAACAGGTGGGCTGGGTCACAGGGTCTCAGGGTCCTGGAGACAGCAGCCTAGAGGCTGCGCCTGGGGCCATGGTGTTTGCAGGGTCTAGGCTGGGGGCAGCAAATGGCCTGTCGCACAGTGTTCCGGGGAAGGACATCATACCTCAGTGATTCTGAGCTCAGGCTCTAGAGGCAGACAGGTCTGCATTTGCATCCTGGCCCTGGGCCACTGGACAAGTCACCCTCCCACTCTGCATCTCAGTTTCCTTATCTGAAAACTGGAGATGCCAATAATAATAGAATCTTCCTCCAAGACTGGTGAAGCTTAAATCAGAGTAAACATGAGCTAGTAAAACAGAGGCAAAAACATACAAATCCTAGAGCATTAATTCTCCATTGCCTCGCTCCTTGATGTCCTCAATATCCTTGTCTCCTTATTTTTACTACCATTAGTAAATATTTATTGAACCATCCACAGCTCTGGTTTACAGAGGTGACAAGAGGAAATCTCTCTCCACAGGTGTAAGGGAAGCAGATGATAAACAAAAACTGTACAAATAAGATAAAATCCAGTAGCGATAAATGCTATAAAGAAAATGTCACAAAGTAAATAGAGAACGAACAGGGCCTCTAATTAAGTGGTCAGGAAGGGCCTCCTTTAGGAGGTGATATTTGAGCTAAAATACTAAACAACTGGAAGGTGGCAGCCGGGTAGACCCTGAGGCAGAGTGCCCTAGACAGTGAGGATGCGGGGGTCGGGGCCTGGCGCAGAGGAAATCAGAGCTCAGAGCATGGTGAGCAAGGAGAGGGAGGCAGGAGGGCGGTGAAGCTGGAGGGGCAGGCGGGACCTGCTTGGTCAGGTTGATATGAGTTTGTATTTTTTACCAGCAGCAACAAAAAGCTGTTAGAGGCTCTTAGCGGGGAAGTAATGGAGTCCAATTTACACATCGAAAAACTGGCCGTGTTATGGGCAAGAACTTTAGGGAAGAGGCAGGTGTGGAAACAGGGAGGCCAGGCAGCTATGGTATGAGTTCAGGTGCCAGATATTAGTATCTTGGGCTCAGCTGTGCATTGGAAGAGAGGAGGTAAGACGCGATTTATTTTGGAGGTAGAACTGACCGATTTGGTTTTAGATTGGATAATTGGGACATGAGGGGAAGAAAGAAAGGCATCAGCATCTTATAAAATCAGACCTCCAGATTTTAGCCTGAACAACTGGATAAGTGGTACCTTTACTGAGTTAGGGAAGACTCGGGAGGGTGTTTGGGAATCAGAGTTTTATAAGAGTCACATGGCAAGGGTCTGATTCCTCCTTGCAGCTCCCATAGGAACACGTACTCTGCTTTTGTTCGGCTTGGTTCCTCTGGTTTCCAAGGGCCTGAGTTTATAGAAACTTGTTCTTTTTGGCCCGCAGGGCTCCACAGAGAGCTGCAACACCACCACAGAAGATGAGGACCTCAAAGGTAGGTGTTGGCCCATAGTGGGGAAGGGGCCCCAGCAGTGTCCCGAGGGGACACCTGCCTCATCTCCCCCCAGAACTGAGATTGGTGGCTCCTTGTACCCTAGGAGAGGGTTTGGCCTAAAAGCTACTTTCCATGGGCCCAGGGATGAGGCCCCTGTCTCGTGTTGCTGGGCTGGGCAGGTGGCTTCTCTTCTTTGACCCCACGTCTAGGATAGTTAAACGAGGGCTTTTCCTGAGCCTGTCCAGGCCCAGGGCTCAGAGAGTTGCTCCTGTCGCTGCTACAGTGTGATATCCCAGATCAGGGACATCTTGAGTCCCCGCAGAGGTGGCCTGCAGACGTCATGAGCCATTAATAAGGTCACCAGTGATCCCAGTTTCCCGGGCACTAAGGTAACTCCCCAGGATGTAGAACTTTGGGCTCTAAAACTAGAACAGTCCTGGACGCGTTGGGGTTGGTGGGTCACTCTCGTCACAAAGCCTTGGCATGAGTGACGGAGTCAGAGCCACATTTGGCCCTGCCCCAGTGGTCCCGTGAGAACACCAGCTTAAGTTTGGGCCTGGCCAGAGTGCCAGGGGACATGGGAAGGCATGGCAGGCCAGACCACTGTGAATCTCTGTCTGGCTCTTTGGTTTGGCCTCCTGGGATTGCTCCCTTTGCCTTCAGTAAGAGACCTTAGGCCAGGTTCTCAGAAAAGTCGGAGGAATGTTGCAGCTCACAGCTGAGCGAGCACACCCGAGGCAATAAGGGAGCAAGCAAACCTTTGGTAATCAAGAAAAGAAGAGAAAGCAGAAATATATAAGGCAGCAAAGAACAGTGCCTTCAGGGCTGCCGGGATTGAGATCAGGTCATTTCAGTTCTGGTGATACTGGCAGAGTAAGCGGCTCCTTCACTGCTGGGCTCTCGACCCTGTAGCCCTGGTCCCTAGAACATCTTCCCTGGGAGCAGGGCTCCTTGTACAGGCTGTTGGAAGGCTCCTCTGGAAGCCGCAAACCCAGGTCTGTGCCCCTTCCTGGGGCTTTCAGCTGGGAGGCCTCTCCGCCAGCGTGGACGTGGTCCCAGGTCCACAGCAACCCGAGGCATCGCCTTGCCTCGGTTCTTCAGTGCCACGGGCTCGGGTCCTGTCCGGCTTGCTCGCTCACCTGCCTTGTTTTGTTTGTTTTGGCTGCTCTGCCTTGCCCTGCCCTGCCCTGGATGGCTAGCTGCCCCGCTCCGCACTGGGAAGGGCAGCTCGATGCCTGAAGGACGGAGCTCCCGGGACAGGACAGCCCCCTCTGCAGGCATGCAGCCCCAGCCTTCTCTCTGCTCCTCAGCCAGTAAGTGTGAGGGAGGCACATTCTGGCTTCCGTCTCCCTGGCTCGTCCTGAAGCCCCTCAGGGATCCCCCCACCCACTGCCCAGAGCTGTCAGCCCAGCCCAGCTGTCATCTAGTGACTACAGCTTCGGGAGCTCAGCCTCTGCTGGGTGGGGGAGCTGATTGGAGGTGCTGTTAAGACCAGACAGAGGTCCTTGAGACCGGGGCCCAAAGACATGAAGAAAAGCGGGTGGAAGAATGTGGCAGGAGGGAAGGAGTAGAAAGCCAGTGGGGTATGCAGAGAGCCTTGTCTCAGTGCTGAGCAGGAAGAAAGGTGGAGTCAGAAGTCAGGCCCATGGTAGTGGGTGTGAGGTGGTGGAGAAATTCATAGTCAAGAAAACGTGTTCCCCTCAGTGCTTCTTGAGGGTCAGCATAATATCACACTAAGAGCTTGGGGTGAGACTGACCTGAGTTTAAATCTAGCTCCACTACCTTCAAAAATGCGTGAAGTAGCTTAACCTCCTGGAGCTACAGTTTCTTTATCTGTAAAGTGGTAATAAAATGACACCTCAGAAATGTAAATGGGATAGTGGAACATCTTGATACGATGCTTAGCTGGTTAGTGGTAGCTTGTATTTACATCTTCAGTTGTGTTTTTGTAGAGGATGCCTTCGTCTGCTTCTTTCCCTCCTACCATCGATACTTCTAGAGTTTCTAAACACGAGCCTCTTCACCCGTAGGGCCCCAGTCAGGTCTTGCAGATGGGCTTGGTGGGGTTGGAGAGGGTGTATGTGTGTGTGTGGGTGTCTGCGTGTGCACATACCTGCTTGCCTTTAGAAAGTGGATGAAGCTCTGTGGTTCCCCTAACCTCCTGCTTATTCACCCGAGCCGCCCTCCTGATGGTGCTAATGCCCGTGGGGCCCTGTGCTGGCTGTACCTGTGGCTCCACTGTCCTCTCCCAGTTGTGCCCCTTGGCTGTGCTGTTCTAATGCTCACATTTGTCTTGCAGCCTCTCTCTCATGGCCTGGGCCAGCCTGGGGCTCCGGTCAGGGTTAGGCTGGGCCTCCCTTGCCCTGGCAGCGCCCTCTGCTAATAGTGGCGCTCCCTGTAAGTGAGAAGGAGCGTGTCTCCTGCTCATGAGAGCGGGGTGTCATCAGCAGTCCCTTGGCTTGGAATTGGGGTGGGGGGCACTCTGAGGGCACCAACTCTGCCTGCCTGTCAGTCTGAGCCTTGTCCTTGGTTTTCCTGAGGGACACATCCTGGCTTGAGAGCTGGTATGAGATTTAGAGTTTTTCCAAGGGTAAATGGAGCTGGTAAGAGGCTCCATTTAAAAAGTGTTTATAGTTCCAAGACCCTTTACCCCAAAAAGCCCTGTGGAGGAGACGAATAAGGCGAAGAGAATTAAGCATCCATCCCAGGGGTCTATTCATTCTTTGGAGCCCTCCTCAACCCTGGCTAGAGTCTGCTTTCAGGCTGGCTGGTGCCCAGAGCTAAGTTTTGGACCACTCTGTGAGGGCTGGGGGGATGGGGGGAGAGCTGGTAATTGAGACCTGACTGAGCCCCTTCAGGTGAGAGAAATGAGTGGTGGAAACAGCCATATCCAGGAGATGCTTCTTTGAGAGCCTGAACCTGTGGGGATGGGATTCAAAGACTGAGGGCAGAGTATTCACAGGGTGTCAGCCTCCTTGGCTTTAAAGACAAGAGTGTTTTCTGCATCCTGGTTATTGATGGAGAGGGAGGCAAAGGCCAGAGGATCATAAGGCGGGCTTTAGGACAAAAGGGTCATTAGCTCTGTGGACAACAGAGGGCAAAGGGAGAGAACGGTGGGCTCGCTTTTCCAGAGAAGGGCCTTAAAGAGAGAAGAGGGATGTCTTTGTCAAAGAAATCACAGGGGATTCTCTGATGGATTGGGGAGGGCTTTGCGTCACTTGGGAGAATCCCAGTCTCACATGGGTAAATTGCTGGATTTTTCCCCCTACAGTGCGGAAACAGGAGATCATTAAGATCACAGAACAACTGATTGAGGCCATCAACAATGGAGACTTTGAGGCCTACACGTGAGTAGAGACCCATTTCCTTGAGATCAAAGTCATCTCTCAAGCCTTTCCCGCCTTTCAAAAAGCAGCTGGGATCCAGGGAAAAGAGAAGGCTGGGCCTTGGGCACAGCATCTGAGTTAAACACCAGGCCCCTGGGAGCCCTTCCAGGTAGACGTTGGTGATTGAGCCCACCCGTGGTGCCCGGGCTGGTGGGTTGAAAAGGTGGAGCCAAGCTGCTCAGCTGGCAGGGCCCTGAGATCTCAGCCATCTTGTCAGGCCCAGCCTACAGCTCACCTGCTGCCGCTGGAGGAAGATAGACAATAATTCTCATAAAAGACTGACGGGCTGCTTTTTTTTTTTTCTCCTCCCCTGTAGGAAGATTTGTGATCCAGGCCTCACTTCCTTTGAGCCTGAGGCCCTGGGTAACCTCGTGGAAGGGATGGATTTCCATAAGTTTTACTTTGAGAATCGTGAGTGGGTTCGTGCTGCCGAGATACTCCTGCCTGCCCCTCACCCCCTTGCCTCTGTCCCCGCTCACCTTCTCCTCTTCCCAGCCGCCCGCTTTTCCCTTACTGGGCCTGCCTGCCGCACTCTGGTCTGTGTGCTTGCCTCCGGGGCGCTGAGGATGGTCTTCAGCTGGCATCTCCAAAGGCCCTCCTCCCAGAGCCCCGTGTGCCCCTCTGTTCTGCAGCAGTGCCGCTGTATAATAATCAAGGCCACTGTATTTCTTTAAGCCTTACCTCTTTCCAAGGCACTTGGAAACCATGAGAGGTTAGGTTGAGATGATATCAACGAGTAATAATGAAGCTCTGTGTCTGCAGGTTTCACAATAGAGGAAATTAAAACCAGGATAAGAATGTGCAAGCAAGTAACAGGGCACCGTTGGCGACTGTGAGGTCGGAAGTTGTGGCTAGGGTCCTCCTTCCAGCCACTGAGGGAGACAGGAGTCCTGGCTAGGGGTGGGTGGCTGGGGTGTTGTGCTCCAGACAGTTCCTGGAAGTCCCAGAGCATAAGAAGCTAATTCATCACCTCCTCCCATCTTTCTTTCCACTAAGACCATCCCTCTCCTTATTTTTTTTCCTCATCTTTCCCACTTTATCCTTGGCCTTCCCTATCCTGCCCTGAATTTTATTTTCTCACTGATTTCTCTGCTAACTACCATTCTCTTCATGTCTCAGCTACAGTTATAAACCCTAGGTTATCTAAGTAAGTCTATTAGCCAGAAACAATTCCAGAGCTCACAGAAATTCTCTGAAAGGTCTTGTGTAGCCCCTAACATTCGAATTGAACTAAAATGTGAATCTCAGTAAAAGCAACACAGTTCATGGTGTTTGCTGATAATGGCCACACATCTTCTTTTGGTTTCCCCCCAGAGGATCCTGGGGGCTCTGGGAGTACCCTCAGCTTGGTGCTTTGCTGACTTTATTTTTTTTTAACTTTGGACCTTTATAAAAGTCAAAAATCAATTTTGAATATTTTAAGTTCCTGGTTTTACTCTACAGCCCTAGTTATGGACAAGCCAACCCTTATGAGGGCTTCCCAGATGACTCAGAATGGTAAAGAATCCACCTGCCAAGACAGGAGACAAGGATTTGATCCCTGGGTCGGGAAGATCCCTTGGAGAAGGAAATGGTAACCCACTCCAGTATTTTTACCTGAGAAATCCCATGGACAGAGGAGCCTGGCCTGCTACAGTCCATAGGGTTGCAAAAGAGTCAGACACGACTGAGCACACACAACGCTTATGAAATCTAAACCCACCTGTCGGGGTAGAAAGATCGTCACAGGCTTTCGTTAAGATAATCTTGAGTTCAGATGTTGTGTGGGCAAATTACTTCACCTCCTTGAGCCTATTTCCTTATCTTATAACGAAGAAAATAATATCGACCAAAGAATATGGCTCATGCATGTAAAACCCGCAGTACATTGTCTGATTAAAATACTAGCTGCTGCTAACACGGCTCCCCACCTTTCTCTTCCTTTTAAATAATTGTAACTAATCTAATGGGGTTTCCCAGCCTCTGGAGAGTGTATGGGGGAACTTGGCGACTCCCAGAATGGTTACTGGAGAGAGGGTGAGACTTGGGAAGTGCAGGCTGGGAGGAAAATGCCCGTCCCCAGGCCTGACGCCCTCCTACCTACCTCACCCCGCCCTGCCCACTACAGTCCTGTCCAAGAACAGCAAGCCCATCCACACCACCATCCTGAACCCACACGTCCACGTGATCGGAGAGGACGCGGCTTGCATTGCCTACATCCGCCTCACCCAGTACATCGATGGGCAGGGTCGGCCTCGCACCAGCCAGTCGGAGGAGACCCGGGTCTGGCATCGCCGGGATGGCAAGTGGCTCAATGTCCACTATCACTGCTCAGGGGCCCCTGCCGCACCGCTGCAGTGAGCTCAGCCACAGGTGCACCTGGTGGGGCGCGGGGGGCTGGGACACGTGGGGTCAGAGGAGGAGGAAGGGGCTGAGAGGTGGCCTTGGGGGAGGACATTCGGGCCGTCCCAGGAGCGCAGTGAAGGCCGGCAGTGTGGTGGTTGCAATAAGTTATGCTCTCAAGTCAGACAGACTTGGGTCTGGCTCCATGACACTACATTGGGTGACCTTGAACAGGTTACTTCCCCTCCCTAAGCCTCATTTGCCTCAGCTGTTAAAAAGAGGGAAGGAGGGAGCTGTGCCTGCCTCCTTTGTTGTGAGATTTAAATAAGGTCCTTGTAGGTAAAGCAGTCAGTAAGTGCTCAGCAAATGGGAGGCGATGTTCTGTTTAAATACTAGCTTCCCCCCTCATCCTCCACCTTCTCAGGCAGAGTTGACCACGTGTATAATTGTGTTTAAGTCTCTGGAACTCCTGTGTGCGTACTGTCCTCTGTCCTGTTACCACGTCTGTCCTGTTTGACAGGGGCATGAGGAGATCCCAGCCGGAGGTCAAACCTTCGCAGCCAGTGGCTCTGGAGGGCCTGAGTGACAGCGGCAGTCCTGTTCGTTTGAGGTTTAAAACAATTAAATTACAAAGCGGCAGCAGCCAATGCACGCCCCTGCATGCAGCCCTCCC
>NW_011494881.1:7727060-7729054 GCF_000754665.1 Bison bison bison | reverse complement strand
CGACAGCCCTTGGGCTGGCAAGAAGGCAGGAGTCTGTGTGATGCCCATCCTGGCACAAGCAGTGGGCTCACCCACCAGCCCTGAAGAGGTGAGCTCGGCCTCTGGCCTCCATGGACTCGGGACCAGGCAAGAACTCTGACAGAGCTCTGGGGGCTGTGTGATGTGACTGCAGCCTCTGAGATGGCCTGCCTGCCCCAGGTCTCGGAATGGACTTCTTCAGAATTTGTATACGCGCCTAGAACGAGGCTTATGAGAACACCGTGGCCAACAGACCTTCTTGGGAGAGAATGTGGAGCTCCCAGCCTGCCGTGGAGGCAGCTGAGAAGCAGTGGCCTCAGGACTGAGAAGCAGGGCCCGGACGTTGCTGTACTCTACCATTTAGCGTAGAAGGGAAGAGAATTGGTGCTGCAGAAGCGTGTCTGCTCCGAAGCTGATGAGAAACCTCGTGTTAGTCTGACATGCACTCACTTACTCATCCATTTCTATAGGATGCACAATGCACGTGGGCTCTGATCTTGAGGCCCAATCCTAGCAGCTGGGAAGTGGGAGGGGTTGCCGCTTTGCTTTGTGTTTGTTTTCTTATAACTTAGCAAAGAGAGAGCCAGGCCTTGGTCTGGGCTCCCCCTGCCACCTTTGGCAGTTCTGTTTCCGTGCTGACTTGGACCATCTTTGTCTTGCCTTCTCTTGGTGGTGGTCCCTGTGTTGACTCTCATCTGGGCCTGGGCCCTCTGCCAAGTACCCCTGTGGGATGGGAGGAGTGAGGCAGCGGGATTGAGTTGATGGTTGTTTCTATGCATTCAGGCTGCCCTCAGGGCTGCCTCCCTTCTTACTCTTCCCTTGCTGCACGCCAATCTCTTTTCCTGTCTTTGAGACTGACTTGACTACTCTGGCAAGAAGAGGTATCCTCTATAAAGAGACTTCTTTACTGACCAACTGAAGTATAGACTTACTGCTGGACAATCTGCATGGGCATCACCCCCGTCTCACCTGCATGTACCCAAAAGAGATATCCAGAGCCAAGGCTCCTACCTTCGTTGTCCCTCTCTGTGCTCAAGGAGTTCCATTCCAGGAGGGAAGAATGTATACTCTAAGCAGATAGCAGAGATGATAATGGAGGAGCAATTGGTCATGGCTTTGGTTTCCCCCCAAACAACTGTGCAGGTCTGTCTGCACAAATGTCTGCACTATTGGGGGAGAGATGGGTAGACCCCAGCTCCCTGGACTGCCTTAAGGAGGCACAGGAGCTGGGAGAAGAGGCAAAGCTACAGGTTTACCTTGGAGCCAGCTGAGAAGAGAGCATACTCACGGGTGCTGGTGCTTGGATTTAGCCAGGCTCCTCCGAGCACCTCCTGCATGCCCCAGCCCCCGGGTCCCAGCCGTCTCCCGCCCTGCAGCCTGCAGTACCAGCACGCAGACACCTTCACCACAGGGTTTGGTTTTGCTGGCTTGAAGACAAATGGTCTTAGAATTCATTGAGACCCATAGCTTCATATGGCTGCTCCAGCCCCACTTCTTAGCATTCTTCTCTTCTGGGGCTAATGTCAGCATCTATAGACAATAGACTATTAAAAAACAACACCACCACCACCTTTTAAACAGGAAATGGAAGGCATTTGATGCAGAATTTTTGCATGATGACATAGAAATAATTTAAAAATAGTGTTTGTTCTGAATGTTGGTAGACCCTTCATAGCTTTGTTACAATGAAACCTTGAACTGAAGATATTTAATAAAATAACCTTTAAACAGTCCATTGTGTTACTGCTGTGGGAGGCTTATGCCCAGAGGTTTAGATTTAACAGCCTGGGTTACAAGGCTTCTGGTGGAGAACTGGACCTTCTCCCACTCCTTTTGGACCCATTTTAGAATAAAACTTCCTCCTAAACTAATCGGCCTCCAATCACCCCACTGGATTGCTGAGGCGAGTTTGGGATTGGGGTTGGGGAGAATTTGCGCTCTTCCGAGGTGAGCTCCGAGGCTCGCCCCGCCTCCGG
>NW_011494881.1:7703786-7726576 GCF_000754665.1 Bison bison bison | reverse complement strand
GAGCAGGGAAGCCGGGCAGCCCCGGGACGTGGCGGAGCCCGGGGACAGCGGGGACGCCGCCCAGTCCGCCGGGTGAGCCGCCCTTGAGGAGACCCCCGCTCGGAGTGTGGCCCCCCCACGGTCCCCGCAAGCTCTCCCTTCACAGATTTCCCTCAGTGTGGTCACCGAAACCGCCCGCAGGGGCGTCCCCGGCGGCCCCTCGGGGCGGCCCGCGCTCCCCTCCCCCTGTCCCTTCCGCAGGCCGCCCTGGTCGTGGCCTTATTCCTCTTGGCTGGTCCCCTTTGCCCCGGGTGCCTCCTCGCCTCGGGGCTCTTCCAGCCCGACGCCCGCCCCGAAGTCACCGCAGACTCTACTCCGCGCGCCCCTAGCCCCTTCTTTCCCCTTGAATGCTTCACGCCCTCCTCTCTCCATACCCACCTGTGAACCCACGTCCCCCCTAGCTGGGCCCTCCGTCCATGACCCCAGGTGCCAGCGCCCCACGCTCCTGTCGCTGCTCGGTCCCCCTCCTCCCGCGGCATCTGCACTGCTGGTCTCCCAGCGCGGGGCCCACACCCCCGCCTTCCTCAGCCCCCACCTCAGTTGCTCTTCTCCCGCTGTTGCGCACACATTCAACAACCCCTCCCCGGCCGTGGTCCAGCTTCGGTATTTATCGTCCCACCTCGCGCCCTCCCCCAGGACTTTCTCATCACCCCTTCTCTGAATATTGGTGCTTCTTCTAGGTCCGAAGCTAAAATGCAGTGGTTAAGAGCAGGGCTGGAGCTTGACAGGCCTGACTTTGAATCCCAATTCCTCCATTGACTGAGCTGTGTGATCCTGGGCAAGTTACTAAGCTTCTCTGGACCTCAAATTACTCATATGTAAAACGGGGATATTACTTACCTCTTAGGACTGGTGTGAGCATTAAATATAGAGAAAGCTCTTGGAAGAATGTCTGGCAAAGATAAGCCCCCAGTAAATGTTAACTATTATCCTTAACATTTTGAGTGATCACCCCCAGTATCTACTTCCCCCATTGTACAGTGATTTCTTCTCATTACTGTGTTTACTGCAAAAAGTTTCCTCTTAGGATTCACCCCTTCCCATCACCATTTTGATCCTTTCCCAGCTCTCTTTTCATGCCAGTTAGTTTTACTCAAGCCAAAGCTGAACTGTTCTTAAACTGTCTTTCTCAGTTCTGAAGGACCCCTATCTCTGCGTAATCACCCCAAAATGTGTATGTGTGGGGAGTGAGTGGTAGAAATTGCCAGCCACTGGCCTTACTGGAAATGATTAAGATGGGGAGAGTGACAGTAAAGCTTCTAGTTGGTCTTCTTAAGAAAGTCTCTGAAATGTAGAGCTCTTTACAACTATTCTCCGATGGTACTTTCTCCTTTCTCTGTTATTGATTGGATACTACTTAAGCTCCTGTTGCTCTCTGCCACCCAGCCCTACTCAAGCTTGCTCTGTTTCTGTAATAGGACTCAATCCTTCATGTCTGTCTCGGCTGGCTCAGGACCCTTCTGAGCTGTTTAGTGATGAGGATGTAGTACCATCCAGGCTAGGTTAGGAAGGAGAAGCAGAGTGGGTAGGGAGACAGACTCGTTTCACCTCTCTAGCTTGTCTTAGGTGCCAGTGATATGGCCTACTCTGGGGCTGCATTTTTATCACCCCTCCTGACATTGGCACAGGTGAGGTAAAGAGCAGGGGTGAGTAATTTTTCACAAGGAGTGGGGAAGAGAATCCTCAGGTTCTGGGCTTGGAAGGTAATAGAATGATTAGCTAGCACCATTTGTCTTTCCTCTTGAATTCCCCTATCATAGTGTCCACTGAACTGCAAGTTCGTTAGTGCTGTTAGCCTGAGATGTTGGGTTTGATAGATGAGGGAGATTAACAGGCACATGAGTTTCCTCTTATCTGATATTTCGTTGGAACATGGGACTTCTGGGGCTTTCCTTCCCTTCTTCACAGGAAGACCAGACCCCCTACTGGCTGACCAACTGCTCAGTCACAGGCTGGGAACTCCTTTCAGAGCAGGTTCATTTTCAGCCTCCTGGGCTATTTGGCCTCTTACTGATGGGAGATTTGTTCTCTTCCAGACCTTGGATATACTGCTTCAGTTCTGAACTTAGTTCAGGGAGGAGAATTTAGACAGCATTCTAAGAAAGGGAACAGGCTGTGAAGCTAAGGTATGAGACTCAGATTGTGTTGTTCTTCTACAGGAGTTTGTTCTTGGAGAACAGACCATCCTGTGAGCAGGAGGTAAGAGAGATGGGGTGAATGGGGGGGATGGATTAATGACAGTTTCAAGGAGAGAAGTAATGCACCAGTTTCTCTTACAGGTTGTGAGGAACTCTGTCTGACATCTGATGTGACAAGCTCAGACCGGACCAAAGGTGGAGCCTGACTAGACTTGCATCCTGAAGGCATGGGCCAGTGGGCCATGGTGACCTGAGACCAATGAACTCTGTCCAATTGCCCCCTGTTGCCCTTTCTACCTCCTCTACCCTATACTAAGGGAACTTGTTTCCGCCTTCGCAGGGAGCTGACCCTGCGGGAATCCCTTTCCCCTCTTTTCATATCCTTCTACCCTCCCGGAGAGCCTCAGCCTATAGAACTCCTACCTCCCATCCCCTGAGGTGGTCCCCATCCCTGCCTCACCTCCCCGCCATGCTCAAGCTGTGGAAGGTGGTACGCCCAGCTCGGCAGCTGGAACTGCACCGCCTCATACTGCTGCTGATTGCTTTCAGTCTGGGCTCCATGGGCTTCTTGGCTTACTACGTATCCACCAGCCCCAAGGCCAAGGAACCATTGCCCCTCCCCTTGGGAGACTGCAGCAGTGGCGCAGCGGGTGGTCCTGGCCTGGTTCGGCCTCCAGTCCCACCCCGGCCCCCCAGGCCTCCAGAGACAGCGCGAACTGAACCCGTGGTCCTTGTGTTTGTGGAGAGTGCATACTCGCAGCTGGGGCAGGAGATCGTGGCCATCTTGGAGTCTAGCCGTTTTCGTTACAGCACTGAGCTGGCACCTGGCCGAGGGGACATGCCCACACTGACTGATCATACCCGTGGCCGGTATGTCTTGGTCATTTATGAGAACCTGCTCAAGTACGTCAACCTGGATGCCTGGAGTCGGGAACTGCTAGACCGGTACTGTGTGGAGTACGGTGTAGGCATCATTGGCTTTTTCCGAGCCCATGAGCATAGCCTACTGAGTGCCCAGCTCAAGGGCTTTCCCCTTTTTCTCCATTCAAACTTGGGGCTTCGGGACTACCAAGTGAATCCTACAGCTCCACTCCTACATCTCACACGTCCCAGCCGCCTGGAGCCTGGGCCACTACCCGGTGATGACTGGACCATCTTCCAATCCAACCACAGCACCTATGAACCAGTGCTTCTTGCCAGCCTTCGGCTGGCTGAGCCCCCTGTGCCAGGACCAGTGCCTCGCCGGGCCCGGCTTCCCACTGTGGTGCAGGACCTGGGGCTTCACGATGGCATCCAGCGGGTGCTGTTTGGTCACGGCCTCTCCTTCTGGCTCCACAAACTAGTTTTTGTCGATGCCGTTGCATACCTCACTGGCAAGCGCCTCTGCTTGGACCTTGACCGTTACATCTTGGTAGACATCGATGACATCTTTGTGGGCAAGGAAGGTACCCGCATGAAGGTGGCTGATGTTGAGGTCAGTCTTTCTTTTTCCTGACTCCAATTTCTTTCCTTAGAAGCTGTTTCAGGCTCTGTCCTTTCAGACTCCCTCCCTTGATTCTAAGCTTGTCATAGGTAATGCTCCCTGCCCTTTTACAGGCAAGAAGAATGCGACTTCTCAATTTTCTCCTTAGATTGCTCTCTCCTGATTTCTCATGTTCCTGCTACTCTTCCCAGGCCCTGTTGACCACGCAGAACAAACTCAGGACCTTAGTCCCCAACTTCACCTTCAACTTGGGCTTCTCGGGCAAGTTCTATCATACTGGTGAGCTCGTTCGCCTGTTCCTTCAGCATATCAGTCTTAGTTTGATCTGTCCATCGTGGGCAGATAGGTTGGAGAAAGGGGGCAAGGTTTGGGGTCAGAATGCTGTGAGGAGCTAGTGGTGGCTGGGAATTTCAGTTAGCATGGGTGGCTGGAGGGCAGGTTGGCAATAGGGAAAATAGTCCTAGGTGGGCAGAGGTCAGCCATGTTGTCCCAAGGATAGAAAGCGGTTCATGTTGGTACAGAACGAAGGAGGACCAGGGCCTAACTGGCTGTGGTCAGTGGTCAGTGTGTGGTCATAGGGACAGAGGAGGAGGATGCTGGGGACGACATGCTGCTGAAGCACCGCCGAGAGTTCTGGTGGTTCCCCCACATGTGGAGCCACATGCAGCCACATCTGTTCCACAATCGCTCCGTGCTGGCTGACCAGATGAGGCTCAACAAACAGTTTGCTCTGGTGAGACCTTGGATCTCTTCCCCATACTTTTCCCCAAAGCTAATGCTTCCTTTTCGACCTTTCCCTAGCGGAGTACCCTTTCCTTGTCCTTTCCTATTTTCTTTCTGTAGAGGCATCCCCACCCCCTTTACCCTCTACTCCCCAAACCTCACCAGGTCCTGGTGAGAGTCTATGCCCCATTCCCAGGAACATGGGATTCCCACGGATCTGGGGTATGCTGTGGCCCCCCACCACTCCGGCGTGTACCCCATCCACACACAGCTCTATGAAGCCTGGAAATCTGTGTGGGGCATCCAGGTGACCAGCACTGAGGAGTACCCCCACCTCCGCCCTGCCCGCTACCGCCGTGGCTTCATTCACAATGGCATTATGGTGAGGGACTCCCAGTACAAACCTCAATCAAACTCCCACAATCGGCCAGCCTCCAACCTGCATTATCCAAGCTCGTCCATAATAATAGGGGGTAGAGGGGTGAAAAGTCATAATGCATAGAGCAAGAGCTTTATTGCTGTAACTTCAAGCTGTCCTCTATAAACCCAAGGAATCCTAAAGTGCCTCAAATCTTCTGTCCTTTATCTAGTTGTCATTCTACCTTCCAATCTCATCTCTCCCTGTTTTTTCTTTTTTTTCTTTCAGGTGCTGCCGCGGCAGACATGTGGTCTCTTCACTCACACAATCTTCTATAATGAGTATCCAGGAGGCTCTCGTGAACTCGACCGGAGCATCCGAGGTGGAGAACTCTTTCTGACAGTGCTGCTTAATCCGGTAAGGTGCTGAGAGGAAGGGCTAGAAGATGGGACAGCCGGTGTTTGCAGGCTGAGACTTTTGCTCACCAAGCCCGCTTTTGAAGTGGGGTAGGCTCTCCAAATCTGACATGCAGGCACCCCCTTTCAGATCAGCATCTTTATGACTCATCTGTCTAATTATGGAAATGATCGGCTGGGCCTGTACACCTTTGAGAGCCTGGTGCGCTTTCTCCAGTGCTGGACGAGGCTGCGCCTACAGACCCTTCCTCCTGTCCCTCTTGCACGAAAGTACTTTGACCTCTTCCCTCAAGAGCGAAGCCCCCTTTGGCAGGTAGAGGTGGAGCTCAGGCTGACCTAGAGACATGATGGGGGTGGCTGTTGAGGAAAAGATTATCTGATTATTGGCCTCCCCTTCAGAATCCCTGTGACGACAAGAGGCACAAAGATATCTGGTCCAAGGAGAAAACCTGTGATCGGCTCCCCAAGTTCCTCATTGTGGGACCCCAGAAGACAGGTGAATCATCCTTAGCCAAGTTCTGTTGCCTTGCCTTAAATCCAGAGAACTCTCTGGCCAAGGAATTTCCTTCTCATACCACCCCTCATTAATCAGTCCCTTGAGTGACTCTCGTTTCGGCTGTGCTGGGTCTTCGTGGCTGTGCGGGCTTTCTCTAGTTGCGGCACGTGAGCAGGGACTGCTGTCCAGTGTGGTGTGTGGTCTTCTCGTTGTGGCTTGTTGTGGAGCACAGTCTCTAGAATGCGTGGCGAGCTGGTTTAGTTGCTCCACAACATACGGGATCTTCCCCAGCCAAGAATCAAACCGGTGTCCCCTGCATTGTCAGGCAGATTCTTAACCACTGGACCACCAGGGAAGTCCCCTTGAGTGATTCTTAACCTGGTTGTATATCAGAATTATGTCTTTTTTTGTTGTCATTGTTTTTTTAAAGATCCACAAGTGATTCCGATGCACAGTCAAGGCTGAGAACCATTTTAACCCTTCCCTGGACCTCTCTCTAGCTTTTCTTTTCTCACTGTAGTTTGGCTAAAGGGTGTTTTACTACCCAGAGTGATTGTTTTCTGACCTCTTTCAAGCTGATGTTGTTGAGCTGGATTCTCTTCCACCATGGCCTGGACTTTCTCTCCCATTTAGGGACCACAGCTATTCACTTCTTCCTGAGCCTGCATCCAGCTGTGACTAGCAGTTTTCCTAGCCCCAGCACCTTTGAGGAGATTCAGTTCTTCAACGGCCCTAATTACCACAAGGGCATTGACTGGTGAGACCTGGGATGCTTCTCAGAACATTCCTTTCCTCTTAAACCTCCCCCATCCTGCTTCTAGCAGCACGGGCATCTGGCCCCTTCTCTATGCAAATTGTCTTCCTCTCCTCTCTACTACTTCCTAGGTACATGGATTTCTTCCCTGTCCCTTCCAATGCCAGCACTGATTTCCTATTTGAAAAAAGTGCCACGTACTTTGACTCAGAGGTTGTACCACGGCGGGGAGCTGCCCTCCTGCCACGAGCCAAGATCATCACTGTGCTCACCAACCCTGCTGACAGGGCATACTCCTGGTACCAGGTGAGTCTGAAGCTAGGGACACATTAGAAAAGAGGTGGTGACCGCTGGAGAGACAGGAAGGAGTGAGGGTCGGGAAAGGAAGCTAGCACCTTGGGGAGGGGTCTGTCCACCAGACCAAGAGGAAAGGCAGAGTAATTGTCAGGTCACCGATTCCTTCCCTTCCTATCCCTTGTCCTTCAGCATCAGCGAGCACATGGAGACCCAGTTGCTCTGAACTATACCTTCTACCAGGTGATTTCAGCCTCCTCCCAGGCCCCTCCAGCACTTCGCTCCCTACAAAACCGTTGTCTTGTCCCCGGCTACTATTCCACTCACTTACAACGCTGGCTGACTTACTTCCCCTCTGGACAGGTACAGTTCCCCAGTAGCCCTCACGGGGGTCCCCTTCCTTTTCCTGTCAGCCCAGTGGCTTCTAAGGAATATAGAGGGAACCACATCCCTGTCCCTTTAGTTGCTGATTGTGGATGGGCAAGAGCTGCGTACCAACCCAGCTGCCTCAATGGAGAGCATCCAGAAGTTCCTGGGTATCACACCCTTTCTGAACTACACACGGACCCTCAGGTGGGAGAGCATGACCCAGGGGAGGATGACTCTGGGGGAAATGGGGACGCAGGGTGACCATGTCTGTTTGGAAGAGAAATGAATTTACCCTGTCTTGCAAGGAGAGGCATGTGTCCCTGTGGGCTGGGAGAGGTAGTAGTGTTCATTTGTGGGGTCTGGATTTCTTTTCTGTTTTATGGCCTTTTCCTGTTGAGCAGGTTCGATGAAGATAAGGGATTCTGGTGCCAGGGACTTGAAGGTGGCAAGACTCGTTGTCTAGGAAAGAGCAAAGGCCGGAAGTACCCAGATATGGACGCTGAGGTAAGGAAAACCAGGGACAGGGTTTCCCTCTCCACGTCTAAGAGCTATCTGATCCTGTCCACTCCTTACTATTCTTACTCCTCTGACTTCATTTTTTCTCCTGTTAGTCCCGCCTTTTCCTTACGGATTTTTTCCGGAACCACAATTTGGAGCTGTCAAAGCTGCTGAGCCGGCTTGGACAGCCAGTGCCCTCATGGCTTCGAGAAGAACTGCAGCATTCCAGTTCGGGCTGATGTATCAGCCTCTTGTACCAGCAAAAGCCCCCTGCTTCCCTAAGGGGCAAGCCCAGAGCAGGGCAGTCCCTCCCCCTTCTACCTCAGTGGCCTTCAGGCCTGGGATGGCTGAGAAGGGTAGGGCATCCCTTTCCCATAGTTTTGGGGTATAATAAAGGGGATTCCCTTGATACCCTGCAAGATGGTACTAGGCACCTTTGGCCCATGGTCTTGGAAGGTGGAGGGAATGAGAGGGTCCAGGCAGAGGGTAGAGGAATGTATTAATCCAGTGCTTTCCCTCTTCATCCCCAGCAATGTATCTACCTATACTGGCTATGGGAGGGACCCCTTACCGTGGGATCAATGGGATCTACCTGTGGCCCGGCCTCCCTAATGTCATTCACATTGAATGGGGATGAGGTCGGACGATGGCTCATAGAGCTGAGTATGAGCCCCAGCTGTGGGCTAGAAATGACTTTAATAAACGTTCTTATTTTTCTGTTTTGTGTGCCTCGCTGGAGTGGGAGAAACCTAGAATAAAGGAAGTATCCAACTTTTCCTCTGCCCTAGTTCAAGGTTCATCCACACATGGAGGGAAAGAAGGGAAAGGCCCAGGCAGACGAGAGTAAAAAAAGTTTATATATTTATAAATGCCAAATAAATACCAGAGGCCACCCAATGCCCGCTCCCAGACAGGGCTGTCTCCCCCAACCCTAGGCTCCTAGGGTCTGAGGCATCTTGGCCCCAAGCTACAGCCCAAGAGCAGCTGCCAGTCTGGGCTACTGGGGAACTGAGTGGGGATGATCTGTCCAGCCAAGACTCATTACCCCTTGGTGAGGGGCCCCCATAGCCACAGGCCTGTGTCCCCGTATAGGGCCCTATGGGGGTCAGACTCAGGGGGAGAAGGTGGTCATCTCGAGTGAGACCCGCTGCCACAGCTCCTTGGTCTGTTTGCTGCGCTTGAGATTCTGCAGGATGTCGTTGAACTGCATCATACCCATGGGTGTCAGGCAGAAGGCGCTGCGAGCGCTGCGGATGGCATTCACAAAGTCGTCGTAGTCGGCAGGGGTCAGGTGAATCAGGCGGTGGTGGATGTACTGGACGGGGTGAGGAGGATCAGCCACTGAGCACAGGATCAGGCCCCTCCCCCTGCCTGCCCAAGTGTTTCACCCTGCTCTGTACTGCCCAGGTGGTCACCTGCATGTATGCCTGCTGGCAGCGCTGCACCAGCTGGTGGAAGGCCGGGGCACGCAGGTGGTTGTGGGCGTGAGCAGGGCTCAGCCGCTGCAGCGTCTCCATGACGATCTCCTGCAGCACAAACGGGCTCAGCACCCCCTTGGCTGCCCCCACACAGAACTGGTGCACGTAGTTCACTCCTGGGGGGCAGGGGAGGGGCATGAGACGGGGGTGGCCACCTCTGCCCTAGGGACCCAGCTTTACTCTCTCAGCTCTGGCCTGGCAGAGAGCCTCCCTCCACCCCAGGAGCTGAGGTCACCCCCCGCCCCCCGCGCACGCACACATACCCGACCAAGGCCTCAACTCTGAGCAAGAGCTAGGAAGGAGGTCTGGGATAGGAAGGTTGGGGAAGCAGGTGAGGGCGGACAATGGTCCTGGGGAGGGGAGGTGTTACCCAGCTTTGCCGCCAGCCCCAGCAACCATTTGACATCATCAGTGTAGGGAGGGGAGCGAGAGAAGTTGTTGGGGTGATCGTTGTGTGCCCGGCGACCCAGCATCTCCAGTGCCAGCATTCCTGGGAGAAAAAGGTGGGACCATGGAGAGGGTCCATCCCCTACCCCTTACCTCAGCCTATCACCCAGCCCCCCAGTAAACAAACTAAGAGATCGGGTAGGGAAGGGCCACTGAAGAGCCTCTGGCACTGCTGGTCAGGGTGCAGAAAGGGATGTCCTCTCACCGACGCGGTAGGCAGCATGCAGGTGGTGTAGGCTGTGCGGGTTGACAGGCTGGCTGTGGGTCTCCTCCTCGGGTGGTGGAAAACCCCCGCTCACCAGAGGGCTGGGCTGTGTGGTCAGGGCAGGCAGTGAGGCACCCTGGATGGCTGGAAACGTGGAAGCTGGATGGACACTGCTCACTGAGGGTAGGATGAAGGCCATGTAAGGAACTCAGAGCCCAAAGGGGGACCGATTCCCTCCCCACCTCCCCTGCCCAGCGTGCCACCCCTCCATTCACCTGTTCCCTGTCCCCACAACTCACAGGCCACACTGGTGGGCAGTGGGAGCCCTGGCTCTGTGTGGTAGGGATGTACTGTGATGGGTGCCATGGAAGGGACGGGGAAAGACACAGCAGTGGCAGCAAGTGAGGGGGGAGTCACCGAGTAAGGGTACTGAGCCCCTAGGAATGCAGGATGCACACCCTAGAGGTGGGGAGAAGAAAAGGAAGATAACCAAAGTGCGTTAGGATGGAGCTCTTTCCCGTTCATCCCAGGCCTGGGCATCCCTGCATTTCTTAGCGTAGTGGGGCTGGTCCCCTGACTCTCACCCCCTCACCAGGACTCTGGGACAGCCCCATCATCCTCCCGGAGTGCCCTCCTCCAACCCGTGAACCCCCAGTGAGCTCCCCGACATGCCCAGCCTCCCAGAACACTGGTCTCACCTGCGGGTATGCAGAGCTGGCCACAGGGAAGACGGCAGGCCGGGGCATATGAGGCATGGGGTGGGCGGGGTGAGCTGGGTGGGTGAGGTATTGAGGGCTGCAGGGCAGGTGGGGCTGTAGAGCAGTGTAGGGGTGCAGGCCAGGGGAATGACCATGCCCCAGTCCTGGACCTGGATATAAACTGGACCCCACCGAGATGACTGGCACCACCGTGGCTGCTGTCACTGCTGCTGCCGCCACTGTAACCGGCTCAGTCCCTGGGCCCCCCCTGCCCTCAGGCAGCCCCCGCCCAGCCTCCCCAGCTGCCCTGATCCCACTGGCACTACAGCTTGTAGCCCCTTCACGGGCTGTGGATGAGCCACCTGCTGTTTGCTCATATAGCCAGAACCACTGGTGAGCAACCTCAAACAACACTTCGGGGTATACGCCCCCACCCTTAGCCGCCTCTTCCACTGCCATGCAGGCCTTCTCCAACATCAGGTTATCCTGAAAGGGAGGGGCAAAGAGGGTTAAGGATGAAGGGCTTTACTCAGGGACAGTTTTAGATGACAAATGCTGATGTCTTCTTCAGAGTTGGCTGGTTCTGGGGAGGCAGCCAAGGTCAGAGCCAATGTTCAGAGTCAGTGTCAGAGCAGTGAATGCTTCACACAGACAATGAACAAATCTCTGTTGACCAGCAGAAGTTAAGACCCAAGTTGCAGTCCCAGTTCTAACCTAATGTAGCTACTCCCAGCCAAGTTCATCATCTCCCTCAGGCCTTCCCCAAGGACTCCACCCCCAGTGATAATCTCTCTGGTATAGGAACAGTCCCATCCTTAGAGTTGTAAAGGATGTAATGGATGTTAAAGCACGTTACTATGTCAACTGTCACCATGAGAGGACCAATCGCATAGTTCATGAATGCCAGGATTGTGAAATCAAGACCTGGGCCATCAGTTTTTCCCATGCCCAACCTTCCTGCCCAGATGTCCCAAAGCAGGTCCCCAATGGCCTCTAGAAATACCTGCTCCTTGCACTGCACCAGGGCCCGCTGGATCTCATTGGGGTTCAACGCATGGGCATGAGGCAGGCAGCTTAGGGCGAGTTCCGCCGCTGCCCTCACCATGTTGGAGTCTCGTGCCCGTGATGCCCTGTCAGCCAGGGACGCAACCTCAGGGGGCGTCAGGTGCCCATCCCAGCATTCTACCAGTATAGTCAGGGCTGCACTGCCAATCTCCATTGCCTGGCCTTCAGGAAAAGGAGAGAAGAACAGAATGTGGTTAACACAGGCAGTGGGAATGGGAATGGTATCTCTCCTATCGGGTCAGTAACTACAAGGATAAGGCTCTTACCACCATGCATTAATTCCCTTCCCATACCCAAATCAAAAGATACTAGACTTACCTGTAATCCAGGAAACGTGGGAAGAGTAAGTACGTGAGAGCCAGTTGGGAGAAACAAAGTTGTGCAGGCCAAGGGCATAAAGCCCGATCTCAAAGGCGCAAAGGTGCAGGTTGCGGTGAGGACCCTGGTGGCCCCCTGAGGAAGATGGGTGTGTGAAAATGGAAGTGCTGCTGTTTCCCCCTGCCTTGATCAGCACTGTCTTCGCCAGCTCGAAGTAGAAGTGTGCAGCTGCCTCTGACGGCTGATTGGGTACATGGGGGGCATGACTCTCGGGACGGCGGCCCTTGTACCTGAAGGGGCAATGGGGTAGGGACCGGGATTGGGGTTTCTCTGAAATGGGTCTCCAGGGAGGCTGGAAAAAACCAGGGAAGTGAGGACACTGAGGGGGACTGGTTGCATTACCCTAGGGATGTGGCTCTCGGGGTGGGCCAGGGCAGAAGAGAAGGGTATTTATTTCTTCCCACTGACCTGCCAACTTCAACAGTCTTCGCCCGGGCCCCTCCACTGGCACTGGCCCGGCGACTTCCACTGGAGGACGAGGAGCCAAGGGAGTCTGAGGAAGAGCTGCTGATGCTGTCACTGTCCTGTCCTCGACCCCAGGAGGTAGGGGCCCAGCCCCCTCTCAGCGGCCTCCTGCTTAATGTTGGGGAGCTATCCGACGTTGTTTCAGGGGCACTGCTGTCAATGCTGGCCATGCCTAACCCACAAGACAAGTCAGTCTCAGAAATGTGCTCCAGAAGTCAGACTCCAACCTTTAGGAATATCCTTCCCTCCACGTCATCCCATGGGTTGTCGTACCTGTGTGCTTCTTCTTAGGCCGCCCTGGTGAGCCCCAGCCCCGTCCGTTGTAGCCTCCACGGCTGCCAAGTGCCAGGCGGCTGGGGACCTTCCCCTCTGGCCTTGGGGTCAGAGCTGCTTCAGGTGGAAGACCCTCACAGGGGGAATGTGGGGAACTCTCTACATCGGGAAAATAGGACACCGGGATGAGCCTGGGAAAGGGGAACCCAACATGGCTCCAGACCATTCATCCCCCCTGCCCAGTGCCCCCACCTCACCAGGCACATTCTTCTCTGTGAAGCCCTCAGTGGGGCCTGGCCCAGCCCCTGCCACACTCCCTGGCTGAGCAGGCCCTGCAGAGCCTGAGGTCAGAGGCTGCAGGGCCCCTGGGGCAGATGGGCCCCCATGCTTTGAAGGAGACCTCTGGCTGGCTGTGGCCGGGCGGCTGGATGAATAGAACGAACTCAGTGTCTGTGGTTTATGCGTCTGGCTCTCTCGGTCCAAGAGTTTGTCTAAGATCTGAAAGAGAAGCGGTGACAGGAGGACCTTTATCTCCTGTCTTCTATTACTTTTCTTTCTCCTTGTAGCAGCTTAAAACTTCCTCCTCAGGAAGGCTTTCCTCCACAGGAGAACCTTCTAGAAGAGAGGGGCCGGCTTACATGTCTTGGTATGCCCTGTAACACTGACCACAGGACTGAGTATATTCATATTCAATAAATATTGAAATGAATGAACGACTTTATGCCCTCTTCTCTTCTTCCACCTCAAGCCCAAGCATTCCTGTAAGAACCAATGGTCTCTCATGTTCCTGATGAGGTGTTCCAAGATTCCCCCATTATCTCCTTAAAGAATAGCCCTTTCTCATCATACTGGAAACCCCAAGAAAAGTAAAATGTGCTCTCTTTGCCTGTTAACCCCAGTGCCGCAGCCCCTCACCTTCTTGAGTCTGGCCTGGTCGTCTTTGTAAGTGATCATCAGGGCCAGGGCAAGGTCGCCCTTCTCCCGGCGTGTGCCTTCACACAGCAGTGGGTGCTCTGCCTCACTTACTGTTGTCTTCATGCCTGTGAGAAAAGAGGTGCCCAGGGGGTTGTGAGTGGCCAGAACTCCCAGGACAGGGCTCCCAGCCACCAGCGTGTGAAGTAAGGGGTTCAACTGTATTCCCTGTGGAAGGTGCCCACTGCCTAAACTGGTCTGCTATCTGAGACTTTCATAGTTCGGCCCCTCTACTGTCCTGATACATCCATCACTTCAGGGAAGCTGGGCTCCTCACTCTCACGAAGACTTAACTGCCCCTGTGTCTTCATTCAGTGTTTTGTCCACCTACCTGGAACTTAACAGATCCTTTAACACATCCCACACTCTATCCCCTTCCTAGAGCTTTACCCTAGAGTTCGATTTTGCTGTCCTTGTAACACCCAATGTTCATAGCACACGTTTTTGCCCTAAATTCTTGACAGTCTTGTAGGCCCTACATCTTACGCTAGCTTTCCCCTTTCCACAGAGGGCCCATGTCTCAACGCCCTTCAAGACCTGGGCCAGGCTTAGCTCACACATGGGCTCAAGACACTGACAGACTCACCCAAGGCAGCAACTGCTGCTTCAAATCCCAGCTCCTCATCCCCGGGCATCTCGTTGTTCCAGTTGCGACTTGGGGGTCGGGAACCCGTGGGAGAAACCACTGGATAAAAGTTGGGGTAAGTTACATAGAAGTAACATGGGACAGAATAAAAGGGAAGAAACCCAAGATGTTCATCATTCTAGATCCTTCTAAGAAGCTGTCCGATGTGTCTTAAAGGGAGCTCAAAGCCTTGGGGCTCTTGGTTTCTCTTTAGAGAAAGCTACCCTGCCCCAGTTCCCCACTTTCTGTTGAGTCAGGCATCATACCTGGAGCACAGAGCACATCAAAGATGAAACTGGCCAACATGAGAGGCAAAACTGGCCGATAATCACAGAGCGTCCCCTCACGAAGCTCCTCTGCCCGGCAGCGCACCGTACTCATCTCACTTGGACCCAGAGGGATCTTCTTGAGCAGAGTGGCCACCTCAGACTCCTGATAGGCCAGCTTCACCTGAGGGCACAGGGAGGAGCTCAGACCGCTAATACCTGATGGACATCAAGGTGCAAGGCTCTAAGGAGATGGCAGCACATGGTCCAGAGAGAACCTCTGACCTCCAAGGCCTTGGTAGAAGCTGGGGGCCGCTGGAGCTCCAAGGCAAACATGCCCACTCGGAAGGCCAGGTTGTGGTGCTCTGGACGCTCACTTAGCACTGTCAATAGGAAAGCTGCCTTGGTCAGTGTGTTCGTAGCCACCCAGGTCTGGCGGCTTGTAGATACCTTATTCTTCTTGCCCTAGTGAGGGAAGCACAAGGAGGCAGGCAGATGAGTCTGACTCACCTTGGTGGAAGAAGAAGGAGACTCTCACCTGGGGGTGTGGGGGAGGGTTGGGGGTGATGCAGAGGGAAGGGTAAGGGGTCTCACCTTGGCAGGGGGCGGCTCTACCTTGAGGTCAGGTGGGTTGGCTAGCAGGTCCTGGGCAAGTTCCACGGTGAGGCGGGAGGCCTCACTGCTGTAGCCATGCGCATGCAAGGCCTCAGCACAGGCAAACAATATCTGGATAAAGGACATGGGCACCAGACGTGTTGAAGCCCTAATGCTCCCGAGGGGCAGGACACCACACTCACTCAGGCAGCACATCTCCCGTGAGCACCGACTATCCACTGGGCCCTGTGCCAGTCCCACCAGAAACTCACAGCCAGTTAGAGACACAGACACATACACAGGTGTGCAGCCAGCTACTACTGGAAAGGTCCAGAGGGGAGCAGATGGGGGGATGCCTCACTGGGACCTGGGGCAGTCTCAGAGAAGACCTTCCAAAGGATGGGATCTCTAAGATCTCTGAGGCATGAAGAAGGAACAGGGGCTAACCAGATGAGGGAAAAACAGTCCAGACAGACCGATCCATGCACAAGTACGGATATAGGAGAGTATGGCAAGATATGGGAATGGCTCAACTGAGTATAGTACAACAGTAGCTAGATGAAGCTGGAGAGGCAGGCAAAGATCACAAGTGGAGCCTTGCAGGCCATGCCGAGGACCTTCATTTCCACCCTAAGGGCGGTGGGAAACCACTGAAGAGTTAAAGTAGCAGAATGACACAACCAAACATTCTAGGAAAATCAGCAGACAGAGGAGAGAATGGACTGTAGGCAGCGAGGCCAGTGAGGAGCCTGCTACAGGATTCTAACCATCGCACAACAGTCCTCTAACTCCCAGAGGCTGATGGTCCCTCTCCCAGCTATGGCCATGGGGCACCCTCAGAGTCCTGTCCAAGTCCCCTCACCTCCATGCGGCTCTCCTGCTCCAGCGGCTTCAGTCCAGCAAACAGGTCGTGCTCCTCCCCAGCCCCACCCTCGGCCTTCTCTTCCTCGCCCCCAGCCCCGTCCTGGGCATTCAGATAGTATGCCTGGTAGTCGTCATCCTCCTCGCCAACCACAGGGGCTGCCTCTTTGGTTTTAGGGAGTCCATTGCCACTCTCATCTGTGGAAGGGAGGTCGTCCCGGGTACAGAGCTCCCTGGGCAACAGGCCAGGGGGGGCAGCAGAGGCTGTGGGAGGCTCAGGCCCTTCTGAGAAGTACACGCCACCATCTTCTTCGTAAGTATCTGGAGGTTCAGGAAGGAAGGTAGAAGGGCCTCGCGAGCCACCAGGGTGGGGGCAGGGTGGCGGGCTCTCAGGGAATCCACCGAAGGTGCTGGCCTCTGCACCCAGGGCCAGGCTGCTGTCGTCCAGGCTCATCTCAGCCAGATCCGGCTCCAGGGAGCTGTCCTCACTGCTCAGCCGGCGCTTGCTCCCGCTGCCCACTGAGCCCTTGCCCCCACAGCCAGCCCCACCCAGCGTTTTGGCTTTGCCCCCACCTGGACCCATCTTATGCAGTGCCTTATCTCCTCCCTCAGCCGAGAGGCGGCGGGGACCCCGCTGTGACGCAGGGACACCCTCACCCAATCCCTTGCGTTTGGCCCCCGGCTCCTTGGGCCGCACAGCTGGCTCGGCAGGAAGAGGCCGGGGCCGCTCCCGGGATTCTTCCAGGCCCCCATTGCGTGAGGCTCCTGGCCGAGGGGGCAGGGCTCGGGCCCAGCACAGGGCCAGCTTCCGGTCAGTGGCGCTGTAGGTGACACCGGGCAGTGGGTAGGCCTCTTCCCAGTTGAAGTAGCAGGCCTCCACCGCCGGCCGGAAGCCAGGGAAGAGCCGCTCCAGGGTCTTCTTGTGCTGTCCCCGCTTCACGTTCTCAATCACCTTCAGCTGCCACTGGCGCAGCTGCACACACAGTTCCCGGCGGCTGGGGGAACAAAGAGGGGGCACGCTGCTGGGAGGTGTGGGCGGCTGCACTCTGTACCAAGGAGGGAGGGGTGCAGAGGGGGCGATGACGAACCCCAAAAGTGGGTTACAGGGAAGGACTCTGGGAAGCACTTCTTGAGCCAGCCCCACAGACATCACTTGAACACTCAGGGATTTGGGAGAGTGGGCTACTTACGGAAGGGCCTGCCAGGAAAAGGACTCATAAATCACTGGAAACCTAATGCTTAGCACCTCCCATCTCCCCAGGACTAGAAGAGTGGTAAGTGTGTGTGCATGAGGAGATGAAGGCTGGGTCATCCAGGGCTGGGCTGCCTCCGGACCGTGGTGAGCCTTGGGGGAGACTCACCGCTGGGGGCTGAGTGCGGGGTCCAGCACGGCCAGTCTCCACAAGGTGACCATCTCGTCACACATGCTGGCGCAGGCATGGGCCGCCACCTCGGACTGCCCATTGCTCCGGCCTGTGTGCCCACTGGCGCTGCTGTGAGAGGCTGAGGTGCGCACACTGTACCACCAGCCTGTTATCTGGAAACAAAGAGGGCTCTGAGATGAACCTACTAAGTCAGAGAAAGACAGAGTAGCCCGCTCCAGTGTCCCTGTCACCAAGAAGGGGGTGCGGCTGAGAAAGGGAGAGGATGAACCAGCATGGGGTTACCTGGCTCTGGGAGAACTACCTGCTCATAGGTGAGGCACTGGTCAGTGAGGATTTCTAACAAGGGGGCAGCATTACTGTCCCTTCGCTTGAACATCTCCCGCACGATGCTAAGCAAGTTCCAGACGCCCTCTGGCTCACGGCCCCTCAGAGGGCGCAGCAGACATGCCCATTCGGCGGCGGCCGGAGGCTCCGTGGAAGACAGATACATGGAGTTCACATCACTGTGAAAGTCGCAGAGTGGAAAATGATGACCCTAAGATGGGGCTGAATAAAGCAGGTGAAAGAGCAACACGACTTTGACACAAAAGGGTTCAAAACACAAAGTACAGGGGAAAAGTATGACCCTGACAAAAATTCTTAATCGCTCTCTGCCTCAGTTTCCCAGTTGCTGAAAGGAAGAAAAGTAACGCATGCTCTACCTGAGGACAGACCACTCTGTGACTACTTAAAATTCTCACCACCCACTGATTGCACTAGTAACGTCTCCTCTGCACCAGGCAGGGAACCGACACAGGGAATGGAGGTGGGGGAGGCAGGCCCTGATGAAACAAAGGACCTGTCCACAGCCTGGAGGAAGTGCCCCTTCCACCACAGACACGGCACGAAGAGACCCAGTTTACCTGAACACCACAGGGGAGGGGCCGCAGAACTTGTGCAGTGTCTTCTTGATGTTGTCGGTGAGCGTCGACTCGTCCAAATACCACGTACTCTGATCGGAGGCGGAGGGCCCTGCTGTGGGGTCTGGGGGTAACAAGCAGTCAGTCACCTGGAGGCAGGGGCTTGGATCTGCCTTGGTAAGTGGCGCTCTGCATCCCCAGCTTGCTTGCTTCCTGCTACCCTTCTTCCTCACCACACTCACCCGGGGCTCCACACACTGTATTGATGGCTGTTGACTGGGAGGAGAGGAGTTCATCCAGGAGACGTTGGGCTGTGGGGAGGATCTGACCAGAGAAAGGGACACAAAGGCAGAAGTGACCTGAGGAGGCCAGGGCCTCACAGGAAGCCTGATATGCAGCCCTAGAGCTGGTTGGAGAAGGGCGTGCCAACCTCCCTCACCTGCTGTGGGAGCTCACTGATGAGGTACTGAGCAAATTTTTGCAGTTGGTCCCTCTGCAGCCGAGACAGGGACTCTGACACGGGGGCCCGCAGGCAGACTGCAGAAGCCTGAAGGGAGCACCGAGAGAAGTCAAACAATCTGAGGAAAGACTTGCCGACACCGGAGCTGGGGACAGAGAGGCAGAGTCCAGGAGGCAAAGGGGTTCACACTGTGGCCAGGGATGCAGCAGAGAAGGAGGGGATGGAGTGGAGGATAGGGCCAGGATAAATGGGGAGGGCCTCACGTTGTGGATGCGGAAGAGGCAGAGGGCCACGACATGGGTGCACCACTTGGCCCCAGCACCACAGGTGCAGCTGCAGGAAGTGACTCGGCAGCGGTCAAACATCACAGCCACGTTGTAGGCTCCTTTGGGGGGGACCATCTGAGGCGGCACCACTGTAGCACTCAGGTGGAACCCTGGGAAGAAACGTGGGTATGGCCAGGGAGGGCCGCCAAGACGCAGGCCTCTGCGTTTGAACCTGTGGTCATTTAGACAACCTGCTCCAGCTTCTTGCAGTAGTTCCTGAATTCTTAACACAGGGAAAGGGAGGAGCCAGAAGTACCACAAGGCAGGACAGGACCCATACCTATCTGCAGAGGGTCCTTCACAGCCCTCATGCGGAACAGCTGATCCCCTCGCTGGAACTCATCTGCACTGCCGTTGGCCAGGCAGGAATAGAGTCTGTGAGTGAAGAAGAGGACATGGCCATGTGTATCAAATACCCTACAGACCCTGTCAGAGACTGCCCTGCCCTGGGCACTCTCCCCAGTGTTACACCTTCTTGGGGAAAGTCCCAGGTACTCCCTGCCCCTGCTGTCTTTTTACCACAGCCCCAAGCACAGCATCTCCTCTGCTCCTTGGGAAGCCTGGCACACAGGCGCAACTTCAGGGCCCCACCCCTCCACCGTCAGGCCTTTAGACTCACCGAATATCCTCTTCATTCTCAGGGAAGCTCCAAAAAGCAATGCGCAGTTGTAGCTGCTCAGGCACTGGGGGGTAAACTTTCTCCACCACTTCAAATGGGATATGAAATGCCACCTGCTTTGCTGACAGCTCCACCAGTGGGATCACCAGTCCATCTACGGAAACAAAGGTCAAGGTGAGGAGAAAGAGGAAGGGCAATGCAAAGGGCCATGATTATTCAGCACCAATGCCAGTCTACATCTTGGGGTCCCCCACTTTCACTATGAAAGGAGGACATCTGGATGAAAAACCAAGGGACACCCTCTGTCAGGATACATTAATCCTTAAGACTCTATCTGAGGAAAGGGAGCTAAACAAACCCCGGGCAACAGCCTACTGGAAGATGCCTGGGATGTCCCAGAAACTCCTGGCCAAACTGGTGTGTTCCAGGGTCCCTGAAAGTAATGAGTCTCACTTGGCTTGGCATCTAGTTTGCCATATACCTGGCACTTTAGATTCATATTACACTATTAATATATCTCACAGTCATTCTCTTCTCTAATTGCTTTTTTTTTTAACTATCCTTTTTCTCTAAATGACTCCGTGCCTCCACCTAAGGAGGAAAGGCAGTCTAGAACCCAGAAGAGTTTAAGAGAGGAGCCTCCGGAAGCAAGAGAGTCTGCCTTTTCTTTGGCACTTGAACCCTGGCTTTCCACAACAAATGCCCTGGAGTGGGGGATTGGGAAGGGGGTTAGGTTATCCTAAGGTAATCTGACTGCTGCTCCTGGAATCACCTGGAGTTGAATGTAGTTACCATTCAAAGTATAACACATTGTTTTAATCAAAAAGATACAAAAAACTGCATATTTCACCAAACTGATGGATTAAAACACATATTAGAAAATGATGGAGCTGAAAGGAACTTTTCTAAATAAGTTAGTTTCCTTTGGTTCTTCCAGTCAGTGACCGAAAAAGGGTCGGGTTGGGAAAGGGTGGAAATGACGTGTTTTCCTAGATTTTAACCTGTTCAAGAAGATACCAATATCTTGAAAACTTTTTTTTAAAACTGGAGTATAGTTGACTTATGTTAAAAATCTTCACCATCTTCAGTTATTTCCCTGAATGAGGGAGCTCTAAGCCCCAAGACTACCCACACATGCAAATATGAAAGAAGCAGAGCGGCCACAGAAGACCCACAGTGAAACTGCCGCCGTGCACGTGCGTGTGTGGGTGTGTGTGTGTGTGTGTGTACAGGGCATATGGTATCTAAGTGAAGATAAATATTATCACTTCTAAGTGGTGACACATGTAAGTTACTCTCTTTCCCTAAGGAGTACTGGAAATCTCTGCAGGACAGTTTGAAAAACAGGACCTTAGAATGTCCACAGTAGAATCACAAATTAAACCCCTCAACTGGTGAAAAAAGTCCACTTCCAATGAAGCCTAGGAAAAAACTGTGCCTTGAGGAAGGCAAAGAAAGAATGTCCTGAGTCCTGAGCCTGCAGGACTTCTGCTATCACGACTCTCCTCTTCCATCCTCTTTAATAAAAACAAATCCTTCACAGCATTAATCAGTTAACTCACTGAAAGACCCAAGGATGGAAGAAACTCAAGTGAAAACAATGTTTCATGAGACTCTGGAAACAAGTATCTACACTCCTCCCCAGGCTCCAGGTGACGGAAATCTAAGGTTTTAATACATTGGTCCCAGCCATGGTTTCTGACTGGTATTCAATTCGGCCAGGAACCAAGCCTCTGATCTAAACCTATGTGACATCTGCTCTCACCAGCCAGTTCACCTCCACTTTCCTCTGGATGGAATCCCTTCTTGGTGCAGCTGGGATGAGAGATCATCACCTTGAAAAGCAGCTCCAAGTGCACTTTGCAATGGGGTGACACCTCAAGTGGTCACTTCTTCACAATCGGCCCCCTACTCATATTCATTTCTATTCTCTGCCCTGTCTCAGGCTGAACTGGATAAGTACTCCCAGGTCAAAGTGGGAATTCCCTTTTACCCTATCTCTAAGGCCAATGAACGACAAAAGATCTACTTTCTGTTGTTAATCCTATCCAACTCAGGATTCCCCAGTCATCACTCCAACACACACACACACACACACACGCAGGTGTGGAGAAGACAGCCCCAGGAAGACCGGAAAAGCGCGCGCGCACACACACACACACACACACACACACACACGCAGGTGTGGAGAAGGCAGCCCCAGGAAGACAGGAAAAGCGAGTCCTGAAGTCCGTTCTAAGCTTGGGACAGCTCCCCGTCCGGGACAGCTCCCGGTTAGGGACAGCTCTAGAGAAAGGCCGGAGCACGGCCAGCCCACTCTCTCACCTCGCATTCTGGTACCGCCACTGCCACCTCCGCCACCGCCGCCAGTGGGGGAATTGGGCCCCGCTGACTGTTTGCGCCATCCCCGCCAGTTCTGGCAGAGGCTCTCAGCCTCAGAGATGAAGGAACAGAGCGAATCCTCCTCAAAGCGGTCCGAATCCTCGAAAGAGAAGCGCTCTCCGTCCTCCCACTCGGCGAACATCAGCTCCGACTGGGGCCCGCACCCCCTCGGAGCGGGTCCCCCCCCGCGGATCCGGGGGCCTGGGGCCGCCGGCCGGGGACGTGTGGGGGACGCCCGGGGGCCTGAGGGGGCGAGCCGGGGGCTGGGGGGTGGCCGGGGCGCTCAGGGCGGCCGTGCCGGACGAGGATCTCAGGCCTGCGAGAGATATGGGACGGGGCCTTGCCCAACTGCTAGGTGTGAACAGGGATCGCAGCCAGACTCGGAGACTCAGGGCCGGACGAAGCGCTCGGCAGCCGGGGCCTCTTAGAGGCTGCGGCGCCGCCTCCCCCATCAGCTGATCTGAACTTCCGGCCGCGCCGGCCACCACCACTTCCGCCCTCACGCGCCCAGGAACACGACCCGGTGCGCGCGGACAGAAGGGAGCCGTTTAAATGCTACTTTTATTTTCTTTCTGGAGCTCACCCCCAGTACCGTTAAGAGAAAGCCAACCCCCAAAAGTATACGAAATGACTGTAGATCCCAGCAATAAGTCGGCGCCCGTAACACTCCCAAGGAATAAACAGCCGCCACGCATGTCGGGAATTGTAGGCTGTCAAGAGACAAACACAGGAACCATTGGGTGGGGTTATTGTCCTAACTCTGGATAGGCCCAGGGCCCCACCACCTTCTGGGAATTGTAGTTCAGAAGCCTGCATTCCAGAAG
>NW_011494881.1:7650099-7703632 GCF_000754665.1 Bison bison bison | reverse complement strand
CCCCCGCAATAGTTTTTTTTTAAGTATTTATTTATATATTTTTGGCCACATGTGGAATCTTAGTTTCCTGAACAGGGATTGAACCTGTGCCCCCTGCACTGGATGCAGAGTATTAATCACTGGACCACCTGGGAGGTCCCTCAGATTGTTTATAAATAGACTAAATCAAAGAATTATAAAGAAAATATTTTATGTTGATATACAATTATCAAAATATTAATAAATTTAGCTCAGTTCAGTCGCTCAGTCGTGTCTGACTCTTTGCCACCCCACGGACAGCAGCACGCCAGGCTTCCCTGTGATGAGTATAAATATTGAGACATCTGTAACAAACTGTAAGGTATAAAATATTGTGGTTTCATATAGGTATTGCTAATAATAGTGTTGTTTCCCAGTGCTAACTGAAATACTCAATTTCAGTTGTGGTTAAAGATAACTTTTTCTGTTCTCATCCATATTCACAGACCTCTTACTGGGAGTCTATTGACCAAAGGTTAAGAACTTCAAGGCTAGTCCACAGTACCTAAGCACGGAACTTCTTCCTAACAGCCTCAGCCGGCGGAATAGGCAGTTGTCCAGTACTCCATCAGTGGGATATGTGGTGGTATGGGGTATGTGCTTCAAGGAGGCATGGCCCCTTCATTTATCTTAATAATTATCCCACTGGAGCTTTAAAACCCCCGCTGATCCCTTTGTACATTTAACGGGGATATTATGTGCTGTAAAGTACATAAAAAAGTTAACTCAGTTATGTCTAAAAGGGCAGGCTATAGAATATCAAGAGGTCACAAAAGCAGATAATGACACTACTGAACAGGTAATACATAAAGATGATAATTGCCAATTAAGTCTTAGTCTCACCACTTGGGGGAGTCCCATGACCAGATCTCTGGAGAATGGAGATAATCAACTCTATTTGATTAATCTTTATTTCCATGTGGAGATAAGAAACTAGGATTGTCAGATCTTTTGATTTTTTTTTTTTTTTTTAAGGGAAGCGAAAAAGTGGACTTTTTATGACAGTTTCTATTGTGGTCAGCTAATTTAAATTTTAACTGTGTGGGCCAAATAAAATTCATCTGCAGTAACTGTGGGTTATTAATTTGTGAGCCTCTGATTATTCCAGCAGCACCTTACAGAGGCTATGCACAAAAATAGGTCGTCTCTAAATATACTTACAGATGATGGCAAAAAACTGCACATACGGATAACAACCTTAACGCATCCAAAGGCAAGGGCACTAAATGGTATAAAGGACCTCAATTGCAGGACAACATAAAGGTTTTTGTCCTGCTCCTGGTGCAAATCAGGGAGCAAACACCTTTCAGAATGTAGGGGAGGACGCAAGGTTCAACTACGGTGGGAGTACCTAATCCACGACAAAAGGCCAAGTTCTCTTCAGAAGATTTTATTTCAAAATAAAGCAAAATTTCCACCCACATAATGTTTCCAAAGGGTAAAAAAAAAAAAAAAAAAGACAAAAAAAGACAGTGTTTTGCCTCTTTCTACTCTTCAAAGAGAGCATGGCAGTGCAAATATCTCTAAAATGCCTCTGTTTAATTCTCAGAAGCTAAGTCCAGTCATTGAAAATGCTCCTCCATTTTCAGCTGAGGTGAGGCTTGTTAGGAAACCTCTGTAACAGCTTATTCAACTTCCTGGGAGGTAAACTCCCCAACTCTCCCAGATCCTCCTGGATTGATCTCATTTTTCGGGCTGCCTGAAAACACAGAACAAAAATTAAAATGACAGCTCTGAAGTTGGCCCTGACCTAAGCTAATAGTTCTCACACAACCCAAATTACGCTAAGGTGTTAACCAGCCTGGAGATCTGTGTCATCTTCCCAGTTTCCTTTCATTCATAGGACTTGGGATCCACGAATGATTGTAAAATCTAAATTATACAATTTAGTATACAATTCCCAGTCGGCAATTTAGTCTGGAAACTAAACAATCTGTCCTTTACTGTCTCTAGTTTAAACAATAATGTCTATTTGAAAAGCAATTTAAACTTTAAAAAGTGGCTTTCCCATGCATGTCTTCACTTGATAAAAAAAAATTCTATAAAACGAATATTAATTATTAACCTCATTTTGCACCCGGTAAAGCTGAAAGCAATGAAACAAATCTCTCAGCATCACAGCGATTTCAAAACAGTAACCTTTCCCACTCTGGCGTGATCAAGTAGCTTCCAAAAATCTCCTCTCCCTTTCAGAATTGAGAGGGACTTTCTTATCACCAAGCAAGAGCAGAAAGAACCACTACTGTATGCCCCCTATTTTCCTCTCAAAAGGGCACCCCAGAAGCCTCCTGTCACCTCAGCCCTCGAAGCACAATCGAAGAAGTCGCGGATCTCTTTTTTGCACGCTTCGTCGCGGAATTCATTCTGCTTCCAGCAAGCCATCATTATCGACATCTCCGTGATACAGGTCGCCTCTGGAGGAGCAGAACGGGAGGATCCTCAGTCACAAAGAAACCCTTACTTTCCGACCCTCCCACCCAGTAGCCTGCAGCACTATTCCAGCTTCCGCTCTGGGGCCTCCAAGGCTGAGGACTCACCGCCCTTCTCCCGGCGCCGTTCCCCGACATGGTTAGCTAGGATGAGAGGCTTATTGGGCTTCAGTATAGGCTTCCGCGGATTCCCAAGCCGTGCTAGCCGACCCCGGAGGCTTGGCGTCGCCATTGCGCACGGAGCTCCCGGCAGGCTCTGCGGCGCCGTGCGTGACCCTGCGTGACCCCTACGAGCCGGATAAGGTTCGGCTGCAACCCACACACCTCCTGCCCCGGGATGCTCTTCTTTCTTTTCTTGGCGAGGTCGCCTTGATTCCGGTTTCGGACCCTGGCTGGTGTAGACACTTGTGCAGGTTAGGAGGAGAATCTTTGGGGCTGTTTTGTGGGTCCACGCTGACTTTTGTGAGCTCTGGGCCCTGAAGTCTTGGGCAGTACTGGGCCAGGAACACCCAGGAAAGAGCCCAAGTTTCGGGTGGTAAAGTCTGCATTAGAGAGTGATTGACATAGGCAAGGACAGAGAGGATGGGAGCGGATCAAAATGTGAGACTTTTAGGTGCTAACTTAGGAATGATTTAATTTTAATAAACCTTAAAGAACTGTTGGTTTTGATTACCTTTAGAGCCACTTCAAAGCCGTGAAGAAAAATAGATTCATTTATTTGAACAGCTGCTGCGGCTTAAAGAATCGTTTTTGTAGGAGACAGGCCTACTAAAAGGCCTGACAAAAGAATTAAACAATCTTGCTGAGAGGACATGACTCAGTATGTGATTCCTGAAGGAATCCAAGAAGGAACAGAAAACATCTTGAAAGCAGGATGGACACCTGGGGTTGGAAAGCCATCAGCAGACTGTTCCTATCCTTGGTGCCTGGGAGGCACATAAAGATTACCTGGGTCTCTGTCCTTGAGGCAGAAAAACAGGGATACAAAAATATTAAATGTTAACTGCACAGGATTATCATTGAAGGCCACCTGACCTGCTATGCTCATGTAAACACGTACAAGGAAGTCTCAAAAAGTATAATAAAGCAGACTTGAAATCAGTTTGGGCGCCTTCACCTCGTGGGGGTGTTGGTTCCCTTTCTTGAGTGTTTCTCATTCTTTTGCCACGGTGGCGCTTTGGGGAACCCGTGCTGTCGAGCTGGACTAGACAAGTGGCGCCCCAACAGGGACCTGAAAGGGAAACCAGCTTTCGGAGCTTCTCCTTAGGAGGCAAGGAACGCAGGGAATTCCGACCGAAGAGGTGGACGTTGAAAGTACCTGGTGAGTACACCCCATGGATAATTCAGTCAGAGTAACAATGGGGCATGGGTTGCCATTTCCTTTTCCAGAAAATCTTCCCGACCTAGGGATCGAACCCTGATCTCCCGCATTGTGGGCAGACGCTTTACCGTCTGAGCCACAAGGGAAGCCCTAAGCATATATGCAAGTCTTTTTTTTTTTTTAGAGAACTCCATGATTTAATCCGCGATAAATACGTAAGTACATAATTCGAAAATCCAAACCTCCGACCTATATGCAAGTCTTAAAAGACTTTGTTGAAAAGCTTGGGAGTGCAAGTTTCTCATTCTGCTTTAAAAGACTTACTTTCTGCTATTGAAAAACATTGCTATTGACTTGATCCAGATAGAGGGACTTTAAGGTATAAAGAATAGCAAGAAGTTATGCGTTGCCTATGCAGAGCTTATCATAGTGGGGTATCATAGTGGGGAACGTAGTCCTTTGCCTGGTCACTGGGAAATCTTATTAGCACTGCGCTAGGACCTTTACATTCAGAAGCCTCTGATTCTGAAAATTCTGTAGAGACAACACATGAACAATCAGAGAATGAATCTCGTTTATATGAGAATAGTGATTCTGAAGGGGGAAAAGCACCTCTGTGCCCCAAACGAAAAGAGCGAAAGAAAATAAAATCATGTGGGAATAATGATCATTTTCCCATGGTTAATGTGGCTCATCCTTCAGCATCCTTAACAGAGCCACCCCCTTTAGATCTGCAGACTCCGTGGGATGACGGCATTTTGAACCTCATCTGACAGTGCCCAACCATATTTCTCCCTTTCAAAGGGGAATTAGATAGGCACAACTACAAGGGGATGAAGATGCCCTAGCCCTCCCTGTGGTGGTCACTCAGGTTTCCCCTGGTCCACAGTATCCACAAGGTGCTATTACTTATGAGTATCACCCTCTGCCTTTTAAGACAGTCAAAGAGATAAAACAAGCGTGTACACAATATGGTACTAACTCTCCATATACTGTGGGTTTAATTCAAGGACTTTCACAAGCTGAAAGGCTGATCCCTTTTGACTGAGATACGGTTGCAAGAACTTGTTTTTCATCCTCTGAATTTTTACAATTTAAAACCTGGTGGAAAGATGAAACAAATCAACAAGCTCATAAAAATGCTGCTTCAAATCCACCTATTAACATTTCCTTGGAGCAGCTGATGGGGTCAGGAGGATATTTTGGAATACAGGCTCAATTACAATTTGACGATCAGGTCCTCTCCCAAGTACGATTTGTATGTTTAAGAGCTTGGGAAAAACTTAATCCTCCTGGACATACTACTCCATCATTTACACAAGTTAGACAGTCTAATGGAGACACTTATGTGGACTTTATAGCCAGACTTCGAAAAAATTTAATGAGCTCGGTATCTCACCCTAATCTAAGGGACATGCTTTTACAGCTGTTGGCTTATGACAATGCTAACTCTGAATGCCAAAAGGCTCTCCAACCTTTAAAAGCTCAGGAAAGCAACTTGGAAGATTATATAAAGGCGTGTCATGATACTGGATCAGAACCCTATAAGATGCAGTTACTGGCACAGGCCCTTTCAAAAGGAAAAAAGGACAATAAAATTAAATGTCATGGATGCAGAAAACTGGGACAAATGAAAAAAGATTGTAAAATAAATAATAATGATCGAAAAGGGGAAGCTAAAGCCCCTGGATTATGTTCTAAATTTCAGAAAGGAAATCACTGGGCTAATCAACGCCATTCCAAATTTCATAAAGACGGGACTCCTCTGTTGGGAAACACCTTTCTGGGCCGAGCTAGGGGCTCCCAAAACAATCCGTGTTCATGGAATGCAGTCCCATTCACATATCCCACTCAAATATTAGAAAACAATCAATCTATGATTTACTCCCAACAACCTCGTGCAATGGCAACCCACTCCAATGCTCTTGCCTGGAGAATCCCATGGATGGAGGAGCCTGGTAGGCTACAGTCCATGGGGTCGCTAAGAGTCAGACACGACTGAGCGACTTCACTTTCACTTTTAACTTTCATGCTTTAGAGAAGGAAATGGCAACCCACTCCAGTATTCTTGCCTGGAGAATCCCAGGGACAGAGGAGCCTGTTGGACAGCCGTCAATGGGGTCGCACAGACACGATTGACGTGACTTAGCAGTAGCAGTAGCAGTAACCTTGGGCAGCGCAGCAATAGATATTCCTGCCCTAGATAATCAATTATTGATGCCATCTATGAGAGTATGTAAAATTCCTATAGGAATATGGGGTCCTCTTCCAAAAAATACTGTTGGACTTATGATTGGTAGAAGTAGTCTAACTATAAAGGGCATTCAAGTACAAATTGGAATCATTGAAGACTTTGAAAGGGAAATTCATGTGATGATGAGTGCTAATATTCCATATCAAATAAATAAGGGAGACTGAATTGCACAACTCCCTTCTGTTGCCTTACATAAAGATTAATCCCCTAGAAAAAGAGAAGGAGGATTTGGAAGTACGGGAAAACAAGTATATTGGCAGACTTATGTTACTGATGAGAGACCAAAACTAGATACAGAAATAATGGGAAAGAGATTTTCTGGGCTCAAGGATACAGGAGCTGATGTTTCAATAATAGCTATAAAACATTGACCTCATTCCTGGCCATTAAATCAGTTCCTACTGTTATAACAGGAATAGGGACTATGAATATCTGTCAAAGCTCTCAAACAATGCTCTGTAAAGGCCCAGAACAACAAACTGCCACTTTGCAACCTCTGGTTGCAGATATTCCAATCAATTTTGGGGGACGAGATTTATTAATGCAATGGGGAGCATATGTAACCATACCCACTATATCCCCACAAGCTAAACAAATTATGGCCAATATGGTGTATAACCCTTTCCAAAATCCAAATTTATCCTAGGGGCCACTGCTTCAAAAAAGACTGCATTAAAACTGACTTGGCTTTCAGAAAAACCCATATAGATGGAGCAGTAGCCCTTAACCAGAGAAAAATTGGAAGCATTATATGAGCTAATACTAGAACATAAAGAACAAGGACATATAATTGAATCTACTAGCCCCTGGAACTCCCTAGTTTTTGTTGTAAAAAAGAAATCAGGTAAATGGAGAATATTAACAGACCTAAGAAAAATTAATGCTGTAATGGAACCCATGGGAGCCTTACGGTCAGGTATTCTCTTACCATCTATGATTCCTAAAAAATGACATCTTACAATAATATACTTAAAAGATTGTTTTTTTACTGTTTCTTTAGATCTTTCTGATGCTCCTAAGTTTGCTTTTACTGTCCTAGCATTAATACCAGTCAGAGATATCAATGGACTGTCTTACTTCAAGGATGATGAATAGTCCTGCTGCTGCTGCTGCTAAGTCGCTTCAGTCGTGTCCGACTCTGTGTGATCCCATAGACGGCAGCCCACCAGGCTCCCCCATCCCTGGGATTCTCCAGGCAAAAACACTGGAGTGGGTTGCCATTTCCTTCTCCAATGAAAGGACCTTAATGAAAGTCCTACTTTATGTCACATTTTTATTAATCAGCCCTTATCTATCATTAGACAAAAATATCCCCAGGCTTATGTTATACATTATATGGATGATATTTTATTGGCTTATCCAGATAATCAGTTATTGCACCATATATTTTTAGACACTCAAAATATATTGAAAGAATTCGGCTTAATAATTGCCCCGGATAAAATATAGAAAATAATTATTTGGGATACATTCTTAATCATCATACAGTATCCTCTCAAAAGATACAAATTAGAACTGATCACCTTAATACTCTGAACGACTTGCAAAAATTATTAGGAGATACTAATTGGTTATGACCTACACTGCTGCTGCTGCTGCTGCTAAGTAGCTTCAGTCGTGTCCGACTCTGTGCGACCCCATAGACGGCAGACCACCAGGCTCCGCCGTCCCTGGGATTCTCCAGGCAAAAACACTGGAGTGGGTTGCCATTTCCTTCTCCAGTGCATGAAAGTGAAAAGTGAAAGTGAAGTCGCTCAGTCATGTCGGACTCTTCGAGACCCCATGGACTGCAGCCTACCAGGCTTCTCTGTCCATGGGATTTTCTAGGCAAGAGTACTGGAGTGGGGTGCTATCGCCTTCTCCGATGACCTACACTGGGTATCCTTAATTATGCTTTGACAAATTTATTTAATACTCTAAAAGGAGATACAGATCTCAGCAGTCCATGAACACTTAGAGCTGAAGCCAATCGAGAATTACAAGAAATGAATCAAGGCATGCAACAAAAACGGTTATCTCGAATTGATATTCAACAACCTTTAACTGCTTTAATTATGCCTACACCTCATTCTCCTACAGGAATAATATGGAAAAATGAATTTATAATTACAATGGGTATTTTTACCCCATAAACAAACAAAATTATTGACTACCTATGTAGACCTTATTAGTAAATTGATTTTTAAATCGAGGACTCGTATTCGACAAATTTCAGGATATGATCCCAAATATATAATAGTTCCTTTAGCTAAAGGTCAGATAGAATGACTTTTTGCACAAAACATGGAATGGCAGATAGCATTATCTGATTTTATTGGTACAATTGATTGTCACTCTGGGATTTCTTTGGAAGGAATGATGCTAAAGCTGAAACTCCAGTACTTTAGCCACCTGATGCAAAGAGTTGACTCATTGGAAAAGACTCTGATGCTGGGAGGGATTGGGGGCAGGAGGAGAAGGGGACGACAGAGGATGAGATGGCTGGATGGCATCACTGACTCGATGGACGTGAGTCTGAGTGAACTCCGGGAGTTGGTGATGGACAGGGAGGCCTGGCATGCTGTGATTCATGAGGTCGAAAAGAGTCGGACACGACTGAGCAACTGATCTGATCTGATCTGATCCATCTTCTAAATTAATTTTCTTAAAAAACATGTTTTTAAATTGCCTAGAATAACTAAAACAAAACCTATCGAGTGTGCTCCTTTTTTACAGATGCAAATAAAGAATGTAAGGATGGATATTATGGTCCAACCACCAAAATTTGGCAATCATCATATTCATCAATACAACAAGCTGAAGTAGATGCCATAATTACTGTCCTGTCAGACATTGTAATACCCATTAATATTATCTCAGATTCTCAATATGCTGTTAAGGTAAGTTTCCAGATAGAAACTATTCATATTCCTGTCTCGGACCTTCCCATTCATCAGTTATTTTTGAAATTACAAGATATAGTTAGGGATCGACAATTTCCATTTCATATTACTCATACCCGCTCTCATTCTCAATTACCAGAACCTTTATCAGAAGGTAATGACCAGATTGATGTTAAATTAACTACATTCCTTACTCCCACTTAGTTTCATGCTTTAACTTACATTAACGTCAGAGGATTACAATATTGATTTCAGTTATCCCGACAACAAGCTAAAAATATTGTTTCTCAATGCCCTACCTGTCAGACTTCCACAATAGTGCCCATAAATCAGTGCCCGTAAATCCTTGTGGATTATATCCTAATGACTTACGGCAAACTGATGTTACTCATATGCCCTGTTTTGGTAATTTAGGTTTAATACATGTTTCCATTGACACATATTCTGGAATAATTTTTGCTTCAGTTCATAATGGAGAGTCAACTGTTCAATGTATCCCTCACTTACGACAAGCTCTTGCCTATATGGGCCTACCAAAAACTATAAAAACTGACAATGGGCCTTCTTATAAAAGTCATATCTTTCAAAAATTTTTAGCTGACTGGTCTATTAAACATATTACAGGCATTCCTTATAATCCTCAAGGACAAGCCATCATCAAACACGCCCACCGAACTTTAAAACTTATACTACAGAAACAAAAAGGGGGAGGACAGTATGGCTTGGGACCTGTTTCCCCTAAGGATAAAATAGCTCTAGTTCTTTTTACTCTAAATTTTTTGGACATAAGAGGGCTATATGAGAAACCAGCAGCTGAGGTTCACTGGAACTTTTCACAACAGACTAAAGATACTTCCCTTAAAGTTTCTCCCTTACAGGAGGTTTGGCAAAAAATATTGTGGAAAGAGGACAGGGAATGGAAGCTGGATATCATGCTTAAACAAGGAAGAGGGTATGCTCTTACCTTAATAGAGGACAATGAACACCGATGGATCCTGAGGAGGAGAATCTGGTATTGGAAAGAAAAAAACATGATTTGATATAGACCCACCCTCCAGACTTCTGACGCATGCCATGCCGCACCTTACGTTAGAACTTGGGCCTGCCAAGACCAAGCGAACGTGAACTGCCACAATACCCACTTGGGGGCAGATAAGTTATCACAGGAAGCTGAGAGCCTAGTTCATCATCATGGCCTTCCAAAAACATCTGCCAATCTACTACTGGCTATGGTAACCCTTATCACAATGTCAGTAAGTGTTCAGGCTGATTCCAGTCATTATTGGGCATATATTCTCAATCCTCCTTTATTAAGACCCATTACATAGGAAGATTCAGTATTCCCATATTTGTCAATGATTCAGCCTGGCTTCCTGGTCCTTATGATCCAAGCCTTCCTTTAAAAGAGGAAGAAGAAGGACAATCTCTAAAAAATTATACAGTAAGAACAGACAGCACATCCATTTGTATAGGATTTGGAGAATTCTGTTTAAAGACGGGATTCTGGGGATGGCTTTCTATTGTAGAAAAGCCTGGAGAGAATAAGAACACTTTTTTCTTATTAACAGCACTTACTTTTAAAGAAAGAGAAAATTCCACCATACATTATAGTCCTCCTAATCTGCCAGGCTATGCTTTTAAGAATAGGACATGGTATGGATGGAGGACTGGATCCAGTGGAAAAATGGTAGAGGGTCTGAAGGTCATCTGTTACTAAATACTCCTGAGGGACAGATTATAGATTAGGGCCCTAGAGGAACCCCTAAGATTAAAGGAACAAGTATTTCTAGTCCATGGATATATCATAATAACACACTTGGTACATATGGAAATGCATCTTTGATATGGCATGGAGAGGGATTTTCTCCCCCCATTCCTCAACTTACCCATCACCCAGTACATAATGAGATTTGGAAGATACCTATGGCTTTAAAAACCCTTAAGGCTTGGAATGGCCATTATACTGAATATATCTTAAACGATCCTAAGGCAACTTTTAATTTTACTAAAAATTCTACTCATACTATTCAGGCGTGTGTAAGATTACCTTTTGTGCTTATGTTAGGGCCAGCGATATGTAACATCTCTACTGGTCTCATAAATTGTATAAATCATTCTTTTTATACTTGTTTAAACAATACCATTCCTTTCAATGAATCTTGGCAAAGTATTTATGTTTTAAAAACTTGGACAGGTATTTGGATACCAGTGGATTTACAAAGAGGCTGGCAAGAAAGCCCTACTCTTTATGCCATAGAAGAAATTATAAAAGCAACTTTAAAAAGAACAAAAAGATTTATTGGTATGTTAAATAGCAGCTATTCTGGGAATTATAGCAATAACCACCACTACAGCAGTGTAGCATTGCATCAATCTGTTCAAACTTCATTTTGTACAAGATTGGCATAAGGATGCAGACGTTCTTTGGTCCACTCAACAAAAAATAGATGAAAAATTGGCTTCACAAGTGGCTGGCTTACAACATACTGTTATTTATTAGGAGATCAATTGGTAAGTCTACAAAAACAATTAAGACTAGAGTGTGACTGGAATTACACATCATTCTGTGTGACTGCACATAAATACGTATAATCAATTGACTTTTAACTGGGATAAAGTTAAACGACATTTACTAAATCAAGGAAATATTACATAAGATATACAAGAGTTACAGTGTGACATTCTAGACATGTTTAATAAAAAACTTGATGTGATTACTGGCTCTTTGCTTAATGCTATAGCTGATGGACTGTCTTCCTTAAATCCTCTCAAACAAATCAAATCCTATGGTTATGGACTTATAATTAGTTGCAATGTTTTATTCTGTTTTGTCTCTGTATAGTCTGGAGAAGAACACGAAAGCAGCAGCAGCAACAGTTAGCCTTCTTGACTATATTCAGTTATCTACAGAAACAAAAAGGGGGAGATGTAGGAGACAGGCCTACTAAAAGGCCTGACAAAAGAATTAAACAATCTTGCTGAGAGGACATGACTCAGTATGTGACTCGTGAAGGAATCCAGGAAGGAACAGTAAACATCTTGAAAGCAGGATGGATACCTGGGATGGAAAGCCAGCAGCAGACTGTTCCTGTCCTTGGTGCCTGGGCGGCACACAGAGACTACCTGGGTCTCTGTCCTTGAGGCAGAAAAACGGATACAAAAATATTAAATGTTAACTGCACAGGATTATCATTGAAGGCCACCTGGCCTGCTATGCTCACATAAACACATACAAGCAAGTCTCAAAAAGTATAATAAATCAGACTTGAGATCAGCTTGGATGCCTTCACCTCGTGGGGGTGTTCATCCCGATCCCCGCTGTAACTTTGAGTGTTTCTCACTCTTCTGCCACGGCGGCGGTTTGGGGAACCTGTGCTGTCGAGCTGGACACGAGAGTTTTCTCATTTGTAGTGATCTCATTGGATAGGGTGAGGTTTAAGCACTTTCTCACATTCATTGTTTTATTTAATCTTCTCGCCAATCCTGCTAAGATACTTTGCAGTATCTCTATTTATACACTTGGCCCTTGGATTGTAATGCCTAGCTTTAACTAGACTTGGTTCTAAGTGACCTCTTCTACCCCCTGCCCCTCTGAAGTGACTTAGCTGTTTACAAAACTCAGTCCAAAGATGTACCACTGATGCTCAAGGCATTTACACATGATCTCCAAGAAATGTTTCTGGTAATGAAAGGATAACTTGGACAGTCTTATAGTTCATAAGATGATTACTTTGGAGGAGCAGTTTTTATTTGGTTATGTAAATTGAGTGTGCGCTAATCACTTGTCAGATATTTAGAATCGTCCCATTTATCTCCGCATGACTGGCTCTTTTTGTTCTGTTGAGTCTCACTTGATGTCAAAGAGGAGTTCCCTGACTTCCATGCTAAACCACCATCAACATGTTTTATTTTCTTCATAGTATCTATCATACTCTGGATTATCTTATTCATTTATTGTTTGTTTACGGCTTTAACCCCAACACCCACTTAAAATGTACACATAATGAGAGAAGGGACCTTGTCAATCTTGCTCAGTGCCATATCCCAAGGCCTAGAGTAATGCCAATACATATTTGTTAAATGAACAAATGTTTGAAATATTTTTGCAAGTCTCCAACTTTACCATGTTCACCCCAGAAATAAAATCAAGCAGAAGACACTGTTTGAAAAGAAGCCATTTATTAATACAAAATTAAACCTGAGATAATAGAAAATAGCAACTCTTGGGAATTATAAAGGCATCAGCCCCATGCTCCACCCCCACTCCAGCAACACAAATAAAGTTGATTCCTATTGGACACTTCTACCACTAATAACCTCAAGCCTGCTGCGGTATACAGAGCAGGCTGGGCCCCAAACCACAGAAAATTCACATTGCTGAGAAAGTGAAGCCTTTAGTTGGAGAGCCATGTGGCTACTTCTGGTTCTGCTTTCCCTTGTGGAAAGGTAGCACCTGGCTTACCCTGCTCTTTTGTGAATACTTTTGTGGTAAGAGGAATAAAGAAAGTCTCCGAAGCACTGACCACAAACCAGGGATGAGTCTCCACAATCATTCATAAACAACTGGCCTACTTTGTACATAAAAGTGCTAAGGTAATGCCAGTTGAACTGGTGTAATTAAACTGGAGAAGAAAGAATGATTCTACACCTTGCATAACCATTGCCTACCCATTTTATTGCACATAATGAAATTTGAGTCCTAACCTTAGTTTGCACTTGGTAATACTGTATTTTGTATACAATATAAACCGGTGTCTGCATTTAAATAGCTTGCACGCTTAGAAGTCTGAGTCCTGAATTTGGCTTTTGTAAGAGTCTGTACTATATCAAATTTTAACATTAAGTATTTCAAAGGTCTGTCTTGTTCTTTTCTGCAAAAGTCTAAACAGAAAACTTTCTATACTGTTACGAAGGGCCCTTTTTTTTCTTGGCTGCTCCTTGGGGCATGTGGGAACTTAGTTCGGGACCAGGGAATTAAGGATCAAACTTACCCCGCTGCATTGGAAGGCAGAGTCTTAAACACTGGACTGCTAAGGAAGTCCTGAAGGGCATTTTTTATTAAATAAAATGAAAATAGGGAGTTCCCTGGTGGTCCAGTGGTTGGGACTCTGCTCTTTCACTGCCACGGGCCCAGATTCAGTCCCAGGTCAGGGAACTGAGGTCCCACAAGCTGTATGACACAAAAAAAGAAAAAAAGAATCACCCTGGCAGTGAAATCCAGCCTAAATTATAACTTTGGTTGGCTACATCTTCAAAGGTCACAATAAGTGTGGGGCCCTAGTGGAAGCATCATATATGTATATATGAGAGTGGAAATCCAACTGCGACCCCATGAACTATACACAGTCCATGGAATTCTCTAGGCCAGAATACTGGAGTGGGTAACCTTTCCCTTCAGGGGATTTTCCCAACCCAGGGATCAAACCCAGGTCTCCCACATTGCAGGTGGATCTTTTACCAGCTGAGCCTCAAGGGAAGCCCAATATATATATGAACACCCCACATATATAAATGTTTATTGTGAGGTCTGTTGCAACATTTCCATTTTGTGGGATATTATATAGTTTCATGTCAGCCAAAAATTGTAAAGTCTCTGATCTTTACCCCATTCAAAGCAAGTGCCATTATGTTTTAAAATAAACACTTGATGTTAGCTTTGATGTAAATAGCTAGATTTTTTAAATTTAAAAACAAACTGGTATATCACACATAGAACAGCTTAGCAGGCTGTTCAAAATATTAAAAACAAAACCTTATAGAAACCCAAGGTCCTATTATACATAGTCTATACTGAAGTCATAAGCATCATCTTCCTCTTCAGTCTTTACAACCACATATATGTCTGTAAATAATGTGTGTATATACACATGCATACACACTAAACCAGATATATTGATAAGCTATGGGAGTTCTCTAGTGATAATTCATTAATACATTACAACCAGTGTAGTTCTAAGATCCAAGGTGTTCTAGTTCCACTGCCCCAGAAAAAGCAGATGATCTCCCTCTCCATTAAGCTGTATGTTTAAACCACAGTAGTAGAAGTGTTTGGCTACCTCCCCAAATCTAACAGCTTTTTATTTAGCCAGCCACTCATGATGGCTTAAATGGTCTTGCTTCATCTCTCATTCCCTTGGGTTTAGGGCCTTAGATGGACTTCATCAAAATGTGGCCTCAGTAAGTGCTATAAAGTTATGTACTGTAACAGTAATAGAATGGATGAAGTTGGAATGTTTATCCCACTTAAAAGTGCCACAGAATATGAGATAATATGAGATAATTACTAGAGCTATATTGCTGGGCTGATTCTTCCTCCATAATTTTCATGAGTTTTTGGGGGAAATGGACTTTTGTAGCATATAAAGATAATAAAATAGAAGAGTTCATTAGGCAGACAGAAAAAGACCAAAGACCTATAACAATTTGTGCTTTGATTCACATTGACCTATTTTAACCTTTTGAAATGATGATAACTTTTTCTGCTATCATTTGCAGCCTGAGTCTCCATCTCTAAAATAGAGCAGGATGATTCCTTAAGTTGACGTGATATTTATTAGCCTCTGAATTTTGATATTCATGAGGTGAGAAGGAATTTCAGATATGCCCTAGATATGAAGCAAATCAGCACTAAGAAAAGGTGTCCAATCTCTAGCCAGTTTAATGCAGGTGGGAATAAGTGTGGGAATGGTGGTAAGGCTACTCCATCTCCAACAGAAATTGTGGAAAACCAGGCAAGAAAAGCCACTCAAAAAAGCTGACATGAAAGGCAAAGTAAGAGATATAAAAAAATTACAACTCCAGAGAGCCAGAATACAACCCACCAGGAGTTTTGCTTCACCACCAACATAAATAGTTTATAAAGCAAGAGATAGGAATAGAAATTAGGAAAAGGTATTGAATAATAGTGGTTTATGAGGTGGATGAAACTGGAGCCGATTATACAGAGTGAAGTAAGCCAGAAAGAATAACACCAGTACAGTATACTAACGCATATATATGGAATTTAGAAAGATGGTAATGATAACCCTGTATGCGAGACAGCAAGAGACACAGACCTATAGAACAGTCTCTTGGACTCTGTGGGAGAGGGAGAGGGTGGGATGATTTGGGAGAATGGCATTGAAACATGTATAATATCATATAAGAAACGAATCGCCAGTCCAGGTTCGATGCAGGATACAGGATGCCCGGGGCTGGTGCACTGGGATGACTCAGAGGGATGGTACGGGGAGGGAGGTGGGAGGGGGGTTCAGGACTGGGGACACGTGTACACCCGTGGCAGATTCATGTTGAGGTATGGTAAAACCAATGCAATATTGTAAAGTAATTAGCCTCCAATTAAATAAATTTAAATTTTAAAAAAATAATGAGCAGTTTAAAGAATACAGGAGAGGTTTTCATACTCTAAACCTGGCCCGTCTTACCTCATTCACAGCCAAGAACTAACATGTCCCAAATCATGACTGAGAGGCTGAAAGAGCTAGAAAAATAAGGAGTTCTTTAAAAATTCTGTTGATCAGCACCTTGAATCAAATGGGGTGTTTCAGGCTTCTGGTTCCCATTGAATCAAAAACTGGATGCCTCCATCTCTCGTGAGAAGAGGCTCTATTACCATAGGCTGAGACCCTGGCTACACATGATTAGAATAAAATATCAGTGGATATAACTTACTCCTTGGATTCATGGTAAGACAGTGTTCATTAAGGACTTGTGCATTGGATATCCTTCATGTCCCATGGTTGTATAAGGACTTCCATCTCCTTAGCTGTGTCAAGTTAAATACTTGTATGAGCAATTAGAGATTTTGGTTCCTTTTCATGAAGATCTCTGTTAGGTAATCCCAAAATTTCCCCTGAAGTGTCTCATTGTTGTGGATCATGGCAGTGAGAGCTTCCCCCTGGTCCAGACCTTGCCAATAATCTTGCAGCCACATCTCCTTCCAGCTGAAACATCAAAATGAGAGTTGGATTATGGAGCCTCAGTACAACTAGGAATCCTACCTTTCTCCCAATGGCCAAAGAAATCTTCAGCAGATACATTGATTTCTGGTTAGGACCAAGGATCTGCTTTGAGGGAAGGAAATGTGAAGTAAATCCAGTACTAATCTAAGTGACAGGCAGTGAGCCAAAAACACAAATTCATTATCCAAGCCCCCCTACACACATACACATATCCCAGTGAGTTAAATTTCCTGACTTGCCTGCTCTTGGTCTCCAAATGTGGAGGGAATTAAGAGGTAGGCAGAGCAGGGGCCAAACTATGGAAACAGTAATCTTCCTAAGAAAAGCAAGTGAGTGTATTTAGATGGTTACTTTTTATGTTACACCTGTTTCAGTAATCAAGAAGTGCAAGAGTACCCAGTGTCTAGTATCCAGTATTTAGATGGTTACTTTTTATGTTACACCTGTTTCAGTAATCAAGAAGTGCAAAAGTATCCAGTGTGTAGATGAGCCATAACGTGAATGTTTCTCTTTTTTTAATGTTACACTTTTCTTCTGATAAATCATAATATGTTCTGCACAAACTAGATACAAATTACCTGATGTAAATTACTGGATACAAATCCACTCCACTCCCAGGACCAAACTGTGCGAGCCCTCTGCCGCCATCCACTGTCCACGGTGATCTCTGCAGGTCATTCTAGCAGTCTCTCTCAAACATTATCTCACCGCTCCCCTAACAGCTGTTGTTTGCTGCAAATGGCTTCAACGTTTTTATAACCCATCTCCTATGCTGACCTTGTTTCCAATGCCACCACCTTCTGCTGCCTACTTCAGTAGCCTCCTCACTTCCCTTCTAATCCACATTGGCCACAATCATTAATCATCTTTTGAAAGCATCCCTTCTATTCTGTCTAGGACAAACATAATTTATCATCCAAATCAGGGTAATTTTAAGAGTCAAAGGAGATGCTGTTAATAGTTAGACCAAGTTAACAGGCATAAACCCTGATTACTGCAGGCAAACCTCCCTGGAAACACTAATGTATTTCTCATCCACAGCCCCACCATGTTGAAGATGCTCAATAAACAGCTGAGTTGATTTTCAGGACAGTCCAGCTCCAGGGCCTGGTATTCAGAATATGTATAACCTGGCCCAACTTTGTCCCTCATCACTTCCCTAAACAGGCCCTCTGCTCTAGCTGAAGCTTTTTTTGAATCGCTACTACAAACACCGTTTATAAAAGCTGATTTTCGTATGTTGTTGCCCTCAATTACCTCTCACATTTTCTACTGCTCTTTCGCAATTTGTCTTCTCTTAGATTCTTGATACCTTAAAGGCACAGTGACCTCATGTCATAATTTCCTTATACAACATCCCCTCAGCACCCAGGGCTAGTTTATTGCCTGCAGGAAGCAAGTCTGTAAATCATTTGATTTGATAGCCCCAGGGGACCCCAGCTATCCTTACCTGTCATTCTCGGGAATCTCCTCCACACTGCCAAAGCCAGGTGTGGGCACTGGGCAGTCCATGTGTGAGGGCTGGGCAATATAAGGCTCAGGGACCGGAATGTTCCCAGGAGAGGCTGCGTGGGCCTTCTCGGCATCCAGCCGCGCCAGTTCATGGTCACAGACAAAACACTCGAAGCCGTTAAGGTAGTTAGGTAGTAAGGGGTCATTCACTCCCCATTCGCGCTGCTTCAAACTATCCAGAAGGAACTGGTTAGTGACGCCCCCAGGTTGCTTGTATGCCAAGTATTTCATATATTCTTCATCATTTTTGTCCAGGAAGTCAATAAACTCTGCCAGCTTCTGCGGCGACTCAAAGTCGTCAATGAGGATGATGGAGTGATTGTTCGGCATCCAGTCCCTCACAGAGGGAGAGCCGCGGTACACGGGCACAGCACCGAGGTGCATGGGGCGCCACAATTTTTCTGTCATGTAGTCGTCGCAGATGGCATTTTCGAGAGCCAAATGGAATTTATAGCGGGACAAGAAGGCCAAGAGCTCTGGATCCTCGGTGGTGGCTGTGGCTGTGTCCCGTAACCGCGGCGCGGGCAGCTCCCGATTTTGCAGGCACTTCCCATAGGAGTCCACCTGAGAGGGGTAGAGCACGGCCATCAAGAGGGTACAGCACGTCGGCCAGGACACCAGGGGTCCCGGTCTCAGCCCCACGCGCCACCCTCCCCTTCCCGCTCCGCCCGGCCCTCACCCACCGGAATGTAGCGCATGAGCTCGCGCACGTAGCGGTCTCGGTCCGCAGGCACGTCGCAGTGGGACTGCAGATAGAGCAGCGGCGCATAGCCGCGGCGGCGCCACTCTGCGCGCTCCTCGAGCGGAGGTGCCGCGCGGCGTAGGTAAGCGATCCCTGGCAGCCACTGCAGCGGCAACGGGTAGTCCGAGTAGCGACTGAAGGTGGAGGTAAGATTGAAGAGGCGGATGCCCGGACCATGGCTCAGCAAGAAGTTGTTGAGGGGCGACTCCTCGTGCAGAAGCGCCCAGCTCTGGTGCGCCAGGCGCGGAAGCGGCGCCTCGGACGCGCGGAAGTCGGTGCCGTAGAAGAGCAGCGCCCGTGTCCGCGAGTCTCCCCGCACCCGTCGGTCTCGGGACGCCACGCACGCCCCGCGCGCGCACTCGATGCGCTCCGAGTCGCCCGGGAAGTGAGGAAACAGTCCCGGGCTCCACCACAGCAGCACCGGCAGGTCCACCGCCTCCTCCCTCCCGGGCCGCGGGGCCCCCGGACTGCGAGCCACCCCCACTGCGCCCAGCGCCGAGGGAGGCCGGAAAACCGCGCCATCCCACGGCTCCGCCCACTCCGCCTCCCCGCCGGTCTTCCCCTCCGCCGCGAGTCCTGGGCCTCTGGTCGCACAGACACCAAGCACTCCCAGGACAGCAAGCACAGACCCCGGGCGGCCGGCCCCCATGTCTACTCTGGCGGCCGACGCCCGCAGCACCGGTCCCCGCCTGGCTCTGAGTAGCGATGGGTCCTACGCCACAGGGGCATGTGGCGCATGCGCGGCTTAGCGGCCAGCTCAGCCGGCCACTTCCCCAGAGCCGCTAGTCCTGGCAGGAAGGACTAGAGGGAAAGTGATACGTGGCAGAGAAAAATGACGCTACTGGATACATCTTAATTTATTTTTATTTCTTTACAAATTAAAGATACATTGAAAAATAAACCAATGAAGAGAAATGAGAGGTCCAGAGCAGGGGCATCCCAGGCTGGGAGCAGGCAAGCCTGGCCACCATCAAGCCTAGCCCTTGTCCTGCCCCAGCCAGCTCGGGTTGGAAGATAACTGTCAGCCACTCTGTCAGTTCCAAAGCCTGAGTGGTGTCCTAGCAGGAGAGACTAGCCACTTCTGCCTCTCTCCCCAACAGCTTGGAGAGCAGTGTTTCCAGCGGAAGCTCAGAGTGGTATATAGGCTGGCTCTGTGAGGTATTGCAAGTTGATGACCAGGCTCCCTACAGAACCATCCAGTGTTGGGGCCGCTCTGGCTGGAAAGGAGGCTAATACCTCTCCTAGGTCTCAATATTCTTTGCAACTATTCCCAGGCTCCTTCATTTCTGATAATGTGTCTCTGTCCACCAAGGGATCATCAGTCATTGCAGGAGAAAGAGCAGTGGAAGCAGAGCAAGAAAGCTAATCAACCACCCTCAGTCACTTTGAGTTGGCTGTTGACTTCCAGGCCCAAGAAGACTGACCACTTTTCTACCATCTACAGCCTACAGCCCAGCTCTTGTGCACCTGTATGTATGTTTTCCCTAATATAGGAAGTCATTGATGACAATGAGCTGAATTAGCAGCCCCTCCCCCCGTAGTAACCCCCTGGGATCTCTGTGCCTTCCCACCTGCCCTTCTCTTCTTGGAGGCTGGTCCAAAGGGACACATAATATTGCCAGGGTCTGGGTGGCTTCAAGTCCCCCAACACCAAATCATATACAGTGAACTGAGAAACTACATTCATTACGACAGGATTAGCAGGAAAAGGAGGATAAAGTGAGGGGATAGGGGCACCTTCCAACAGCAGGACACGACAGAGTGGTAGGATACTTGAGCCCAGAAAGAAGGTGTCTCCTTATACTTCCCCCTCCCCCCAAAGAGACTGAGGTCAGCTTACATGACATATAAGATATGGAACTGTCCCAGTTTCTCTGCTGTCCTGGGTACTTTGTGGAAGCTGGCCTGGACCCTGTGCTGTTACCCATGTGCTCTAGCTCAGAAGCTGTCGAATCTCCTTGTGCATGTGACAGAGAAAGTCCACATAGGATGCTCCCCCGCTCAGGCTCTTGTCTTCCACCAGGAAGTGTTTGAACAGCATCTCCAGCTTGTCCTCTTGTTTCACCACAATAAGCTATAGTCAGAATACAGGGTCATGAGGCAAGGCTGAAGAGAATTAACCACACGCCCTGAAATCCCATTATCTAGTCGCTCACTCTCCCACCCCGCCTTCAGAGTGAGGACTTGACAAGGTAGGAAATGCAGGTTTGGATCACTGTTACCTTCATGTACCGCGATCTCTGTGCCCTCAAACTATCAATGAGGCCTCGCACCTTCTTAGACAGCAGATTATCCAGAACTGGCAGAACACTCTGAAACACAAAATTCATTTATCCTTATGGTAAGGTACGCTGAATCCAGAAGACAAGATGGGGCAGCACAGATTTACGCATTATCTGAAATATGGAAGCCTGTGAAGAATGACAGCACCCTCCCTCTCGGTGTCCCCTGCTGCTAAGAGAATGAGCGCACTAACTTTACTGGCTTCTGCTCTCATCACGAAGCCTACTTCCACACCCACATTCTCCTTGACGCCCTGCCCTCACCAGGCCACTGGTGATCTGACTGAAGGATGAGACGCCGAAGAGGCTCTGGACAACACCCTGCTGGACACTCGCTCCCACCCAGAGGAAGAGGTTGAGCCCGTTCTCCAGCAAATATATATCCCCATTGCTTAGACGCTCTTCAGATGCTCGGACTGCTGGTGGTTCAGTGGTATTCTCAATGGGAGACTTTGTCTGGACAAAAGGAAGAGGGCAAAAGGTTACCAATGACTGTAAGACTTTTTTGCCCACCTGCACCCCCATACACACAAAATTTCTGAAAACTAAGCACCTGAGTAACTCTCAGTATGAAAATATTACATCAGATAATATAGATAAAAATGTATTAGTGTCAGATACAGACAATATTAATCCTTCCCTTCCTCCTCCTATGATGCCCCTTTCTCAGTACAGTGTCTCACACGCCAGCATTCAGTCGCACCAACGGTAGGAGCCGAGGATAGAAGAAGACATTGGTCTCAGCCACGTCCATGGAGGTAACCAGCTGCCGGACGTAGGCACGGTCATCAGTAGTGACTTCAGCTCCAGGCTGCAGGACCTCACTCTTCAATACACAGTTCAGATAAACAGGGAGGAGCTTCATGCACTCAGGAAGGATCAACTAAGGGAGTTATCAAAACAAAGTCAGTGATCATGATCATGAGAAATCCCTCCCAATGCAAAGGTGTATCCCAACACCTTCTCCACCAACAAGCTTGCCCAACCTGTCCCGCAGAGGAGGGGCTGGCACAGTTCTTTCTGTAACAGGCCAAGATCTGGGCACACTGAGTGATGAGAGTGTCACGAACAGTCTTCACAGGGCTGCTTAGGACCCCCCGGTATGCTGGATGGGAAAGGAGACAGCATGGTCACTGGTCAGCCACTCCATCACAGGTGCCTTCCCACCATCACACCCACCCAGGAATGCTGGATTGCTGTCCATCCTCTTAGCCCCGATTCCCCTCTGCCTGGCCTCTGCCCTCACCAAACTTGGCCATGTAGTTGATGAGCGTGTCAGTCTCACAGTTTCGGTACAGATCAGCCAGCTGAGTGCAGCAGTTGAGAGCCAGGTTGTGGATGCGGAGCCGTCGCTGCCCTGCACAGCTGGTGTAGAGCAGGGCACACTGGGGGGAGAGTAAGAGGGGCAATTCACACCCCTCCCTCACCAAGACCCTTGCAACACCTCCTCTTTGCTATTTTATGAAGCTAGAAGAAAGATGGGAGCTATCCCTTCTCCAGCCTCTTCTAGTTCTCTCTGCGCACCTCTCACCCCCTTCCCTATGGCCTACTTAATCCAGTGAAGTGACCGCTGACACTTCTTCCCCAATCCCTGCCTCCGGTCCAGCACCTGCAGGAGGGCTCCATTCTCTTCGTTGAGCCGATCATCATGCTTGAACTCCACAGTCACCGTCTTGTCCCCATCCAACCCAGCCAGCTCCACATCTGTGGTGTTGCTCATGTAGAAAGCCCCAAAGAAATCTACAGCACGGATACCTGAGGCCACACGGATAGGGACACGGTTAGTAGTATGACAGGTGCCCAGACTGAGGGCCCCCGCTCAGCTGCTCATCTCCAACCAGAACTGACCAGTGCTTGTCCGGACCCGCATCACAGCATCAAAGCCAACGACCTTCTGGACATCCCGACGCAAGTCACTCAGGAACCGTTCCTGGTCGTTCTCCACCTGCATCCCCAGGCCCAGAGTCACATCATCTACTACATACAATCCACCAACAATCCCTGTACCCTCTCCACTCTACAAGCCTGCAGAATACTAATGACAATAAGGTAAAGGTAATAATAACGATGTTATTATTTAAGCTTTTAAGCACTTATTACATGCCCAGTACTACATTAAGTGCTTTACATGTGCTCACTTAATCCTGATGACAAACCCTACTTAAAAACTACTGAAAAACCCCATTTTATAGATGAAGAAACAAAGGAGAAAGTAAGTAATTTATCCTAGGTCATATAGCCTCTAAGTGGTAGAGCCAGACTATCAACCCGGTGCTAATTTCAAGCCCCGTGCTCCTGTTCGCTACACTCTTTATATTGTGTGGTCTTCTCAATGATACTCCTATCAATGAGTCAGCAGCTAAGGAGCCACTCCACTTGTAGGCAGGCATCCCAGTCCTGCCTCCACCTGCCACCCAGAGTCCCATGCCGTACCTGAAAGCAAGCGTATTTATAGACAGAGCCACCAGTGAGCTGGGGTACAACAGAGAGGGTGGCCACGTCCACATACTGGTTAGGGAAGAGGAAGAGGTCTACGCAGCAGCCTTGGGCCACACACTCTTTGGCCAGGGTCTGATAGGCACCTGACTGAGGCTGGAACAGAGTCTAGGGAGGAACAGAAGAAGATGTTCAGAGACCTGAGTTCCACCCTGTTTGAGTACTATGTATGTAATATGGGCTATTATTCAAGGACACGTAAGACTTCAGAGCTACCTTACAGTTTGCAATAGTAGTAGAATATTCTCTTTAAAAAGTCTACCAAGGGCTTTGGGATGAGATGAGGTAGAGAGGTGTGGGAGCGGTGGAGAAGGCTGGCAGCCACAGATATGAAAGGACAGAGGGTCTAATCCCAGTACCCCCTCGAGAAAGTGAAGAGTATTACACTGTAAAGAGACAGCACGTTCCTCTGTGATCGGAAGTCCTCCCCCCAGCTCCCAGTCCCACACCTTCTCCTTGTCTGTGTTGATCAACTTCCTGTCGTCTCTGTTCTTCAGTTTCCCTGGGGCCTCTGCAATGGGCAGGGAGGTGTGGAATAGAAAGAGCTTCCCTGCACACTCAGCAGCCTGGAAGAGGAGAGAGATCTACTGGTCCATTCTTTCCTTTATTCATCCATTATTCATTCATCCCGTCCCTCGTCATTTATTCAGTGCCAACTGTGTCAGACAAGTTGACTCATTGGACAGTCACCAATCACTAAAGCAACAGGGGTTGTATCCCAGAGGTAAGATGCTCAGAAGAAAGCGTCACACAGGCGGCTGCCCAGGACTCTCGCCTTACCTTCAGAGCCTCCATCCCAGCCTGAACCACCGGGGCAAATACTGTCTCCGTCTCCCTTGTGTCTGCAAACATTTCTGGAATCTGATCCAATAAGCTGAAGAGATAGGTGATGGGAGGCAATCAAAACTGCTATCCAAATTTCAGATCCCTCAATTCCCCCAAAAAGTCATCTGGCCCTCAGACTCCGAGAACTCCTGAGGCATAGCCTGTGTCCATCACTGGCTTTCTGTGGTTGTACCCTGCCCTCCACCTCACTTTACCCCCACAATCTGACTCTTACCTGGTGATGACTGCCCGAGACTCGCTGACATTGACCAGGAAGCCATCCAGCAGTGGCACAAACATGTCACCCACATCAGATACAACCATCATCTGTGGCTGGGCCAATGAGCTCTTCACATTGTAGAAGTGGAGCACCTTATTATAGGTGACAAAGCCAACGCGGATTGCTGACTCTTCTGCCCCACCCTCCCTGCAGAAAGGGACGTTGTTACCCAGACTTGCCACCTTCTCTACCAGCCAACTTCATGACATCCGGATTCACGTGCTGAGTTATCCCAACCACCCACCCTTGCGCCCCCTCCCCAGCCATCATCATCCATAGGAGTACCTTGGCTCCTCACTCTCACCTAGGCAAAAAGTCTAACAGTGACTTGAGCTCCTCACAGAGGAGCCTGACAAGACCACTCCTGACGGCATTGTAGGAGACATCAATCATAAAGATGAAAGCAGGAGGGATGGGGAACTTATTGTTCTGCAAAAGAAGGAAATGTTGGAGGGGAGAGGGGTATCGGTGAGCAGGTCAGCTGACTAGAGATAAGTCATCATCCAAGGGCACAGTGACAGGGTGAGGGAAATGACCACAGCAAGTCTCAGCTGCCTCATTGTCCTTCACCCACGGCTCCTCCCCACACTACCCTCCCTCACCTTGCAGTAATCTACAGTGGCCAAGAATTCATAAGAGCCCAGGGACAGCTCAGGACGGTCATAAGCATCCACACGCTTGCCGGTATGATCCAGGTGTTGAAAATACTGGGGAGGAACTGTGGGGAGTAGGGCAGAGTGTTACTCATGGGTCCGCTTTCGGTCCTCATCTGGTCCTGGCTGAGCTCACTGTAATGCCCCACAGCCCCAGAGGCACTTCACGTCCCCATCGCCTAAACAACAGAGCCTCATCTATCTAACTAGAGAGAGAATAATGAAGATGCAGTCCAGATCCCCCAGCCCCAGGCTCTGTGAACGTACCATCGTTGATACAGCTGCAGAAGCAGCACTGGAAGCGTCTCCCTCCCTCAACGAACTGCATAAAGGGGCACATGTATGCTTTGCAACGATTGCAGCGCAAAGGGCCAGATTCCCCATGGTCGACAACATACGGTGAAGCCTAAGGAGCAAAGGGGAGGGGCTCAGACACAGAAGGAAGCTAGAGTGATATGTGGGAACAGATGAGGAGGAACAACCTGGAGGGAGAAGGACATGGCTCAGACAGTCTGCCTGCGGAGGGAGCAGAGAGAAGGGGTATGAGGACAAATGTCCCTAAAGGTCTAAGGACTAGAGTCCCTCTCCTTACTCCTCATCTCTAGAATTTCACTTCTTCAAAGAGAAGAGCAACAGTGGACCTGGCCCAAACAATCCAGGGGCTGACATGGGTGCATGAGGAAAAAGTCGAAGATTACCCAGGATTCTCATTTCTGGCCCAATCTTCAATCCCCTTCGTTCCTGCCCTAGGATCTTGACCCCTGCTTCCTTTCCCACCCAAGTATCTGTGACACTTGTCCTCCCCAATCCCTGGATTTCTGTGATACCTACTGACACCCCAGGCAGATGGTACCCTACAGATAAGAGACCAGCAGGCAAGTGTCCAGCCATCCTCACTGAGACCCAGGAAAGAGAAAAAGACAGAACAAGACAAAGAAGCAGGATGTAAGGTGAGCCCTGAATGTCCAGTTACAGAGAAATCCCCCCCAAGTTCATTAAGGCATGAACACAAAGGTATCTACACCATGGCATGGTGTAGCAGCTGCAAACACTGTCTCTTTTCATCCTGATTCCAGGTACTGGGTGACAGATTATAGCCCAAACCAGGTAAAAGAAGGACCCCTGGATTCTGTTTCTTAATATGCTGTCCTAATATTTCTAACCTACCTGGGATGACAGGACAGAGGATAAGAAAAACCAGAGTGACATGCCTCTCATCACCGGGTGATGACCATGCTACGGCAGGCTCCTGCCTCCAGCTGTCTTCTCCCCTACAAGTTGTCCTTGACTCTTTTAAAAGCGTGTTTCACGTGTGAACTCTGCTCCATCCAGCAATTTCTTGGGCTTTTGCTTTCCTCCCTATCACCCTCTTCAGGCATGGGCCCTGGGATAGAAAGCTATTGACGATACGCTCCCCTCCCGACCAACTAAGCCTTCATCTACTGTGACTGCCAGAATCACATCTAGGAAGAAGTCTTATCCTCGCTCCCCCTCACTTCCTCCCTCTTATTATACTCCAGTCTGTCCCTGACTCACCTCCTCTGGGGGCAGCCTTGCCAGTGGCTTGATGACAGCTGCCAGGGGCACCTGAGCCTGCTTAGCCATGTCAGAGGTGCAAGGGATGTTATACGATGTGCATCGAATGTACCGGGGACTTGCATTTCCTGAAGGAGAAGATGGAAAAGCTGAGTCAGATCACAGAGTCACTCCAGACACCAGCTCGCCGTTGTTGACCCACCCCATCACCCCAACAGATGCTAGAGGTGATGGTGGCTCTTTCCCCCTAGAGACCAATGAGGGACTGGTCTCTGACCAAAGACTGACAAAAGCCCCATCCATAAGCTGATAATGCTGGAGAAAAAGTCCCGCAGGGAGGAGTGATTGCCCTTCTCACCTTGGTCTTTCACCAGGAAGTTGGTGGTGACTAAGGGTGGCACCTGGCCCCGTACTCCAGTAACAAATGGCTCTGAACCCCGGTTGTTCCTGTCATCTTCAATAACCTGAATCTGTAGGGAAGAAGTGAAATGAATGAAGTGACAGATGAAAAGGGAGAAGGGAGTACCACGTCCCCGAGGCAGAAGAAAGAAAGGCTGGAGCCGCAGCACAGAAACTAAGAATTTGCCAAGGAACACACCTCATGCACCAGGCCTGCTCTCCTTTTGGAGATCATATAAAATGCTGTAATGCCAATCTTCCACTCTATAGTCAGCAGCAACCTGCTGCATGGGCAACACTGAGAAAGGGCTTCTTTATGAATCGCCCTGACCCCAATAAACAGTGATCACCCTGTTCCAATACCTACTCCAGGAAAGCTCCAGCTCTAATCACAAGCCTTCAGACATGGTCAGATTCCACTTCCCTCCCCCATCGAGGCTTCCCCTCCCCTTCTCTCCCCAAGAGCAGGAAAACAGACAACAGTAACCATGTAAAAATGAAATCTACCTGGAATGACTCTACAGTCAATGAGAGTAGAGGGACAGGGTGAGGAGAGGATTACACAGCCAGAAATGATCAGGTAAGGTGAGGAAGCAGATGCTGCCTTATTTTCAGGTAAGCATCAGTGTGTAAATATGGGAGAAGAGGATCGTATAGCCCAATCCTCAGTCCCCCACATTTGGACAGACCCAGCGAAGGAAAAAAAAGAGATATTGCAAAGCCGGTGATCAGATCTTCGTGCAGACTGATAACCTTTGTCAGTTACTTCAAGATGGGTTTGGTAAAACCAGAAAAAGTAAAGGGAGAATAAGACTCTGTGTCCCATAGAATAAAGAGCTGAAGCTTAGAAATATATCAGAGTCAAACAGACTCTCCAGATGAGAAAGTGACCCACACTTTCCCAAACCAGCAGTCCCTTTCCCTGTAAGAAATGCCAGTTTCCCAGACTTGTACATTAGTAGCCACCTACCCATGTTTCTCCGCAACAAGCTGTAGACAAACCAAACCCAAAAGGGAAGGATCTACTGTTTTGTCCTGTTCCATCACATGTCACAGGCAGGCTCCTGGAGGAGCCAGCAGGGTTAAAACCAAAGCTTAACAAGCTACTTGATCCCGCCCTTCGAGCCTGACCTTCTACCATCCCATACTTAAAGGCACTGCTAACAGCTTGCTACTTCATTATATGGTGACTTGAGGCATGCATATCTTTCTAGCTTGTAAAAGCAAGGGTCTAGAAGGACTGAGGGAAGAGGATGGAGAGGGATGGACATGGTGGATGAGGTGAAGACAAGGTCATAGGCATGCACGGGTGATTTAACACAGGGATCACACACACACACCCACCCCCTGCACTTACTGGACTAGGAATGGCATCAGGGTCTATTCTGTGCCTGGTTTTCTGCTGAGGAGGCAGCTCATTGAGTTGCTTTTAGTGTTTTAATAATAAAGGCAGCAGGGGAATACAGGGAGGGAGACAAAAGAACAAGAAGCAGATGTTACTTCTCTCAGCCCTGATGAGTTAGACATGAACAGCTGGAGCCCAGCTCCTACTGCTGAAATCAGGCCCCCTCTCGATCAGAAACTCCAAATTTTTCTGGGCCAAAAAAGAGCCTTTAATGGCTTAGACTATGATGTAGAAAGATAAGGAAGGGGGCCAACAGGAGGCAAGAGGGGTTATATGGAGGGGCTGAATAGGAGAAATTTTAAGAAGGAAGAAGAGGGATGTTCCCTCCAAAAGGCCAAGCCTCCCATGTAACAACTACTCTTACACTGAAAGAAGCCTCCCCTCACATCCAACCAGACTCTCCTTCTCACTAGAGGAGGAAAAAGGAAAGAGGCACTGCTTCATCCTCTAGGGTCCCCCTTAGCCAGCTGGGTCCCTCACCATGATGGTTCCCCAAAGGAAGAGGGAAGAGAACAGGATGGAATATGACAATGGCTAAGCATGGTGAGGCAACTGACATAGCAAATGTTGCAGACAGAACTATAAAGTGGCCTCCACTTGGGAATACAGTGTCAGCCTCTACTCTTGAGTGTGATGAGGAAGGTCTGAGCATTCTGATGGCTCTAAGGGTAAGATTCACCCTCTTCCTGGGAGAAGGAACTTCCCCACATTGCCCTTAAAACTGTAGATCACTTTTCTCCATCCACACAGCGGAAGACTAGCAAACAAAAGTATCGAAGGCTTTCTCCTAAAACACTATCCAGGTAGAGGCAGAAAGAGTCCAGAGAGGCTTTCCTTTTCTCACCAGTAACACCAGAGATTCCCCACCAGCTCTAACCATTAAGAAGACTGCTATCCTATCCTACTAGATCTTAGAGGACAACACGTGGACACGGCCAGTACTCCACAGAAGAGCAGAGGCTACCAGGCTCTGTCCAGTGGTGACAGAACACTGCACTCAACCCAGAGCTCTGTGACACTACTGATCACTCCTGGCCTCCCTTCCTTTCCTGCCCAGCTATGAAGTAAGAATACCCCTAAAATATTTCTGGGACGTCAAGTTCTATTTAGAGAGTCAAAAATTACATGTAGGCTCTACACCTGCAACATGACAAACAAAAGGGAAAAATAATCAGGAAAGGCTAGGCAAACATCTCATCTAGGTTGACTCACTTATCTGGTAGCCACAAGCTCCTTCCCCAGGACCATATAAGTATCTACTTACAGGGCTCGGGATGGCATCAGGGTCCAGGCGCTTAGGAGGCAATGGCTGAGGAGGCCCAGGCTGACTGCCAAAAGTGGCTGCTCCTGGGTAGGGACTTCCATAATTGGACTGAGGGCCCCGGGCTGGTCCAAAGGAACCTGGGAGACAAGGGCAAGGTTGATGAACAAAATATTCCTTCCCTATCTCTTCTTAAGGCCTCACGGAAATGACTAAAGTATTATAAACATAGAATTGAGAGGTACAGTAATAACCTTTCAGAGAAAGCCTATGTTATCTGAACTATGAGAAAAAAAAAATCTTATAAATCCCACATCTGAGTACCACATCTTAATACCCTGAAGCTGTCTATCTAGTTCACCACTTAGCAAGTAATACTAGAAGCAAATAACAACAACAACGAAAACACCTGAATAGCTGAAGCTTTTGGCTCCTAGGTAGTCCTTGGGAAAAACTCACCATTTTGCTGCAGCTGATAGCCTGGCTGCTGGGAGGAGTGCATAGGTGGTGGTGGTCCTGGGGGCCCAGTCATTTGGGTACCAGGGGGCAGAGCTTGAGGAGGAGGTGAGGACACATGGTTGGGCTGGCTCACTGGGGGCCCCCCAAAACTCTGTCCAGGCAAGAGTGGACCAGTCATCGAAGGCATCCGAGGACCCCCTGAGGCAGGGGGTGTGAAGCTGGAGGCCTGTGGTGGGACAGATCGCTGGGGAGGCTGGGCCCCTGGATGACCCTGGCCAAGGGGAGGAGCTTGGCCCTGAGGATAGGAGCCATACAGACCAGAATTAGGGAAACTTCCTGAGGCTGAGGCCAGTGATGTTGGTGAGCCTGAGAAGTAGAAGAAGCAGAGTCAGAACCCCAGTCATTCTGCCTCCTTGTTCAGTAAACCACCTTCCTTTCCACCCGAGGGGCAGGAATGACTTGTCCCATCTGCTGGGGCTCAGAGGAATAAATAAAAGAAATAAAAGGGATCCAGGTATACCCCAGAGACAGATGTCTCTAAAAAGGAAACAGTATTCCTGTGGTCATAGGTACTCACCATAGCCCAGCCCCGAAGCGGGAGGAGCTGGGGCCACAGCACCACTGATCTGCATTCCGGCCAGCTGAGCAGTCACCTGTGCACTTGTCGGGGGAGGCCCATAGGGCTGAAGCACAGCTGGCTGACTGACCACAGGGGCCAATGGGGCAGACGCAAATGGCTGAGACCCAGGGAGCCTGTGGGGAGATGGAAGGCAGAAGCTTCTAGTGGGCCAGGAATCCCTTCAAAGTTGACAGGAGCCCCACATCATATGGGAAACAATACTGTTTTACAGCATCTTACTCTCATCTGGGCTCTTATATGGCTTCATATTTTTATATATTTGTGAATAAATCACATTCCTCATAATCTACACTGTGATTATTCAGGGCAAACCTTGTTTTCCATTAGGTTCACTCCCAAAACACACGCCAAGCACCCTCAGATCAAACAGTATTTACTCTGGTAGTTAGATTATCACCTCGTCTGCCTTAATCCTTTGTTGACAAGCCACTTCGGTTCTGTATTCAAAAGCACTGAAGAAGTCGAAATGAAAGGTGCACAGAAGCATTAACACAACAGAAGCTTAATAAATGTGGGCTTGAACAAATATAGTTTGATTGTTTAACTTTTTTTTTTTAAAGGCTTAAAATGTATTTTAATAAGTTCATGTTGCATTATTTCATTTCTCAGAAGAACTTCAAAGGTATTAGGGACAAATCAAACATGGTGCACCAATAAAAAATGCACAGCTTAACTACCTAAGACAGGCAAAGCTGAGAGCTACCGTCTGACACTCAGCATACAGCAGCCCTGTTCTCAAGATTGTACTAGGCCTATCAAGAAAGCTGTGAATGGCAACATCACAGACACACAAGGGCCATTTCTGGGTTGTCCTTACCCAAGAGAAAGATGGAGGCAAGTTTAACACAAGATTTTTTAAAGATACACTAAATGAAAATCTCTAAAAGAAAATGTCTTCCTTGGGACATGAAAGGGTAATATATGGGACATAACAGAACCGTATGTATGTTGTATGTCACCTCTGTGGACATGTGCCTGAATTCCCACCTGGGAGTGATTAGAACAGTGGGGCCAAGGTCACTGGGGGATGTTTGGTTTTTGTGGTATATGTGGCAGGATCTCTGGGGTGAGACAGTGCACTAAGTCGTGTCCGACTCTTGCGACCCCATGGACTGTAGCCTGCCAGGCTCCTCTGTCTATGGGATTCTCCAGGCAAGAATACTGGAGTGGGTTGCCATTTCCTTCTCCAGGGAGATTGTTTAACTTTTAAACCAAAGGATCACTTAATCCTGGGAAAGGTATTAGAAAACTCTTAAGATCAGAAGAGCTGGTGAGCTAAGTTTGGCATTCTGTACTATGGAGAAAGATGATACTATCTGACCAGAGTTAAGGGCTAGACACAGAGGATATAAGCCAGGCAGCCTGCTAGCTGAGTCTATCCAGCAAAGTCTCGTCACTTGAATAGCTGCGCTGGACACTCCCATGGTACCAGCTGCCACATTAAAATACAAATACAGCATCAATGCAGTATCACTGCATACCAACTAGCCACTGCACCAGTGGTTTACAATAATATTACTGCAGAAATCTACAGCATAGATTATTGTACATAACAAGCTCCTTCTGGAATTTCAAGAATGAATCAAATTCTTCACCATAGTAGCCTGTTACACTGAAATCCTGATTTATCCTTCCTGTTTGTCTTTACTAAATAACTGGAACTTTATTATGTTTGGTCAGCTTCTACTGGTCCTGCAGTTTCACACTTTTCATTTGTTCATTCAACTGGTATTTTCAGGGCATTATGCTAGTGAAACTTACCTCTCTAAGCTCTTTGCTGGGTTTTGCAGTTTTTGCCTTCCATAGTAACAAACATACTGTTAGCCCATGGCAGATGCTTATAAATCCTTGTCAGAACAATTGTATTCCATGGTACTACTCTATTAACACGGATAATACTCTCAACTGCCTACTGGTATTCTATCATATAAACCAACACCTTATCTGCACATAGCTTTATAGTTTACAAAGGATCTCTAAATGCTTTAATTCTTACAGCAAATTAATGAAGGGAAGCGAGCAGATGGAAAACTAAAACACTAAGGGTAAAAGCAGCAGGCTAAACTGGAACTAGAACCCAGGTCCAGGCCCAATTCTTAGTCCAATGTACTTTAAAATTGTGAAATGTAACATAAATAGAAAAAAATACATAAAATATACATGTACTGCTGAATAACACAAACACCCATGTAACCAAAGGGCAAGTCAAGAAATGGAATACACCAAAGGCCCTGTGTGCCTCTCCTCACAACCCTTTCCTTTCTCCCAAAAGTGAAAGTGAAAGTCACTCAGTCATGTCCCCGACTCTTTGCGACCCCATAGGCTGTACAGTCCACGGAATTCTCCCGGCCAGAGTACTGGAGTGGGTAGCCATTCCCTTCTCCAGGGGGTCTTCCCAACGCAGGGATCCAACCCAGGTCTCCCGCATTGCAGGTGGATTCTTTACCAGCTGAGCTACTAGGGAAGCCCCCTTTCTCCCAAAGATAACTACTTTCCCAACTTTCTAAAAATTGTTCCCTTGTCTTTAAAACAATTCAGTTATGTCAGGTTTTCAAACTTCTGTAAACAGTATCACATCATACATACTTTGATTTTTGCTTCTTTTGTTCAACCATATGTTTATGAATTCATCTATGCTTCTGCATTTAGCATTCTCTTTCATCACTAAATGTTATTCCATTAAATAAGTGTTATTCCATTAAATAAATATGCCACGATTTACCTAAGCATTTTACTACAGATGGATATTGAAGGTTTTCTAAGTTTTGGATATTATCAATAATAATGTTACTATGTTCAATCATATATTTAACTTATACATACCTGAGCTTTTTCTAAGGCATACAGCTATGAGTTTAATTACTGGTTTATAGGATATGATATCTTTAATTTTAACAGATAATTCCAAGTTATTTTCCCATAGTAGCTGTACTCATTTGCATCTGACCACCAGTGGATGAGGAGAGTTCCTGATAATCCATATGCTCAGCAATATTCAGTACTATTAGCTTTTTAATTTTGCCAATCTAATCAATACATAGGATAATTCTGTTGTGGTTTTTAACGTTTACTTTTTTCTTCATTTATGAGGTTGAACCGCTTTTTAATTTGTTCTTTGGCAATTAGTATCCCTTCTTTCATAAAATACTATTCCAGATTTTATTATTTTTTCAACTGAACTGACTTTTTCTTATTGACTAGTAGGAGTTCTTTACATATTCTGGACACTATTTTATGTTTTTATCTACTTTATGTGTAAATATCTTTTTTTATTCTGGAACTTTTCTTTCCAAAGTACTTCCCATTCAATGTCTTTCTCCTTGATCATTCCCATCAGCACAAAAAGATACAAATATCTCAAAAAATAACCAACTATTAGTGAAAACAACCCAAATGTCCATCAACAAATAAATGGATAAAGAACATGTAGTGGTATAATCATACAATGAAATACTGTAATAAAAAGAATGAAGTACTGATACATGCTACACATAAACGAACACTGGAAACATTATGTTAAGTGAAACAAATCAGTTACAAAATATATATGATTCTATTAAAATGAAATATCCAGAATAGGTAAGTCTATAGGGACAGAAAGTAGATTAGTGGTTGTTTACAGTTAGGGGAGTGACAGAGTTAAGGAAAAGCTGAATAGGGATAGCTCCTCAGATAAAGGATACTGTGTATCTTTCTGAGGTGATGAAAATGTAGTAGATCGGACGACAGTGATGGTTGCACATATCTGTGAATATACTTAAAATCGTTAAACTTGTGCACTTTAAAGGGTGAACTGCATAGTATATGAATTACATCTCAATGAACTGAGATGTAATTGGATTGGATTTAAAAAATCCAAACAAATAAAATTGCCCTAAAACCATGCATCCCCCTCAAGCTTTTATCTTTTAGCCAAACATTAGGGAAAAAATTGGTCTATGCTTTTTTTTCCTTTGGCTACACCATGCAGCTTGTGGAATCTTAGTTCCCACTTCAGGGATCAAACCCGAATCCTCTGCAGTGGAAATGAGGAGTCCTAACCACTGGACCGCTAGGGAAGTCTCTCTCTCTACTTCTTTAATTACTATTCCTATCTCTCTTTTTTTTTTTTCCTCCTATCTCTTTTAAAAGATCTTTCTTTCTAGGTTCTTCTTCCTTTTTTTCCCCTAGTCTATTCCCTGGTACTTTTCTCGGCCAGGGCCCATACAGGGTAAACTATCAATCTCTGTAAACGCCTTTATTTGCCCTCTCTTAGGTAGGTACATAAAAATCCCATAGACCGAGAAGCCTGGTAAGCTACAGTCCATAGGGTCGCAAAGAGTTGGACACGACTGAGCGACTTCACTTTCACTTTCAGGTAGGTACGTAATCCTATGTTGACAGTTACAGTCCCTTAATCAATGTACTAGCCTACTATCTGCTCTCCTCTCATAGTCTAATCTTTTTTTTTCCTTTGAGAAATCCCTGAATTGAGGGAGAGTGGTTGTTAGCATTTGATTTGCTTCTGGAGGGTACTCCAATGATACTGCTGCCCAGTATCAAAGTTTTTTTTTAAGTTTAAGTTGTAATTTCCACATCATTAAATTCACTCCTTTTAAGTGTACAATTCAATGATTTTTAGTAAATTTAAAGAGTTGTGCAACCATCACCAGATTCCAATTTTAGAATATTTTTGCCACCCCAAATGACCCCTGGTGTTCACATGCAGTCCAAAAACACCCCACCCCCCACTCCCCTGCAACTTATCCTCAGCCAGCCTGGGAGAATCAAGACTCCTTATTAACTCCCTCTGCCAGTATACAGATTTTTTTTTTTTTCTAGTTTACCTATTTACTGAAGTGTAGCCTAAGTCCAGATTTCATAAACAAGATTTCAGTTCTAAACCTCAGCTCAGAAATGCCCAAGTTACCTGCTTAAACTTAAGTCCCTAGGTTCTCAAGATAATTTCCACCCTTTGCACAGGCAGCCACAGTATCAACTTAACCACTCTGATTTTCAGTTCCCACTTGTTATCTGGCACTTGAGGATTTCACTTTCCTTGAAGCTTGATTATGCATTTGAAAAAAAAAAAATTGTTTCTATTTCCTCTCCCCTTTCTAGATGTTTGTAGCAAAAGGGTTTTAGGTTACATTAGTCCACTTCCCAGCTGAAATTCTTTCACCTGCTCCAACTAGACAGCTGCCTTCATATCTCCACTGAAACTACATTTGTCAATGATGTCAAACCTTGCCAAACCCAACAGTCAATTCTTAGTCTACATCTCACCTTCAGCAGCAAGTGACACACCTGATTACTCTCTTGACTTCCTAAAATACTTTCCTTGCCTAATTTCAGGATGCTATGACACCTGGCTAACCTACTTCACTACTGGTCTTTCTCATTGCGTTTTGATGGCCCCTACTCTGAATGCCTTTTATAAGTTGGTAAGCTCCAAGGCTCAGTCCTCTGGTCTTACATTTGATGCTAAAAATGTATATTCTGGACACCTAATAAAAATGTCAGAAAGCAACTCTTCCACTACTACACACCCTACCGCAGTTATACTTTATTCTTTGTTTACCAAAAAATAAATAGCACTCCAATAGAGATGACTACCCTCCTTTAAAGGACTTCCACACAGAGACAGGGGTTTATTGGGTCACACACCACCAAGTTTTCATCATTTATGTAGTTTTCCTTTGAGGATCTTTCCTTTCATGACTGGTCACACCCAAACTTAACCAATAAGCCCCACTAAGTGCCTGTTCTAGAGGAAAAGGGGAAGTCAAAAGAGACAAATAATCCTAAGGTTCCTTCTTCCTGTTTCTTCCTTAGGGTAGGCTCTGAAGGACCATAACAATTATTTAAGATATATGTCTAGTCAAGGAAAAAACTCAAGTTCACAGAAGTGGAAAGAATATGCCAAAGAACACAGGTACTTAAATGAGTCAATAACCCACAGAGGCACAGCAGCAGCACCTCTAATCTGGAAAAATGAAAACGAACTATAATAAGATGAAGGGAAGAGGAAAAGGAATCTAAGAGAAAAACAAAGGGAAAAAAAAGAAAAGTAAAATAGGCCCTCATACATTCCTAATCCTTCCAGTCTCATCTGACCAATTTTAGGTTGACCCAAGTACATACCTCTGCATCTGAACACCGGAGCTTGGTCCATTCTGCACATCTCCTTGGCCAAACTGGCCATATGCAGTCTGGCCACAAGGGCCCTGTGCTGTCGAGGCTGGAGGTGCCCCTGAAGAAGCTGGGGCTCTTGAAACACCTGAGGGTGATGAAGAGAAGCTAAGAAATTAGGAAATGTCTCCTCCACCTTGAGCAAGGAATGCAAAGCAAAGATCAATAAGCTCAAACCTTCACTGCAATATCACAAGTGTAATATCACAGCTTGGCAATGAAAAGGACACCATCAGGATGCAACTCCAGTTACAAGAGATTCTGAACATGGATGCCCAGCCAGAGAGTTTTCACTCTCTTAAACAGGTATAACAGGTATACTACTAGTGAAGCTGTAGCCAGAGCCACAAAAATGTAGGGCCTTCCTGTGATCACTATACACTCTCACTCAATCCAGGACAGTCTAATAAACCTACCCTAGACAAAACATCAACTCTTTTAAAGAAATGATCCCACCCTAGAAGTCAAAAACTTAGAACATATGTGAGGAATGTGGCTGAGAAGATGACCAAGTAACATGCTGAACTAGGCTGTAAAGAGATACCCATTGGGACTTCCCTGGTGGTCCAGTGGTTAAGAATCTACCTTGCAATGCAGGGGATGGAGGTTCAATCCCTGGTGGAGGAACTAAGATCCCATATGCCACAGAGCAACTAAGCCCCTGCATCACCACTAGAGAAATCCATGTGCTGCAATGAAAGATCCAGCATTATGCAATGAAAAACCAATGTAGCCAAGTAAATAAATAATTTTTTAATTCTTTAAAAAAAAAAAAAAAGAAAGAAAGGCGCCCCTTAGAGAGACTATTCTGCCAACCTCTTCTTTATATATTCTACAGATCCTAACCATCTTCTTCTCATCCACTTCTAAATGTTGACACTCCCAATAGTACATGGCTCAGGGAAGTGTTAGCATGGGTTGGAGACTTTGTTTCCGCCCAATTATTCAGTCAAGACAGGTTGTACATGTGTGCTAAGTCAATTCAGTTGTCTCTGACTCTGTGTGACCCTATGGACTGTAATCTGTCAGGCTCCTCTGTCCATGAGGATTCTCCAGGCACCAATACTGGAGTGGGTTGCCATGCCCTTCTCCAGGGGATCTTCCTGACCCAGGGATCGAACCCAGGTCTCTTATGTTTCCTGCACTGGCAGGCAGGTTCTTTACCACTAGCACACCTGGGAAGCCCCCAGGACAGGTCTCCTGGCCTCCAGTTACTGCTGTCGCTTATGTCTTCACAAAAGCTGCACTACACGTGTTCTGCTCACCAGAGCTGCCATCAAAGCTACTTCTATGACTGCTAATCATCCTTTCCATATGAAATGCAGGAAGAAAGCAATTAGTTACTTGGCATATCACTTTGGAAATGCTGCTGACCCCTGTTCAAACTACTGTTTTTCTTTTGCTCTGCCTTCAGTAGAGATTCCAGTACTCTTGCTTGGAAAATCCCATCGACGGAGGAGCCTGGTAGGCTGCAGTCCATGGCGTCACTGAGGGTCGGACACGACTGAGTGACTTCACTTTCACTTTTCACTTTCATGCATTGGAGAAGGAAATGGCAACCCACTCCAGTGTTCTTGCCTGGAGAATCCCAGGGACGGGGGAGCCTAGTGGGCTACCGTCCATAGGGTCACACAGAGTTGGACACGACTGAAGTGACTTAGCAGCAGCAGCAGCAGCAGTAGAGATTAGACACTACAGAACCTGCCTGCAGGAATATGATTAATCTGAATTCACTAGCCATTCACTAGCCTGCTCACTAGCCATCACAGAGCCAGATATGTTTTCCTCTCAGTTCAACAGAGCTTCTTCTTGGGGCAATGCCAGCTCCATCTTGATAAGCCACAACTTGGCAAATCAGACATGGACTCTGTCCTGCCAAAGTCCCAACCCAGAGCAAGGCACTTCCAAAGCCCTGAGACCTAATCTCATCACTCCAAATTTTTTCTTTCCCCAAAGTCATAACAAAAGTGGTAATAACTTTGGGACTTCCCTGGTGGTCCAGTGGTTAAGACTGTCTGAGCTTCCACTGCAGGGAGCATGGGTTTGATTCCTGGTTGGGGTACCAAGATCTCACGTGCCACATGGCAAAATTTAAAAAGGTAATAACTTCATTCATTTCTCAAATTTTACCAATGCCTCTTTAGTGCCTTCTTTTTCACATATCTCTTTATGGAATTAACTCTCTTAAAACGCATAAAGCATCTGGCATACCCTAAGGCCCTAACCCTAACCCTGACCCTAACCCTAACCCTGGCTTCTCTGGTAGCTCAGATGGTAAAGAGTCTGCCTGCAATGTGGGAGGCCTGGATTCGATCCCTGGGTCGGGAACATCCCCTGGAGAAGGAAATGGCAACCTACTCCAGTATTCTTGCTTGGAAAATCCCATGGACAGAGGACCCTGACAGGCTTTGCAGGCTATAGTCCATGGGGTCGCAAAGAGCACTAACACTTTCCCTTTCGCCTAACCAAAGATCTATTGTCAACCATCTTCTTTTGCCCCCTATGAATAACCCACAGGTTATGAGCTCCTCTTCATGAAAAATGTAATATAAAAGCCAAACACTGACCCTAAGGACAAACAGTCTCCTTTAATTTCCCTGATATTAGACAACATCTAAGAAGCCAAAGAAACTTGAAAAGGAATGTTATCACCAAAAAGATATGAGAAGCACCAAAACCCAGGCATACAAACATCATACATTTTGTCCATGAACCAATTCCCTATGCCCCACAATCACGTATAAATAGAACCACGAGTCCGATGAGAGAAATTATCACCGGCTCTGGAGGAACTATGACCACAGTCCTTCCATCCAGCTGTGAACAATTCAACCAGGTGAGGCTGCACAGGGTGACACCCATATGAAGTGAACTGCCATTGAACCTGGAAGATGAGGCGCCCTACTAGATGTTTTAAAGACACAGTCACCTTGTATAAAAACAGGAAAGGGCAGATGGCCCACAGGACTCTCAGTGACCAAGAGCCAGATTCATGTTCCTCAATCCCAGTCACCACAACCCTTTAGGCAGCTTAAGTAGGGCAATACCACCCAACCTGAAGATTACAAATTCCCTTCCTTAGCTCAAAGGAAGCTTGGAAACATACCTGGGGGAGGGGTTTGCTGATAGCCTGGTACTGGGCCATTGTAAGCTCCATAGGGAGTGGGGGCGGCTGTGGACCCTGGTTGCCCACCATAGCTGGATTGATGATACCCTGGGTAGACGGGCTGGGGCTGCCCAAATGGCGGCACAGGTGGAGCTGACTGGTTAACATTCATTATGAGAGCATCCCCGATTTGGTCTCACCTATTAGATGGGAGAGAAGATAGAAATTAGTCAAAATCAACTTTCTAAAGTGAAAGCACTATTCATGGTAGGAAGCAGAGCTAGAAAAGGACTGACCTTATCAGGCAGTGATTAGCCTAATCATTCTCATACTATTACAGGATCTTTGTAATTTTCTTCCCCAGACAGTAGACAGACTGCCTCCTCAAAGCAAGGATTTTGTTACTCTGAACCCTATGCTTTGTCACTGCCAAGAGGGTATAAATTTCAACTTCAGAGAGGCCCAGTGGAATGGAGCAGCAGCCTCCATTCCCTAGTGGTATGATTTCTAGTGTCTAGTCATACAAGGAGTCCTGCCACTGATGAACTATTGTGATATTACAGGTAAATGAAACAATGTTCCCACTTTCTGTTCATTCACTCTAGCATCCATTCATTCCACAAAACTGAATACCCTGCAGTGTGCTAGTCATTTTTAATCATTCAAACTGCATGTCTAAAACAGATCAACTAAATCCCCTCCCCCTCAAAAGACAAATTTTAGAGTGACCATTTAGAAAAACGACATTCTTAGGATAAACTGCAGTAAATCAGGTGCTTACTCCATCCTCAGTCTTCCCACCAAAAGAGTGTATGGACCTTAGTACTGAAGCATTAAAATCACTAAATGTAAAGGACAGCTGAAAACTCTAGCAAGATACCAGATTAGAACTGAGTGCAGGTTTGGCACAAAAACCTCACACAATAACCCAGAGAAACAGTTCAAAGATCAATAGCAAAGTTGGATTTCATGGGAAAAGATCATTCACCTTATCCTTCAAGCAGAGGGACTGTAATTATTCTAAATCTCAAGGCACTCCTCCAACTCTGTTTCTGCTCTCCTTATAGGCTTGTCATGAATCTAGGCCACATCCAAAATTATTACAATCTTGCCCAACAACAGAGGAATGAATTGGAGGATCTTTCCAGGATCCTTCCAAGAACAGGACTATCTGATCACATCTACTCTACACAACCTGATCATTCCAACTATCCTACAGAAGAAGGAACCCAGGAAGCAAAAGAGCTCATAGCTGCTGCAGTGGAACAACGGGCCTCTCGCCTGTGCTAGGAAGGGCCATCTTAACTACAGAAAAGCTGAGCTGCACTTGCACTAGAACTTTTTAAATTCAAAGCCATCTCAGGAGCTATTCTTCCAAATCCTGAACCTTGCACAGGTCACAACATTAAGCTTGAAGGATGTCCCCCTCCCTTTTATTTTTCTGAAGTCGGTGTGGGGGTGGGGATGGGAGGAAATAGTTCCCTCAAACACACACAAGAGTTTGGAGTCAGGCTCAAGTTTCGACTTCACTCTGCGTGGACAGTCAAGGGTGGCAACCCAGGGGGCGGGGCAAGCTTCCCTAGAACTCTGAAAGTAGTCTAGCTGTGGAGGCTGGGAGTGCCGGGGATCAAGACCAAGAAACCAAACAAGCTTCTCGGGCCACGATAATAGGACTGTTGCTCTAAGTAGAAGATCGAGCGTCTTGCGCCCTTCAACAGGCTCCGGACAGGAAGCGGGAGCCGGAATCTGGGCCAGGAGAAAAGGAGGGTCTAGGACTGATTCTGGATTGTGAATGCATGAGGTAAGGGTCTCTCCCCGGGCTCCGCCCCCGATCCTCTCTCTTCCTTCGCAAACAGGACGCCGACCTGGCCAGTGATACCCCGGGATCTCCTCTGCTTTCCTACCCACCAACCTCCCGAAGCCACTCCTCACCCGGCTCCAGATCCAGGTTCGACTTCGTTCCTAACGTCAAGGCTCCCAGGCTCCACTTCCGGTTCCGAGGGGGCCGGCGCGTCGCCCCCGGAAGTTCCACCCCCACGCTCCAAGGCCACGCCTTCTGCCACGTCTGCAGTAGGCACGCGCCGAGGAACCCGGATTCCGCGCACGCGCTAGTTTCTGTTCTATGATGGCCGTCTGCGGGGGCTTCTGAGGATTCTTATGTATTTCCTTTTTTTTCCCCCTACTCTGAGATGTCGTGGTAACTTTATGGTCCCACCCCAAACCGAAATGCGACTGAACTATCTTTAGTAACTCTCCTTCCAATGGCATATTAGACAAAGTCTTGTAGCGACTTCCTGCTGACCCCTGGCCCCTTTGATTTCCGTCTTGGAGGTTCTCTCACCCATGACCTTTGCCGGTCATAAGACTTGCGGAATGGATAATGTTTTTTGGTTTGGGAATTTTAAAAAATTATGATTATTCTGATATAGTATACTTTTTGTACATTTACTTCCTCTGGCCGGGCCATGTGCCTGGCGGGATGTTAGTTCCCTGACCAGGCATCCAACCCCGTGCCCTTGGCTGTGAAAATTCAAGAGTTCTAATCACTGAACCACCAGGGAATTGCTGCAGCACTTAGAATTTAAAGGGCAATAGTTTTGCTTTTAGGCAGCATGTGTTCCAGGTTCTGTCCCTGCAGTTCCCTAACTTGGGTAATTTAATCTCGGCCTCAGTTTCTTTCATTTGTAAAATGGAGAAAAGAGGAATGCCATTGTAATAACTTGTTGAGAGGATGGAATTAAGTCACACAGATTGCCTGGCACCATAGTAAGTGCTCAGTAAAGGGAAGCCTTTATTAACCTTTTTTTCATTATTAACCATTTTTATATAGCGCCTTGGTTTAGATGCAGAACTCTGCCAGAGGCTGATGGTTTGTAAGAATGCCCCCAGCCTATAGGAAGAGCTACAGTTCGTGAAATGATTACTACCCCATTTAATGAATAACAATAATTGTAGATAATATTTGTGGGAGTTTTAAAAATATACGTAACTACATTTAATCCTTTCAATCTTTTCATTTCATAAATATTTTTTAAGCATTGTTGTGTACCAAGCCATGTTCTTGGTTCTGGGAATGCAATAGTGAACAAACAAAAGGTTTTGGCCGATTTAAACTGTATCGTTTTGTAATTATATACACATGATAAAGCTATAAAGAAAAACAAAGTGAGAATTCTCTGGCGTGCTCTTTCGCAAATTTCAGTCTGTTGGTTACCTCTGGGGAAGGAAAAAGTATAATTTGGAGGAACATAATGGAGCATCAGTAATATTAACAGTGTTCTATTTCTTAACATTCACATGGATATTTACATTATTGTTATTTTAAAATAGTACATATGTATTATGTACAATTCATTTCAGAATAAAAATTTTTAATAAAAGAAATGAGGGAAAAGAGCACTGGTGGAATGGAAGCCTTAAAAAGGGAAAAAAATGTTCAATTAAGAGTTTTATAACCAATGGGGTAGAAAAGTTCTTGCTATCATATTGTTCATTAATCTTTCATTTAAAGGGGAAAAAAATGAAGAATTTTATGACCAATTTTGGGGCGGGGGAGGTTCTTGCTCTCATATTGTGCAGTAAATATTAGTTATTCTGAGGCACAAAATGGTTCATTCAATTTAAAAATTGCACTGTTAGTGTTCGCTGGAAGCTGTATTAGTCGTTGAGCATATTTTAGAAAACAGCAAGATTTTTCCTGTCCTCAGGAGTTTATAATGGAGTCAGATCACAGTTTGTTTCTCTATCTGTGATCCTGGTGTCAACAGTGTCCGTTTCACCTGGGAACCTGTTAGAAACACAAATTTCAGGCCCATCCAAGGCATACTGAATCAGAAATTCTGCAAGTGGGGCCAGCAAGCCATGACCTTCTAGATAATTCCATTGCACACTGAAGATTTAAGACCCACTAGTCTGGATTAGTAATTTGTGAAATTTAGCTAACATTTGTTGAGCAATTGCCACATCATTTATCCCAATGAACCCATGGGTTCATTAACCCAGCATTCGGTTCATCCCTCAGCACCAGTTCTGTTTACCAGCGCCACTGTTTACCAAAAGTGGCTCACTAGGCACTTGCATTCCACGCCCAGCTCCACGCCAGCCAGTCGGGCTTCTTACCCATTTAAAGTTCAAGAATAGGTTGAGATTGTTTTGGTCCCAAGACCTCTAATCATTTGCTTTACCGGATAAAACTGCATGGTTTGTGCAAGAGCGCCAGCTATCCTGAGGGAAACTTTAGAGGGAGCCAGCTACTAGATGGTTCAATTAGTCTTTCGCCCCTATACCCAGGTCGGATGACCGATTTGCATGTCAGGACCGCTACAGACCTCCACCAGAGCTTCCTGTGGCTTCGCCCTATCCAGGCATAGTTCACCATCTTTCCAGTCCTAAAGTGTGCTCATGCATAGGAAAGTAGATATCCTCTGTCTTGCTTAATGCACTCCTAGTAAGTAGTAGAGTTTAAATTCATAGTTTCTCTTTTTAAAATTAATTTGACTATGCCAGCTCTTCGTTGTAGCATGCAGGATCTTTAGTTGTAGCATGTGGGATCTAGTTCCCTGACCGGGGATCGAAGCGGGCACCCTCCATTGGGAGCACAGAGTCATAGCCACTGGACCACCAGGGAAGTCCTCAGTCATGTCCGACTCTTTGCGACCCCATGAATCGCACCACGCCAGGCCTCCCTGTCCATCACCAACTCCCGGAGTTCACTCAGACTCACGTTCATCGAGTCAGTGATGCCATCCAGTCATCTCATCCTCTGTTGTCCCCTTCTCCTCCTGCCCCCAATCCCTCCCAGCATCAGAGTCTTTTCCAATGAATCAACTCTTCGCAAGTCCTAAACTCAGTTTTTTGAGAATACAGACTGATATGTTGCATTTTATTGGTTTCTGTATCCCTACTCTGGTTCTCAGTCTTGGCTGCACATTAAAATCACCTTCAGTGCTTTTAAAACTGGCCAGTAAAATTAGAATCCCTAAGGTTGAGGAGCCTGAATATGTGTGTATATAATATATAAATTTATATAATATGTAAAATGCCATTATACATCATCTAATCCTATACACAGTTCTATTTTAAGGAACCAGTAGCTTTAAAAGTTTTCCAGGTGATTTCAATGTGTAGAGGTAATTGAAAGCCACTGATATGGCACAATGGCTTACATGTATTACTAGCTGCTGCTGCTGCTAAGTCGCTTCAATCGTGTCCGACTCTGTGCAACCCCACAGATGGCAGCCCACCAGGCTCCCCCGTCCCTGGGATTCTCCAGGCAAGAACACTGGAGTGGGTTGCCATTTCTTTCTCCAATGCATGAAAGTGAAAAGTGAAAGTGAAAACACTCAGTCCTGTCCGACTCTTTGCGACTCCATGGACTGCAGCCTACCAGGCTCCTCGGCCCATGGGATTTTCCAGGCAAGAGTACTGGAGTGGGTTGCCATTGCCTTCTCTGGTATTACTAGCTAATACTCAATAAATGTTTGAATAGTGAATGAATGGATATTTAGATACTCTTTTTACTGATGAGGTCAAGTGACTGCCCAAGGTCACGCAGCTAAGAAATAATATAACAAGAATCCAAGTCCAATTCTGACTCTAAATTCCAAGAGCTTTCCATGACTACATCATACACCAAGGCAAACAGCATTTAGCAGGCTAGCAGAGCACCTATTCCAGGAAACTCTGTAGCTTTTAATAATTACAGCACCATAATATTAATATAGGGACATTAATGTAATGGAAACCTAAAAATAAGTAAATATTGTATTATTAACATGGGTTGGCATGTTTAGGCACAGCTATCTATACCCACCTTTCCACAACCAACTATGTACTGTAAAAGGTAATTTATTTCAGCAAACATTGAGCACCTGTTACATCAGTCATTGCTCTGTGGGCTATTGATTGGCTGTTGCACGCAGTCCTTGCCTTCAAGACTCTCACAATCTAGGAGGGAGACAGGTATATCAACAAACTAATATTGGCTGAAAACTACAACAACAGACATATAAACAAGCTACATATTTTGCCCAGAGGAAGGAAGGATTAATTCTAGAGGTAGGGAGTTGGGAGACAGTCAGGAAAACTTTACGAAGCAGGCAGTACTTCAGCTGGAGTGGGCTTGTCAGAATTTCTCTACATTGTATCCAGCACTGCAAGTGGGATATGGATATCCACTTTGATTAATTGGTTAATTCATACAGCAAAGGGGCACTGTCTTTCTGGAGAGCTTGCCAACCTGTGGGACAAACCCAGCCATTCCTTGCTCGAGAATTGAGGCCCCTGCTGCTGCCATTTTGGAATCAGCTTTGGAGGAAAGCAGCTGGAATCAGTCCATGACCCCATCAGGGAAGGCACCATCCCTGAAAGGATGTTCATTAGTGATAGAGCCCACAGAGCTAGTACTCTGAGTCCTGAATAAAAAGTCCATGAAGAAGAATGGGGGACAGGGCGGGCAGAAATTTTCACTATAATTAGCTCTGGGAGTAACACAGCTGGGGGAGGAAGGGGAGTACAGCCGGTAACTATTTTGGGCGCAGCTCCGATTGACAGGACACGTGTGTGGACTGTACTGATCTCAGGGCCAGGCTGCCTGCCTGTGGTGTGTGGTGTGGGGGGGAAGGCCTAGGGCAGCAGAAGCAGGACAGCCAGACAGGCCGGACGGGGTACCAGCGCCTCGACTTCTCTCCTTGGGACGCTGTCCAAACTCCGAGGGCCATAGGCCAAGCTGAGCGATGGGTGCTGAGGAGGAGGTGCTGGTCACACTGTCAGGGGGAGCCCCCTGGGGCTTCCGACTTCAGGGGGGGGCCGAGCAGAGGAAACCTTTACAGGTGTCCAAGGTAAGGGAGCCTATATTGAGGTTTCAGGGAAAGGGGAACCCAAGGGAACTTGGGAAAAGTCACATGATGGCCTATAGGGGAGAAGTGGGAGGTTGTGAAGAAGCGGAGTGGGAGTGGGCAGGTGGTCGAGGGAGCATGCTCAAATCTGATGGGGTGGCGGGAGTAGTATCTGAGCAGTGGCTTCTTGTGGGGGGCTATAGAAAAGGGAATCCCTGGTTTCTGGGAGCAGAGAAAAAGAAAGACTCTGGCTCGGTTCCCTGTGACACCATAGGAGCAGAGGCCCAGAGCTGACCCTCCAATCTCCTGGGTCTGTGCCTCTCTACTCTAAACTCCAGGAATGTAGGGAAGGTTCTCATTTCTAACTAAACTGGTGTGTGATGAGCTGAAGCTGTCTCATCCAGCTCAGCCCAGCCCTGCCCCTGCCTTCAGTCCTCTTTCCCTACGCCAGATCCCTTCTCTCACTAGGCAAGATTTATTTTAGGTACTAGGAGGGTTATGGCAAGATTTGACCTGTCAGATGAAGTTGTTACCATTTTGGTTTCATAGCACAAGCTTATTTTTCTCAACTGTAAAATGTAGGTAATAATAGTACCTACTCCATGGATACTAAGTTCTGAAGGATTAAATTCAATAAAACATGTTGAGTGCTTGGCACTGTGCCTAACATTTAGTAAGCACTCAGTAAATGATAGCCACTACTACTATTATTACTGTAACATACGTATGTGTGTGCACACATGACACACACACAATCACAATCTCAGAATCTGCTGGACTCCCTCCAGTCTGGAATACTGTTCTAAAATCTTGACTGTATAGATAACGGTACCTAGGATTCCAAGGACTAGAAGACAAAGAATATTGGCTAGTATAGATATTTCCTTTGGAGGAAAGCCTTGAGGCGATAACCGCCATTTCCAGTACGTCTCTCCCAGGCATTTTTCCCCAAGCCTCTTTGATTTAGCGATTACACTACCTCCCTTCATATGATGTTATTTTCTCCAGTTAGCACCTTCTTCCCTCTAGATTGACCCCCTTAACTGTCACCCCTTGCCCCTCTCCACCCTTTCTTATCCTCTAAAGTAATGGGTTGGCCAAAAAGTTCATTTGGATTTTTCAGTAAGATAGTAGGGAAAAGCCTGAACAAACTTTTTGGCTAACCCAATAAAATCCCCTCCACACATGGTTCCTTCCTGTCCTAACTCCTTTCATTCTATTCCCCCTTGGAGCCCTCCCTCACCTACAGTCTCTCCTCCAACACCTTCTCAGATCCGAAGACGAAGCCAGGCGGGCAGAGCAGGACTCCGAGAGAGGGATCAGCTTTTGGCCATCAATGGGGTCTCCTGCACCAGCCTCTCTCATGCCAGTGCCATGGGCCTTATCGATGCCTCAGGGAATCAGCTTGTTCTCACTGTGCGGAGGTATGGATTCCTCCACCCCAGCCTATCCCCAGCCCCCTAGTCCAGGGCTTCCGTTAGTAGCTGACTTCAGCTACTAACAAGTACCTATTTCTGCTTGTGTATTTTGCTGGAGCATGGATGTTTGTGTATGCCTCTCAGAGCACTTGAATGTGGGTATGTGGGCCTGTTTTAGACCCCTTGCCTGTCTCTTCATCATCATATCTCTCTTTAAGCCCATTTCCACTCAAAGCCTGCCAAGCAGATTTGCCTCTCAGTTCATCTTCAAATCTCTACTCTATCCAGCCCATCCATTTCACCCAAATGCCAGTCCCCTCTCTCCCCATACAGCCTTCTCGCATGTCCTCCAGATCTGTCTAGCTATCAGTCATCCAGCTCATTTCTCAAGTTCTGTCATCTTTCCTATACAGGGTAGAGGACGAGGGACCTGTGCGATCTCCATCCCCGGGTGAGCTTCAGGCACGGTCACCCTTGTCTCCACTGAGTCCTGAGCCCCCAGGAGCTCCAGTTCCCCAGCCTCTCCAGCCCGGGAGCCTCCTCTCGCCCCCTGACAGTGAGGCTTACTATGGAGAGACAGACAGTGATGCTGATGGCCCAGCCACCCAGGAAAAGCCCCGCCGACCCCGCCGCCGAGGCCCCACAAGGCCCACCCCTCCAGGAGCCCCACCGGATGAGGTCTACCTGTCTGACAGCCCTGCAGAGCCGGCACCTGCTGTCCTTGGCCCTCCCAGCCAGGGTGACAGTCGTGTGAGCTCCCCATCTTGGGAGGATGGGACAACTCTTCAGCCACCCCCTGCCGAGGCCCTGCTGTTGCCCCATGGCCCTCTCCGGCCTGGCCCTCATCTCATCCCTATGGTGGGGCCTGTTCCTCACCCAGTGGCAGAAGATCTTACCACCACCTATACCCAGAAGGCCAAACAAGCCAGTGAGTGCTTGAACTCCTTTTCGTTATTCAGGATACTTCAGTTTGAGTCCTAAATCTAAGCCGCCTTCACCATACATTCTATCAATATCTACCTTATGCTTTCCTTGAATACAGTCTTGGGAATAGGTGGAGAAGAGGAAGGGAAAATAATTAGTCTCACGATCCCCATTATTTTTGCTGTTTGAACCAGTGGGATAAAAAGATACAGGGGGTTCCTTCAACCTAACCCAGGAACGGCCTAAGTAGGGAAGTTGGAAAAGGACATGAACTGATGAAGAGTTTGCCTATTGTTGTGACATTGCTAGATGTCAGATGGGTGAGGGGAGCACAGACATGGGGCAGGGGAGTATTTAGAAGCAGGACAGGGACATAGGGACTCTTCAGTGTTACTACAGGCATAACATCAGAGCTGCCTTTGGCATTGCTAGTTCCATGAAGATTCCTGGGGACTGGGAGGCTATGGAATAGTCATGAGATCCCTAGGAAGTGGTGGAGGGAGAGATCTTTGGCTTCTTATCTCAGGCGATAATGTAGGCCTGGGCAGAAAAAGCCTATTCCACTTATCTCAGGCTCTCTTCTATTTTTGATGTGAGCTACAGTACAAGGTTTAAGAGTGAAGTTTCTCCCTGTCTTACGCCTCCCACAGGACTCCTTCCTTGTCACCTTGGAAATCTCAGGATTACCCCTCTAGTTCTCATCTCTCGCTCCTCTCCCCCACCACTCTGATTCCTGATCAATAGAATTTTGTGCCTCTGAGTCTGGAATAGAGGCTAAGGACATGACAGTTCACCCTCTGACATTCCTGAGAGTGACCCATGTCCCACAAAGAAATTCCAGATATACACTTAGGATCCCATGCTTAACCCCAATTCTCCTTTTAGCACTCTCTCCCTTCCCCATCATGCTGGATGAGACTGTAGTTAGTGGCTCAGGGATATTTTTAGCCAAGCAGACCTCATTGTTCAGTGCACTGGAGTTGGGGGGGAGGGGTAGGCAGGTGCCCATGTCCATCACACCGGGGCTTGTGGGGCAGCTGAGAGGAGGGAAGGGGCCAGGCTCCAAAAATAGCACAGTGAGCTCATTCAGCTGCCAGCTCAGGGGCCAAGACAAAGGGGCTTTAAAAGGCGTGGGGGGTGGCTCAAGCTGGTCCTGCTCCAGCCAACACTGCCTTTCTCGGCATGGAGACTTTTGAGCCCATCAGCCAAGAGCCCCTCAGCCAAGCCAGCTGCGACAAAGCCCCAAACCCAGTTCCTGAGCTCCAGGACCCATTCTATGCAGGTACTACCCTCCCATAGCCAAGAGAGTTCTGGAATCTAGAATGAAGGGGACTATATCAACACTATAGGAAGGGAGGTCTTTGGGAAAGATCTTACCCTCTTACCCCCTTCTCCTTGTTGCCTTCCTATTCCTTCTTTTCTCAGGAGTTTCACTGCCCTTTTCTCAGGATGGGCTAATGCTATGGCCACATGTCACAGGGGTTTGTGACAACATGAACTGTGGAAAACTCATGGAGAGAGGGTGTGTGTGAGAGAGAGAAGTGTGAGTACTCTATGAATATATGGAAGCATGTGTGTAGGAGTCTCTGGGAGAAGATATGAGTGAACAAGACATTTGTGTGCAGCTAGTATCAAGAAAGCTTTGATAGTAATGATTACTCATAATGGACCTTAGGTTAAATGCTAAACTGACCTACATTATCTCACTGAATCCTCATAGCAACTCTGTGAGGTAACCATTAGCCTCATTTACAGATGAGGAAACTGAACTTCATTGAGATGAAGTAACTTTCCCAGGAACCAAAATCTGAACTAAGCTATGACTCCAGTGCATATCTCTAGTACTATTGTGTGGTACAAATGTTGGAATGGGTGGAATGACCGCCCAAATTAGAAAGGAGCTTGATATCTTGAGTGGAAAGTAGGTGGAATTTCAAGAATTTTTCAGGAGGAACGGGGGATCATGGATTAGAGAGTAACTGTGTCCAAGTCAGGGTCCTAGCAGCAGGGCAGCCTCTCCCATTTCCTGGCCCCACCTCCCAGGCCCCACATGGCCTGGGAGGCCCTGTCCTGGCTCCCCCTTAGCACACAGTCCTTTTGTGCCTGCCTGGTGGTGGTGCCTGAGCACTCTACCTAGAAGGTTTGAAATAGGGGGGCAGCTTTGACTCTAAAAGAAGCCCACCTCACTCCCACCCTCAGCTTGGGGGAAAGGAGACTATATCAACTGGTGACCTTGAGATATTCTAAAGATTTGGAAGCTCGCCTTGGAGAGCAACACTCTGGCTTTTCCTGCATCTCGGATCTGAGGCCATCCCTGGCTGTGAGTAGCAGGGGTTTAAGGCACAAAGGAGTGCCTTGGAGGTTAGAAGGCACAAAATTGTGTCCCAACTGTTAGTGACAGTGTCTTGGCTAGGGGAATTCTGGGAAGAAGAGCTACCTGGGCTATGCATGTATGTTTTTGTGTGGACACATGGATTTACAGATGTGTCTATTAACTGGGGTGTATATAAGCTAGAGTATATGGGAATGAGGGAGAAAAATACATCTGAGAACATAAGCTCATAGGTGCCTTTCCCTAGAGCCATATTCTTGTTGAAATGATGTGTGGGAGTTATTTCTGTGAATGTATATGATGTGGCTTAGGTGATGGTAGTGAAATTATGAATGAAGATCCCCACTGCTAAGGATCCTTTTATCCTTAGTATAGGGTAAAAGGCAGGAAAAGGGGAAGTCTCAAACTTTCCGAGAAGCCCTCTAGCGTGGTTTCTGGTGGGAGAAGTGTCCCTTCTCATCCTTTCTTACCCTGGGACCTGCTTCATGTCCTTGCCTACCATGCAGAGTGACCCCCCCCATCCCCCACCCTCACACTGCCAGCCAGAAATGGAGGGGACAGGGGGGACAAGCGGGTGGTGTGAGTAAAAGTGATTTCCAGAAAGACAGGAGCAGAGTAGAGGGAGGAGAGCTGTGTGGTCAGAGTGGTGTCAGGGCAGCCAACTAGGCTCTGCCTTCCCTTCTATTGTCCTTGGTTTCACCTTTCACCTCCACTCTGCCCCCAAGTCAGAGGACTCTGCCGCAGGTAGGAGAGCCCTTGTGGGTTAGGCCAGTGAAAAGGCCAGAGGTAGAGGCCTAAAGGAACTGGGAGGAGGAGGAGAGCCTTGGGGCTCACAGATGCATACTGACCACACGCCTTCTCCTCTCCTCAGAGCTACAAAGGGCAGAGAGCCTCCAAGAGAGGAGTGTGAAGGAGGCCAAGACCAAATGCCGGACGATTGCAGCCCTGCTCACTGCAGCCCCCAACCCCCACTCCAAGGGGGTACTGATGTTTAAGAAACGTCGGCAGAGAGCCAAGAAGTACACCCTAGTGAGCTTTGGGGCTGCAGCGGGGACCGGCGCTGAGGAGGAGGACGGCTTGCCTCCAACCAGTGAGTCCGAGCTGGACGAAGAGGCTTTCTCCGACGCCCGCAGCCTCACCAACCAGTCCGACTGGGACAGCCCCTACCTGGACATGGAGCTAGCCAGGCCGAGCTCAGGCACAGCAGAGGGCCGGGGGCTGAGTGAGGCCTCCGGGCGAGGGGCCCAACTCTTTGAACAGCAGCGCCAGCGCACAGCCTCCATCACCCAGCAGCCGGCCCAGGAAGTTCCAGTGGCCACGCTCAACGGGCAGGGCCTGCAGTCTCCACCTCGGCCACAAAACGCTCCGCCTGAGGCGGCTCTACTCCCATC
>NW_011494881.1:7642705-7649451 GCF_000754665.1 Bison bison bison | reverse complement strand
CGCTCGGGAGCAACGCATCTCCGTGCCAGCTGCTCGCACGGGCATCCTCCAGGAGGCCCGGCGTCGGGGAACCCGAAAGCAGATGTTCCGGTCAGGAAATGAAGAGACGAAGAACTCGCCCAACCCCGAGCTGCTATCGTTGGTGCAAAACCTGGATGAAAAACCCCGGGCTGGGGGCGCGGAATCTGGTGCCGAGGAGGATGCTCTGAGCCTCGGGGCTGAAGCCTGCAATTTCATGCAGCCACCAGGGGGCAGGAGTTACAAGACGTTGCCTCACGTGACAGCTAAAACCCCGCCTCCAATGGCTCCCAACACCCCACCCCCTACGACTCCTAAGACTCCACCCCCAGTGGCTCCTAAGCCCCCTTCTCGAGGATTCCTCGATGGGTTAGTGAACAGGGCGGCCCCTTCGGCTGGAGTCCCTGAAACACCAAGGCTTCAGGGTGGGGGGAGGGGAGCTGTTTGCCAAACGTCAGAGCCGAGCGGACAGGTATGTGGTGGAAGCTCCACCTGGTCCTGGCCTTGGCCCTCGGCCCAGAAGCCCTTCTCCCACCCCCTCACTGCCCTCTTCCTGGAAATATTCACCCAATATACGTGCTCCACCTCCTATTGCTTACAACCCACTGCTCTCACCTTTTTTCCCCCAAGCTGCCCGAACTCTCCCTAGTAAGACCCAATCCCAAGGGCCTCGGGCAGCCACTAAGCAGGGTATCAAGGCTCTGGATTTCATGCGGCACCAGCCCTACCAGCTTAAAACTGCCATGTTCTGTTTTGATGAGGTTCCCCCGACTCCTGGACCCACCTCCTCAGGGCCTCCCAAAACTGCCAGAGTCCAGGAGATCCGCCGATTTTCAACTCCAGCGCCCCAGCCCACTGCGGAACCCCTAGCCCCCACTGTGCTTGCCCCCAGAGCAGCCACTACATTGGATGAGCCCATCTGGAGGACAGAGCTGGCCTCAGCCCCTGTCCTTAGCCCACCCCCTCCTCCAGAGTCTCCCAGGGGTCTTGGGACCTCCCCCAGCTCCTGTGGCTTCCAAGTAGCCAGGCCCCGGTTCTCAGCTACCAGAACAGGATGGCAGGCTCATGTGTGGAGGCCCGGGGCGGGCCACCACTGAACAGGGCACAGCTCCCAGGCCCAAGGGGAGGTGGAACATCGAGTTCCTAAAACTGCTTCTCCTTCCCAGCGCTCTCCCTGCCCTGCCCCCCCACCCCAAGCAGGCTAAATTCCCCCCTGCCAGAGATAGTTTTGTAGTTGGTGTCCTGTTCCCCAGCTTCCTCCTGCTCCCAACCTGCCTGCTGCTTTCCAACCTACTCTCTCTGCTTTGGTGTCTGTGCTTCTCTTTGTAGTTCCTTGCCTGGATCTCTGTCTTTAGGTCTCTTCACCTACACTCCTGTGCTGGTCCCTATTTCTCTACATTTGTGCCTTTTTCTGTGGGCCTTGTTTTAACATTCAATGAGAAACACACAGGGAAGTTAACTACTAAGACCTCAGGAGAGAAGCTCACCACCAGACAGGCAGCAAAGGGACTGAACTGACCCCTATTTGCATTAAGTTACTCGCTGTTCCTCACTCTTCTTTCCTAGCTTGGCTGGTATATTCCTAGGCATGTGTATGTCTGTGAATGTGTGTATGTGCAAGTGTGTGCCTGAACACAGATGTGCTCTTCTGTCTGAGGCAAGAGTAACAGGAGAGGTCTAAATAAAGACCCAGTCTGGGTCTCACCTTTGCACTGATGAAGGAAGAGTTAGCTGTCCTCACATAGAATGTCTGGAGGGGAGAAAGAGGTTGACTAGAGTTAAATATCATCGTCTACAGCAAATGTAGAGCATCTTGTGAAATTCACAGAGTGTGAGGAGACACGAAGGACCAGGGCAGTTTGTATGGGTTGAGTTACATCAGTTAGACCAGGAATAGAACTAAGAATTCTGTTCCTCAGAATTTCAGAAAGCTAACAACTTGAGAGGCCCATGCTGAGCAACAAAGCATCCAGGAAATGAAAGAAAGAAAATGTCCTCTGAGAATGACCAAATCATTGGCTTCATGGCCTCATGAACCTAAGACAGAAAGGAAGGGGAAAAGAACCTTAATGTGGCGAGTAAGCTAGAAGCCAGAAGCAGGACAGAAATGAATGAAATGGATTGAGCCTTAGAGAGGAGCATGGTTAGGGTGAGTGCAGTGTTGGTGGAGTAAAATTGGATAATAAGAATCCAGTCATGTACAAAAGAGGGACTGGGAAAAAATATGAGAAAGAAGTATGTATTTGTTAGAGAGAAGGGGGATGATGGTAGAGGGATGCGAGAATGTGTGCTGAGTGTTGAAAAAACAGGTATAATCTGTGTTCCCTCCTGTGAATCTGTTCCTCTGTCTTCTGCAGCTTGTCATAACTACCTGGGAAAGGGTAAGGAAACACCCAGAGCCAAAACCTTTTTTTAGTGCTATCCCATCCCTCAAATCCTAGCTCTTATTCCTTTCCAGCTTGAGGTCCTGATCTCTGTCTTAGACAGATATGGACTCCCCTCTCACCATGACCACCAGTCACTTTTACTGCTTGACCTGCAAACTGATCATTTCCTTTGCATATTGAGTGTGAACCACAGTGCTTTGGTTTGTGCACAAGAATAAACTTATGCCCTATATCTTCTGTTGTCATCTTGTCTAGTTTCTTGCCTAAATCCAGGTCTCCCCTTCATCTTATCTAATTCACTTTCCTGATCCCTGATCTTTTTCTCAGCTCCTGCCCTCCTATTTTTACTGTTTTGCCCTTCACCCCCAGGCCTTTTGCTCTTCTCTACCAATTTTGTCCTGCCCCCATGTAGCCACCTCCATTCGGTTCCCTCTGTCTAGATTCTCCCCTTCTCCGTCCCCTGCTCCATACTTCTCAGATGAGGCCTCAGCTTACAGAACCAAGACAATTTGAAAAGGCCCTCTGACCCTTTTGCCATCAACATTTTCCAACTGCCTGGAGGAAATGAAGGGAAGGCAGTGGCTGAAGGTGAAGGTGGGGTGAGAGAAGGAAGAGGGAGAGAGAAGGCAGATCAGCCTGGATTGAGACTAATAAAAGAGAAGGCACTGACTGGAAAGCAGGCTGCTAAGCTGCTAAGTCACTTCAGTCGTGTCCAACTCTGTGCCACCCCATAGACGGCAGCCCACCAGGCTCCCCCGTCCTTAGGATTCTCCAGGCAAGAACACTGGAGTGGGTTGCCATTTCCTTCTCCAATGCATGAAAGTGAAAAGTGAAAGTGAAGTCGCTCAGTCGTGTCTGACTCCTAGCGACCCCATGGACTGCAGCCTACCAGGCTCCTCCGCCCATGGGATTCTCCAGGCAAGAGTACTGGAGTGGGGTGCCATTGCCTTCTCCAGAAAGCAGGCTAGACTTAGACTTTTGAGAAGTGAAGTTCTATTATCCCAGTTTTACCAGCAGGGGGCAGATTTGTGCCAATAACCAGGCCTATGACTCTGATCCTGTCACAAGTAAGCAGCCTCAGAAAATTCCACTGGAGGAGGGCATGACGACCCACTTCAATACTCTTGCTGGGAAAATCCCATGGACAGAAGAGCCTGGAGGGATACAATGCATGGGGTTGCAAAGAGTCGCACATGATTGAAGGGACTGAACATGCACGCATGCACACACACAGAATTCCAAAGGAAGGGCTCAGAAAGCCTACAATACATATTCTGTCTTCATTCACATAGTAGTTTTAGGTACTCAATCATAGACGACCAAAATTTTGGTTGGTTTTTGTGGGTTTTGAGGGGAGGATGGTAATGATGACAAAATCACGTTTTGCTTCTTATGTTTTTTCGTCTAACTGCTTTTTTGGGTTAGGAGAGAACAGAGGAAAAGGACAAAAGATGAGGTATCTGGAGGCTAAACTGGTTTGGTCAGAGGCCAAGTAGAGGGGAGCAGGGAGACCTTTTGGCCCCTAACCTGAACCTATAAAGTTCAGGATGGGAAAAGGACGTGGTCAGGAAAAGTGGATAGCTCACAGAAAGACAAAATGGTATTCTGGGAGCTACAGAAGCCACTTCCTAAGGCGGCTACAGCACGGTGGTGGCTACAGCAGAGGTGAAGCAGCTGGTTGCAAAACCTGAGCAGAAGACAGGAGGATCCAGGATGTTCTTGCAGCTACTGAGAAAGGGCTCAGGCAAGTGACAGACTTCCCTCCAGGGTGCTCTCAAGCTTGTGCCCCAGCCCAGAGGCTTCTGTAGACCAGTGTGAATGGGATAGTCCAGATCCCATGGGGTGTGTGTTCCCTTTGAAGAAAATTCTAAGTAGGAACCTCAGAGAGTAAAGCCCTGGCAGGTCAGAAGCCTCCATGTCCTTCTCAGGAAGAAGCATATCTATCCAGGGAGAAGTGACATCTGTCCTCTGAGCAGGCTGAGCTGAGCACCCCAACAGCAAATGGTAAAAATGAGGAAACTGGCTCAAGTTTTGCCCCACATCATCCCTGACAGCCTAAGCACGGGATTTGGTTAATTTGGTCCCTTATCCTGCTAAGATCTGGTCCTCCCAGCAGAAAGACCCGCTTAGCCAGGAACTTTCAAAGGGCACTTACATTGTGAACAGAAATTCCCTTCTCCAGACATAGCATCTTAAGCCTTCCCACCCCCAAAATGCACCCACATGTCCCTCCAGCCCCGGCCTACATTGGCTCTGCATGGCTCTCCAGACACGTTCTCCTGGTTCTCACTCTCCCACTCCGAATTCCTATCCGCCACTTGCTGCCTGCTTCCTCTCTCCCTCTCAGTTTTCAGTTTCTCCGTGAGTGCTTCTCTGGATCTGAGCCTCTAGGTGCCAAGGAAGGGGAGTCCCTGGGCAGAGTGATCCTTGGCTCAGACAGCTTAGTGGGAGAATTCCAAAGGCTTTTCCTATGCTTCCCGAGCCTCTGGGCAAGGAGGGCGGGATCTTGGTTTCAGGGTCTCAGTACCCCCTGTGCCATTTGAGCTGCTTGCGCTCATCATCTCTATTAATAACCACGCTCCCTCCCCCACTGCCAGTGCTGCCCCCACGCCTGCCTAGCTCAGGTTCTTTAGTCACAGCAGCTCAGTCCTCCAGAGCTGCTAGACCCCAGGGAGAGCTGACCACCGCCTGAACAGCCGGTAAGTCTCCAGCTGATGGCCCAAGGGGCTGAAGCGCCTTCTGTTCACGTCTGTGTCTGTGTCTGTAATAGTGACCCTTGATCCCAGGGGAGCTGCCCCCCTCCTCCATCTATACTCATTGCCTAGTTGTCCAGTTGAGGGGAGCCATAGAGAGTTGGAGGGAGAAGGACCCCAGAGGGTCGGGGGACTGAGATGTTGGGGGAGGCACTGAAGAAATGGGCAGAGGGGTGGAGACTGAGAGGCTGGGTGGAAAATAAGAACCTGGTTGGGGCTGAGAGGAGTACAGGGAAAGTCCATTTAGCAGTTCCTGGGTTCCAGCTGCAGCAGACCCCACTAAGCGAGTAGGATTGCAGGTGTGTTGTGAGACAGGACTCAGCAGAAGACAGCATTTTGCTGAGACCCAGCTTCTATGAAGGAGGGGCTGGAATTTGTATCTTTTTCCAGCTTGTTCCCATCTACTGCCAGGTCCTATGATTATGTTTCTGTCCTCCCTAAATTTTCTGCTGCTGTGATATTGCTGAATTGATATGCATCGAGGTTCAAATGTCCCCTGACCTCCCTCTGCACTCTGGTTCTAGGGTCCAGTCAGGGCTGGGGAGGGGAGTGACAGAGAGCAGGAGCAGTGCTGTGACCTCCCAGGCCATGATCCAGCTGGCCCAAGGGAGGGGCAATAACCTCTTCATCCTATGGAGAATGTTTTTGGCTGGTTCTCCTCAATGCTGGCAGAACATTTTTTCTGCTCCACCCCCACCTTCTCACCCCTGCCCTGGGGCTTGGGGAAAACTGAGAGACTAGAACTTGGAATGACAGCCCCAAACTGACAGCCCCATGCAAATAAAAACTTCATATCATGCCAAACCAATTAAATGTGGGTGCATTACCCTACCTGTGATTTGTTTTATTCCCAACATAATGTTGTGTTCCTAAACCCTGCACCATCTCTGTGTAAAACAGCTGAACAGAGAGGTTGGTAGGAGGTAGGAACAGAGGGTACACCTATACTTTCTGCTCTGCTTCCAAAAAAGAAAAGCCATAAAGCAATGGGTTTTCACCTTTTGTGTGTGTGTGTTAGTTGCTCGGTCGTGTCAGACTCTTTGCGACTCCATGGGGTGTTGCACGCCAGGCTCCTCCATCCATGGTCCATGTGATTTTCCAGGCAAGAATACTGGAGTGGGTTGCCATTTCTTTCTCCAGGGGATCTTCCTGACCCAGGGATCACACCCAGGTCTCCTGCATAGCAGGCAGACTGTTTACTGTCTGAGCAACCAAGGAAGGCTTTTTCTCTGAAAAATCCAATGAAATGTTTTCCCTGAAGTTCTTAAGCAGTACCTTACTGGAGACACTCACTCTAGACCCTGTCCATCCTTCAGCTTCCCCTTCCCACCCTGTCCAGGCTCCATCCACCTCCACAATGCCACTCTCAGGGACCCCAGCCCCCAATAAGAAGAGGAAATCGAGCAAGCTGATCATGGAACTTACTGGAGGTATGGCATGTTTGCACCTACCTAGTATGGGACTTCTCAGTAAGAGTATCTCTGGCCCAAGAGTTCCAGAAATATCATAAGGTTGTATATGTCTTAAGGTGAAGAGATATGAAGAGACAAGAGGAATTTGGGGTGGGGGTGGGGTTTACAGGGGTGGG